>NC_044328.1:21694195-22029762 GCF_007399415.2 Gopherus evgoodei | reverse complement strand
GAGACCTCTTTAATGTCTTTAATGAAGTAAACACAAAGGGGAAATGTGTGATTATGGGAGACTTCAACTTCCCGGATATAGACTGGAGGACGAGTGCTTGCAAGAATAATAGGGGTCAGATTTTTCTGGATGTGATAGCGGATGGATTTCTTCATCAAGTAGTTGAAGTACCTACGAGAGGGGATGCCATTTTAGATTTGGTTTTCGTGAGCAGTGAGGATCTCGTAGAAGAAATGGTGGTAGGGGATAACCTTGGTTCGAGTGATCATGAGCTGATTCAGTTCAAACTAGATGGAAGGATAAACAAATGTAGATCTCGGATTAGGGTTTTCGATTTCTCGAGGGCTAATTTTAAAGAGTTAAGGAAATTAGTTAGGGAAGTGGATTGGACGGAGGAAAAGACGGTTACTCACCTTTGTAACTGTTGTTCTTCGAGATGTGTTGCTCACATCCATTCCAGTTAGGTGTGCGCGCCATGCGTGCACGTTCGTTGGAAACTTTTTACCCTAGCAACTCCAGTGGGCCGGCAGGTCGCCCCCTGGAGTGGCGCTGCCATGGCGCTTGATATATACCCTTGCCGGCCTACCCGCTCCTCAGTTCCTTCTTGCCGGCTACTCCGACAGTGGGGAAGGAGAGCGGGTGTGGAATGGATGTGAGCAACACATCTCGAAGAACAACAGTTACAAAGGTGAGTAACCGTCTTTTCTTCTTCGAGTGATTGCTCACATCCATTCCAGTTAGGTGAATCCCAAGCCATACCTAGGCGGTTGGGTCGGAGTGAGAAGTTGCGGCATGGAGCACTGCAGATCCGAAGGCCGCATCCTCTCTCGACTGCTGGACCAGGGCATAGTGGGAAGCAAAGGTGTGGACCGATGACCAGGTCGCTGCCCGACAGATCTCCTGGATGGGCACACGGGCGAGGAAAGCCAGCAACGACGCCTGCGCCCTGGTAGAATGCGCAGTCACCCGGCCCGTAGGAACGTGGGCCAGCTCATAGCAGGTCCTGATACAGGACGTTACCCATGAGGATAATCTCTGCGAGGAGATGGGAAGCCCCTTCACGCGGTCCGCTACTGCCACGAAAAGCTGGGGGGATTTGCGGAACGGTTTGGTCCTCTCCACATAGAACGCGAGAGCCCTACGGACATCAAGCGAGTGGAGCTGTTGCTCCCTGCCTGAAGAGTGAGGTTTCGGGAAAAAAAACGGGAGGAATATCTCTTGGTTGTTGTGGAAGGCTGAGACCACCTTGGGGAGAAAGGCAGGGTGTGGCCTCAGCTGCACCTTATCTTTATGGAAGACTGTATACGGGGGGTCTACCACGAGAGCCCGGAGTTCCGACACCCGTCTAGCTGAGGTGATAGCTACTAGAAAGGCAGTCTTCCAAGAGAGATAGAGTAGGGAGCAAGTAGCTAACGGCTCAAAGGGGGGCCCCATGAGCCGAGACAACACCAGGTTAAGATCCCAGGTTGGAGCAGGGAGTCGGACGTTAGGGTACAAACGTTCCAGCCCCTTCAGGAATCTAGTCACCGTCGGGTGAGAAAAAATGGAGCGGCCATCCCCACCCGGGTGAAAGGTGGAGATGTATTTGCGGGTCCACCTGGCAGCTGATATCGCCAGGCCCTGTTGTTTGAGGGACCAAATATAATCTAAAATATTGGCCACCGAAACTTCCATCGGGCGGAGACCTTTCTCCACGCACCAACAGGAGAAACGCTTCCACTTGGCCGAGTATGTCGCTCTAGTGGAAGGCTTCCTGCTGCCCAAGAGTATCTCCCATACCGGGGTGGAGCAGCGCAGTTCAGAACTGGTCATCCACGCAGGAACCACGCCGCTAGGTGCAGCGACTGCAGGTCCGGGTGACAGAGAGTCCCGTGTTCCTGGGTGATCAGGTCCGGGTGAAGGGGCAGGGGAACTGGGTCGGCTATGGCCAGGTCCAGCAACATGGGGTACCAATGTTGCCTGGGCCACGCCGGGGCTACCATGATCACGCGAGCCCTGTCCCTGCACACCTTCAGAAGGACCCTGTGGACCAGTGGGAACGGGGGAAACGCGTAGTACATGTGGGTCGTCCACGGAATAAGGAAGGCATCCACTATAGACCCGGGCTCCCTGCCCTGAAAGGAGCAGAACGCCTGGCATTTCCTGTTCCCCCCGGACGCGAAGAGGTCCACACGGGGATAACCCCACCTCTGGAAGATCGAGAGGGCGACGTCCGGGCGAAGGGACCACTCGTGTGAGAGGAAGGATATGCTCAGGCGGTCCGCCAGCGTGTTCCGTACTCCGGGGAGGAAGGAAGCCGTGAGGTGAATGGAGTGGGCTACACAAAAGTCCCAGAGTCGCATCGCCTCGTGACATAGGGGAGAGGATCTGGTGCCGCCCTGCTTGTTGATATAGTACATGGTCGTCGTGTTGTCGGTAAACACCGCGACACAACGACCCTGAAGCTGGTGACAGAACGTTTGACAAGCAAGGCGGACCGCTCTCAACTCCCGCATGTTGACGTGTAGCTTCACCTCCTGCGGGGACCACAGGCCCTGTGTTCTCAGGGATCCCAGGTGGGCCCCCCAGCCGAGATCTGAGGCATCCGTCGTTAGGGACACCGAAGGCTGGGGTGGGTGGAAAGGGAGCCCCGCGCACACTACGGACTGGTCTAGCCACCAGGTGAGAGAATCTAACACCCCCTGGGGGATTGTGATCAGCATGTCTAGTGGTTGCCTTGCCGGCTGGTAATGTGCGATGAGCCACAACTGGAGGGGCCTCATGCGGAGCCGAGCGTAACTGGTCACAAAGGTGCATGCTGCCATGTGGCCTAACAGGGTTAGACATGTCCGTATTGATGTTAAGGGGGCTGCCCGCAATCGCTGAACGATCGCCGACAATGCCTGGAACCTCGGTAACGGCAGAAGAGCCCTGGCCACGGTGGAGTCCAGGATGGCCCCGATGAACTCCACCCTCTGCGTGGGGAGCAGGGTGGACTTGTCTATATTGATCATGAGGCCCAAGATAGCAAACAGGCCGGTGATCCTGCGGACGTGGCTGCAAACCTGTAGTTCCGACGTGCCCCGAATTAACCAATCGTCTAGGTAAGGGAACACGTGGATACGACTGCGCCGAAGATGTGCCACAACGACGGCCATGCATTTTGTGAATACCCTCGGGGCCGTAGAAAGGCCAAATGGGAGGACTGCAAATTGGTAGTGAAGGCGGCCCACCACGAATCGAAGGAAACGTCTGTGGTGTGGCCAAATGGCAATGTGAAAATAAGCGTCCTGCACCAGTCTCGCGGATCCAGGGATGGGATAATGGTCCCCAGGGATACCATGCGGAACTTCAACTTCACTAGGTATTTGTTGAGCTCTCGCAGGTCGAGGATAGGCCTGAGGCCTCCCTTGGCCTTGGGGATCAGAAAGTAGCGGGAATAAAACCCCTTGCCACTCTTGTTTTCCGGAACCGCCTCTATAGCTCCTTTGTTGAGGAGCGCCTGTATCTCCTGTCGAAGGAATTGCTCGTGAGAGGGGTCCCTGAAGAGGGACGAGGAAGGGGGGCGGGAAGGAGGAAATGATATAAACTTCAGGCGGTATCCCGTCTGCACCGTGCGTAAGACCCAGCGGTCCGATGTTATTTGGGTCCACGCCAGGAGGAAAAATGAAAGGCGGTTGGAAAACGGGGGGGAAGGATCCGAGGGGAAAACTGTTACTGCGCCCTCGGGCGCACCTTCAAAACGAAGGCTTGGGCCCAGGCGGGGACTTAGAGGAGCTTTGATTCTGCCCCCCTTGGTTCCCCGAATGCCTACGCCTTCCATTCCTGCCACGGCGCCTATTGAGGTCCTGCCGTTGGCTGAACTGGGGGTATGGCCTGCGCTGCTGTTGCTGCTGTGGCCGGAAGGGTCTGCGCTGCGTTCCCGGCGTGTGCATCCCGAGGGAGCGCATAATGACCCGATTGTCTTTGAGACTCTTGAGTCTGGGGTCTGTCTTTTCTGAAAACAGGCCCTGGCCTTCGAATGGGAGGTCCTGGATGGTGTATTGGAGCTCCGGTGGAAGGCCAGAGACCTGAAGCCAGGAGATACGGCGCATCGTTACCCCCGAGGCGAGGGTGCGGGCAGCCAAGTCCGCAGCGTCCAAAGAAGCCTGCAACGAGGTTCGTGCAACCTTCTTGCCCTCGTCCAGAATGGCCGCAAATTCTTGGCGGGCCTCCTGTGGCAGCAGCTCTTTGAATTTGTCCGCTGCCACCCAAGAGTTAAAAGCATATCTGCTGAGCAGGGCTTGCTGATTTGAAACCCTGAGCTGAAGGGCCCCAGCCGAATAGACCTTGCGGCCGAGGAGGTCCATACGCCTGGCCTCCTTGGATTTGGGGGCTGGAGCTTCCTGTCCGTGGCGCTCCCTCTCGTTCACCGACTGCACCACCAGGGAACACGGTGTCGGGTGGACGTGGAGGTACTCGTAGCCCTTGGAGGGGGCCATGTACTTCCTCTCGACGCCCCTCGCCGTAGGGGGGATGGAGGCCGGTGACTGCCAGATTGTATTGGCGTTGACCTGGATCGTCCTAATGAAGGGTAGGGCGACCCTGGTGGGAGCATCAGATGAGAGGATGGTGACGTTGGGGTCCTCGATCTCAGAGACCTCCTCGGCTTGCAAGCTCAGATTCTGTGCTACTCGCCTAAGGAGGTCTTGGTGCGCCCTGAGATCCAGCGGAGGAGGGCTACTGGAGGAAGTGCCAGCCACCGCTTCGTCGGGGGAGGAGGATGAGGAGACCCCTGGCAAGAAAGTGTCCAGTGGGGGGTCCCCCTCAGCCCTCGCCTCTGTCTCAGGAGCAAGACCAGGGTCTTGCTGCTTCGAACCTTCCTCTCCATCAGGGGAGGGAGGGGGGCGAGACAACGAAGCCTCTGGCACCCTGTGCTCCGCCGTTGCAGGCCTAGCAGGAAGCTGTTGGGGGCCCTGGGCTTGATGGTATGCCCAGGGTGTCCAAAACCCCCACTGCTGCGGACCCTGGTCGTGTTGCGGAGGGTCCGGAAATAATGACGCCTGCCTGTCGGTGCCCAGCGCATACACGCTGTCCGCTTGAGACGACACCGACGGCTGTCTAGAAGGCCATGGCGGGGCCGACCGCGGCTGGTAAGGGTCTGCGCGGTTCGGCACCGAAGACCTTCTGGGTGCCAGGGATCGGTACCGGGAGTCATAGCGGCGCCGGGATCGGGACCGGGTTCTGTCTCGGTGCCGGGCTCTGGATTGGTACCGGCCGCTGCTTCGGTGCCGGGATCGGGACTGGGACCTGCCACCGACGTGGTGCTGGGAGGTCAACCGGGACCTGCCACCAGCTCGGTGCCGGGAGGTCGACCGGCGCAGTGAGTGACGGCGAGACTGGCTCCTAGAGTCACGGTGCCGGTATCGATGGCTGGAGTCAGACCGCGACCGTCTGGAGGTCGATCGGTGCCGCGAGTGCGACCGGTACCGCCGAGGGGAGCGGTGCCGGGACTGCGAGCAGCGGCGGGATCTCGAGCGACCATGGCGTCGGGACCTCGATCGCGAGCGCGAGTCCCGAGACGTTGCCATCATCATTGGCTTGCCCCTAGATGCTACCCGCACCGGAGGTACCGGGGGTGGCGGCTGAGTAGACTCAGTCAGGGCGATAAGGTCCCGTGCCGAGGCGAAGGTCTCCGGAGTGGATGGGACCAATAGCTCAACCCCAGGTCTTAAGGGGGAGCTTGGCGGTACCGGACTCGACGGACCCACCGGGCCCGGAGTCGACGGTGCTGGTAGCGCCGCGGCCGATGTCGATGCCGGGCGCTCCATTCGGGTCTGCCTGGCAGGAGTAGCAGACGTAGACGGTCTCGCTTCTGCACCCGGTGCCAGGGAAGGTCGGTGTCGGGGAGTCTTTCCGGTGCCGGTGCGATCCAGTGCCGGCGTCGAGATCACGGCCTGTGAAGCTGCTGGGTCAAGTGCCGCCTCCATTAGGAGAGTCCTGAGTCTCTGGTCTCTCTCCTTCTTTGTCCTGGGCTTAACAGCCTTGCAAATGCGGCACTTGTTCGACCTGTGCGATTCCCCCAGGCACTTCAGACACGCGTCGTGGGTGTCGCTGGTTGGCATAGGCTTTTTACAGGCCGCACACTGCTTAAAGCCCGGCGAACCAGGCATGAGCCCAGTGCCAGGTGCCGGGAAGGGCTACAGCCCAGACCGGCGAACAACTATATACAATACTATTTACACTACAATTAATTAACTAACTATACTTAACGACCTAACTAACAACTGTAATAATAACGGTAGTTAACAAGGAGAGCTAGGGACGTGGAGGACAGCTATGCCGTGCTCCACAGTTCCAACGACCGACACGGCAGTAAGAAGGAACTGAGGAGCGGGTGGGCCGGCAAGGGTATATATCGAGCGCCATGGCGGCGCCACTCCAGGGGGCGACCTGCCGGCCCACTGGAGTTGCTAGGGTAAAAAGTTTCCGACGAACGTGCACGCGTGGCGCGCACACCTAACTGGAATGGATGTGAGCAATCACTCGAAGAAGAACTTGCGGATTTAAATGCAGAGGAGGCCTGGAATTACTTTAAGTCGCAGCTGTGGAAATTGTCGGAAGCCTGCATCCCAAGAAAGGGGAAAAAAACCATGGGCAGGAGTTGTAGGCCAAGCTGGATGAGCAAACAACTCAGAGAGGGGATTAGGAGAAAGCAGAAAGCTTACAGGGAGTGGAAGAAAGGCGGGATTAGCAAGGCAAGCTACCTTGGCAAGGTCAGAACATGTAGGGATAAAGTGAGGAAGGCTAAAAGCCGCATTGAACTGGACCTTGCAAAGGGAATCAAAACCAATAGTAAAAGGTTCTACAGCCACATAAATAAGAAGAAAACAAAGAAAGAAGAAGTGGGGCCGCTATACACTGAGGATGGAATGGAGGTTAAGGACAACCTAGGCATGGCCCAATATCTAAATAAGTACTTTGCCTCAGTTTTTAATAAGACTAGTGAGGAGTTTAGCAATGATGGAGGGATGATAAACGGGAATGTGGATATGGAGGTGGATATTACCGCAACTGAGGTAGAGGCCAAACTTGAACAGCTTGATGGGACAAAATCGGAGGGCCCGGACAATCTCCATCCGAGGATATTAAAGGAACTGGCGCGTGAAATTGCGTGCCCGTTAGCGAGAATTTTTAAGCAATCGATAAACTCGGGGGTTGTGCCGTACGACTGGAGGACTGCTAACGTAGTCCCTATTTTTAAGAAAGGGAATAAAAGTGATCCAGGTAATTATATGCCTGTTAGCTTGACGTCTGTAGTATGTAAGGTCTTGGAAAAAATTTTAAGGGAGAAAGTAGTCAAGGACATAGAGGTCAATGGTAATTGGGACGAATTGCAACATGGATTTACTAAAGGTAGATCGTGCCAAACCAATCTGATCTCCTTCTTTGAGAAGGTGACGGATTACTTAGATAAAGGAAATGCGGTAGATCTAATTTATCTCTATTTCAGTAAGGCATTTGACACGGTTCCGCATGGGGAACTGTTAGTTAAATTGGAAAAGATGGGGATGAATATGAAAGTTGTAAAGTGGATAAGGAACTGGTTAAAGGGGAGACTCCAGCGGGTCGTATTGAAGGGTGAACTGTCAGGCTGGAAGGAGGTTACTAGTGGAGTCCCTCAAGGATCGGTTTTGGGACCGATCTTATTTAACCTTTTTATTACTGACCTTGGCACAAAGAGCGGGAATGTGCTAATAAAGTTTGCGGATGACACAAAGTTGGGGTGTATTGCTAACACGGAGAAGGACAGGGATACTATTCAGGAAGATCTGGACCACCTTGTAAACTGGAGTAAGAGTAATAGGATGAAATACAATAGTGAAAAGTGCAAGGTCATGCACTTAGGGATTAATAATAAGAATTTTAGATATACGTTGGGGACGCATCAGTTGGAAGCGACAGAGGAGGAGAAGGACCTTGGGGTATTGGTCGATAGCAGGATGACTATGAGCCGCCAATGTGATACGGCTGTTAAAAAAGCAAATGCGATTTTAGGATGCATTAGGCGAGGTATTTCCAGCAAGGATAAGGAGGTGTTAGTACTGTTATATAAGGCGCTGGTGAGAACCCCATCTGGAATATTGTGTGGAGTTCTGGTGTCCCATGTTCAAGAAGGATGAATTCAAACTGGAACAGGTCCAGAGACGGGCTACTAGGATGATCCGAGGAATGGAAAACCTGCCTTATGAAAGGAGACTCAAAGAGTTTGGCTTGTTTAGCCTGGCCAAAAGAAGGCTGCGGGGGGATATGCTTGCTCTATATAAATATATCAGGGGGGTTAACGTTAGGGAGGGAGAGGAATTATTTAAGTTTAGTTCTAATGTAGGCACGAGGACGAATGGGTACAAACTGGATATTAGGAAGTTTAGACTTGAAATTAGACGAAGGTTTCTAACCATTAGGGGAGTGAAGTTTTGGAACAGCCTTCTGAGGGAAGTAGTGGGGGCAAAAGACTTATCTGGGTTCAAGACTAAGCTGGATAAGTATATGGAGGGGATGTTATGATAGGATAGTTTAATTTGGGCAATTGATCTTGGATTATCACCAGATAAGTCTGCTCAATGGTCTGCGGGGAGATGTTGGATGGGATGGGAACTGAGTTACTGCAGAGAATTCCTTCTTGGGTGCTGGCTGGTGAGTCTTGCCCACATGCTCAGGGTTTAGCTGATCGCGATATTTGGGGTCGGGAAGGAATTTTCCTCCAGGGCAGATTGGCAGGGGCCCTGGAGGTTTTTCACCTTCCTCTGCAGCGTGGGGCATGGGTCGCTTGCTGGTGGATTCTCTGCAGTTTGAGGTCTTCAAACCAGTTTTGAGGATTTCAATAACTCAGTCCTGGATTAGGGGTTGTATAAAAGTGGATGGGTAGGGTTCTGTGGCCTGCCTTGTGCAGGAGGTCAGACTAGATGATCATATTGGTCCCTTCTGACCTATGAGTCTATGAGTAAGGAGGACACACACACAGCCTCTGGCATGGGAGGAAATCAGTGATCTCAGTATGGGAGAATTGGGGGACCCCAGAATGGGAGAACTGGGGACTCACAGAGCTCTGACTGAGGGGTGAGGGAGTTGCAGGGAGCCCCTGAAATAGAGGGGTAGGGATGGTGGCACACAAGGAGCTTGTGGGGGAGAAAGAAGGGATGCAAAGACCTTCTGATGTGGGCAGTGGGCTCAGCCTGCAGAAGTAACAGTGTGCGACCCTCTAGCATAATAAATACTTGTATAATACCAAAGGGAGAACGTAGAAATGCTCACTGGTTACATTTCTTATGGTATAACGACTTTTCCCTAAGCTTGTTCCAGTATATAAGATCTCCTCAAAGTCAATATGGCATTAATTGCCTATAGAGCTCTAGTGCAGCATCTCCTCTAAGGATGAAGCATCTCACAAATACTGGACCTTACCTTAGAATGTGCCCTCAACTCCTGCCACAGTCAAGGGTGTACAGCACCACAAGCTCAGCAGGGTCAGGCCCATTGGTTCCATTGTACACTACTGTAACAGTTGTTCCCAGTTTTTCCCCACCTAAATTACTAGGATTTTCTGATGTCTTCTTGTTCTGTTTCAGGTATTAAATGAAGCCGTTGGGGCAATGATGTACCACACTATCACCCTCACCCGAGAAGATCTAGAGAAGTTCAAGGCCTTAAGGGTCATCGTTCGAATAGGCAGTGGCTATGACAACATCGATATCAAAGCTGCAGGGGAGCTCGGTATGTGTCCATTCTGTTCCAATGGCCCCTCTGCCATTTGTTTGTTTTCTCTTTAAATCAACACAGGTGACATTGTTTCTTATCTGCATTTGATCAACATGGCATGTCAGACCAAATTTTCAAGTGGGTTTAGACTCAGCCCCTAAAATTGTTGGTGCAGTTTTGTGTGTGTTAAGATGTTGCATGCAAAAGAACGTGACTGTGGAATACATAAAAGCATGGACAATTGCAATTTTAGAAACTGCTTTTTAAAACTTGCCCCAGTTAGAAATATATATATATCCACCCACAGCACAAAAAAATGAGATGTTTGTTTTAGATTGCTTTTATTAGTTCTGTGGGGTGTTTTTCTTATTCTTGTTAGTATTTATTTCTCCATCATGTTTAATTTGTATCTACATAATCAAATAGTCAGAAACTACCATCTACATTTGCAGGCACTTTTTTTGCAATCACAATAACTCGTTGCATTTGTACACCACTTGAATAGTTATGGGTCTGCCGAAGTTGCATGTGAATGCAGATTGCTTGTGGAACTCTGGGGATTTGCACTTACAAATAACTGAGTGAGCTAAATTGCATCTACAATTCTAGTAGCTGTGTTGAGACCCCTTTTGATAATTTAGTCCAAAGAATGCAATCCATCAAGAAGTACCATGACAGTGTTGCTCAGGATGGCTTGTATTAAAGATTTTCTCAAAGGAAAATAAGAACAACAGACATTTAGACCCTTAGATAATTCAGGTAAAATAGTTTCAAATAGTCATTCCTAAAAAGCAAATCCTAGCATAGTGAAGTATTTTTCAACTAGAGGAGCAGTGTCTTCTTAGTGTGACAGATTTTCTGCATTTGTAACTCTTACTCTTACAAACACTGCTGCATAATCCTCCCTTTTAAACATTGCAAATTGGGTGGCCAAATGATGGGGTTTGAAGTGGAAGATGTAATTTCTTTCTACAAATGTAGCCAAATGTTTAATTGGCACCACTATCTAGAAGGGAATTTTTTAAAAAACTAAGAGATCTTTAACTCTGTATAGCTGATACATGACGGGGGCTAACCATAGTGACAAGTCATGCAGTATACACCAGCTGAACACAAGTGCTTCAATTCTGATTTCAGACATTCAGGCTCATTTAATGCGTACTCCCTCCTACTCAGCTATCTCCTACTTGGAATAATTACCCTAATAGCAATGAAATTCAACCTTTGCACCAAATTGTTAATTCATTTTAAATTGTGGAATTGAAACAGAATCCCTGTGTTACCTAACAGCATTCCAGGTGAACACCCTGTGCTACAGAAAGTTCAGAGCTGTCTCTCCACAGCCTCTTTGCTCTTCCTGATGATTATGAGAAGCAGAAATTAATAATAACAACAGGGTTGTACAGGCTAATAGAAAGAGCCCTGTTGTGACGGAGCTGCTTTTGTTTTACTTTAGGATGGCTGCAATCTCTGCAATCTCTCACCTGCTTTGTAGCAGTTTCTGGGATTTGTAAAATAACGTCAGTGACTATATATTTGAAAAAACTTATTTTTTTCTCCTCCACTTGTTCCTGTCTGTTGCCTAGGTGTGGATAACAATTCTGTTTTTACTGTCTGATCACAGGTTTTTCATATCAGTTCTTTTTTTGACATTAACAAAAGCTTCTTTTCTTTATGGGAACAGGAAAATGACATTTAAAAATGTTCTCACAGATCTACTGAGAAATTTACTTTACTTTTTCATGTCCCCATAGAGATGCACTGTACCCATATGAAAGCAAAGGCAGCATTCATCCATGAAACTAGGCAATGCTTTGATGCAAAACTTTGTATACTTTTGCATAACAGGTGTGCAGCAGTTCTGACAGATTGGAACAGAGCAAATATCCCTAAGGAAAAGTGCTTCTATGATGGTCAAACCATTTATTATTCATTGCTATTAGTTATAAACCAAAGCTACAGCTGCTAACGTCTCCTTGCCAGCGTCTACTCTTGTGACAGGGATAGATATCTGTGATTAAACAGATACATGATAGTTCCTCTGCAGTTTGTAGATCTTGTGTAGTTAACTTCTGAAACTTCAGAGTCAAGTATAGATGTTTTCATGATGTCCTATGCTCTGAAGAAGAAATCACTCTAGATCCACTTGTGTAGAAATATTAAGTCATGCCAACCCTTGAAACCACAGGCTAATCATGTACTCCATATCAAGAAGTTTTTGAGGAAAGAGTGTAGTCCAAAGTGGATAATCATAGATATAAATGTCATTCTCGCCTTCACAGTATTCCTGTTAGATTTTAATTAGAATTGTCCAGGATGGCACTGATTTTGCAAACCAAGATAGTCTTCATCACATACCTAATGGCCTAATTATTTGTGTTACGTTATTATAAACTGACCAGATCCAAAGGCGGAGCACACTGAGATTGCTCAATTAGGGCAAATTGCATAGAATGGGACAGACAATCTCCCAAACTGGTGGTTATTCTAATACTTTGATCCGCCAAGCCAGCAACAAACCAACTTCTACAGAACCTTATTGGATACCCAGAAACACAGTTCCCTTAAAGCAACCCAGCCTTGAGCTCTCACCCAGACAGCCAAGTCAAATATGATGAGGATTACTGAAAATCTTGTTCATCATATAAAAAGTTCTACCAATCCCAAGGGATCAGATATATTACCCACCAGGATAATGAGTATTGCAGATCTTACCCAAATACACTCTTACAGCCAATTCATATTAACTAAAATAAGAATTATTAAAAAAGAAGAGAGAGTGAGTATAGGTTACATACAGACTTGAATAAAATTCTTAGATCAGTTTCATAGTAGAGATAAACTTTAGAGTTGTAAAAGTTCTTTCAGGATTAGTTCCATAGGTCACAATCCAATGGCCAATATTAGGGTGACCCAAACTGGAGCTGGGGACCTTAGTCTTGCAACTCAAACTTCCCCTGATGTAGCTTAAGCAGATCTGAGACAACAGGATCAGGGCCCAAGAGTGCTTTTTTATAGTTCTCAAGCAAGGTATCTGATAGCCTCTTGACAGCAGGCATTCCTTAGGTGAAGAATAGTGACTTTGAAGTAACCTCCTATTTCCTAAGCATCATTGGTAACAAGCTACATGCATTAACAATAAGGCAACTGCTCATCTCTTGCCATTTACAGGTAGTTTACTACATACTTCAAACAGCAATGAAGACAGTGATATTACTACATTCAGTTCATCTAAATGTTAATATCTCCTTTTCATCTTTGAATTAACAGACTACAGCGATAGACAGGAACCGTTTGGTTACATTGTCAGCCTCTAACAATATATATGTAAACGCACAAAACCCACAAATCATCATCTATTAATATGTCTCTACAGGTTGAATCTCGATCCGTTATCCTGCTAGTTGTGTAACCCTTTCTGGCCCTGTGTCACAAAGGCACAGGGCATTTTTATGGAGACATTTTCCCTACATTTCATCTTCTTTTGTTTATCTCCTAATGTCAGAAAATTATTCTATAAAAATGTCTCTCAAGCCCCTGGCCATAACTGATTGGACTGTGATGAATTAAAATTTCACCTTTGAAATTTTTTAAATGGTCTTCAGCAACATCCACACTAGATGGGGTGGTGAAACTTTTCTGAAATCAGTCATGCGCACACTGAATGCAAGCAACAGCGGGATACATCTAACTGCATTATCCTTAGTGAGGGGTTGTTAAAAGTGCTGTGCATACACTTTACTTCTGCCCTTCATTCACCTGCTGCTGCTGCTGCAACTGAATAAACAGGCAGTGGGAAAATATTACAATTTAAAATCTTTAATATCTGTGCTGAAATTCCTCCTGTTAATGTACTATTTAGATCTTGATAGCACAGCTTTTGTTCCCTTATTGCGAAGAAGAAAGGGATTTTCACCCTATCCTAGACCTGAGAAGACTCAACAAATACAGGTACTGGCCTCAGATTCAGAATAACTCTTGCCTGCATCATTCCATCTCTCCAAGCTCAAAATTGGCTTATAGTTCTTGACTTGCAGGAAGAGCCATAGATTCACAGTGAGACCCACCAGGTAACAATACAGAGTACTGCCCTTCGTTCTCTCCACAACACCAGAAATATTCACAAATGTCGGAGGGTGGGGGCAGCACACCAAAGGAGAAAGGGACTCCACATCTGTCCATGCCTAGATGACAGGCTGATCAGGAGCAAGGTCCAAGCAGGAAACTGCAGCAGCTCTGGAATCCTGTACCTGTTCTCCAATTAGGACTCCTTGTGAACTATGAAGAAGCGTCTGTAACAGCATCGCAGACAATAGAATTCATAGGAGCCATGATCAACTCTCAGCTGGTGAGAGCTCACCTGCTAGGGGGACAAGTTCCTGTCTGTTCAGTCAATGACAAGGGACTTCCAGTCAAACCTGGCAGCAATGGTGTGTACACGTCTAGGGCTGTTGGGTCACCTGTCACTGTGCATATACTGGATGCTGCTTGCAAGACTTCATCTTTGGCTCTTACAGCTGTGATCTCCATCCAAGCATCACATGAATAAGAGAGTCACGTTCCCACCCAGGTTCTGCAAGAGCCCACTTAATGGCTGAACCTAGAGAACATACGAAAGCGTGTTCTTTTCTTGACCAGGTCCCAGGATGATCTGAATGTCCTGGAGTTCAGGGATATCCAGTCAGCCTGCATGGCATTCCTATCTGTTCTCTGGGACCTTACAGTGCAGATGCACTACATCAACAAGTGTGGAAGTGTTGGGTCATCCCCTCTCTGCTAGGAAGCCATTAGACCTGACGTCATCACCATGGGGTAATCCCATTGGTTCTTCATCTTCTAGGAATTAGCAACAACCTGGCAGACTTTTTGAGCAGGCCCACAATAACCAACCTCGAGTGGTCTCTGCAGGTGTCCGTTACAGAGCTGATATTTCACCTACAGGGTATGCCACTGAGGACAACACTAAGTGCCTGAACTTCTGCTCTAGAGGGCATCTGAGCCTGGTCTCCAGGTTTCCTATATGTCTTTCCCCTCCGTTCCCCTGATCTCCAGGGTGATATCCAAAATGAGAGGGAAGACGTCCATGCTGATACTAATAGCTGCTTATTAGACAGGCTATTTGGGCTGCCAGACCTCTTGAACATGTCCATTTAGCCCTGCATCCCTCTACCAATCTTCCCGGACATGATAGCTCAGAACCACAATCAGATATTGCAACTAGGCCCACAGTTGTTGCACCTGATGGCTTGGATGTTGGCTCCTTGAGCACTACTAACAGAGACTGTTATCAAGAGATCCAGGATAGCCTCATGCAAAGCAGGAAGCCATCTGCCAGGAAGACCTACTCCTCCATATGGAAACAGGTCTCCATATAGCCTATCCAGCATGCTCTGGGACCAGTTGAAGCTCCAGTCCCAAAGATCCTCAATTATGTGTTGCACTTGAAACATTCTGGATTGACTCTTCATTCTCTCAGAGTTCATGTTGCAGCAATATTGCTGTGTCATGTCAGTACAGTTGTAGCCAACGGTATCCAGATGCCTCAAGGGACATCTGCACACTTACCCTTCTGATGGAGACCTGACTCTTGCATGTTGTCTTAACATTGTCCTCCTGTTACTCATGGAGCTGTTGTCAGATTACTAACCACCCTTGCCCCAGGACTTGTGTATGTGTGTAAATAAAACCTTACTCTTAAGATGGTCTTTCTCGCCACTGTCACATCAGCGTGGATAGAGGAGTCAGTGGAGTATTGTCTGGGTATATTCTATGAGTGATTTATTTGATTTACACTCAGACATCGTTCCTGGAACAAGTGTGGTCAAGCAGCATGCAGGGTAGTCCCATCTTCCAGGAATCTCAGCCCAAGAACAATGTCTAGTTCCCAGGGAGCAGCTGTGCCTCAAGTACTGACTCCAATCAGAGCCCAAGATGGAGAGCAAACTCTGCTGCATGTCGCACAGCTCCCTCTCTCCTGAAGCTGCCTCTGCACACAGCCTTGCAAACCCCCAGACTAGCAACAGTGCATCATGTCTTCCTAAGAGTCAGAACTTGTTCTTATCCCCCCCGCACCCGGAAAAAGAAAAGAAACCAGAAGATTATGTGTGGCAGCCTCCTGGTGATGCTCACCATCACAATAATGTTGCATTCTTAACTAGGTTAAAGAGTCATAATATATATTGGCCATATTTGTGTGTTACAGAAATGTTAGTGAGCTGTTGCAAGCAGCAACGTGGATTGTTTTACCACTAATGAATACCATTAGCATATAAAATCAAACTGATATTCATGCCTTGCCAGAGGAACACAGCCCTTTCAGGTGTGTTGATAGGCTGGTGTTAACATAATTCATCCCTTCAAAATCTTAGTAAAATGAAAGAAAACGCGTGCTCTTTGGAACAATCAGTTTGAATCAGACACTTGGCTGACGTGTTTATCTACAAAAATATGTTCATTTGGCTGTGGACGGTTGACATGTTGCTCACAGTTTGACTATAGTTTGCGTAGCTCCTTGATGTTTTCTTTTAAAAATAAACAAAAGCTGTACAATTATTTACATTTGAAGACTTTAACTTCATATTACACCCTATGGGGCCTTACCCTACCCCTCCCTCATCTCCATCTGCCCATCGGCGTGCACATTATACGGTGGGTGTAACACCTCTCAGCATTAATTAGAGTTACACGTCCACTGAGAGTGAGAGACATATAAATGCTTTAGGGCCTGATCCAGAACTCACTGAAGTTGAGGGAAGGACTCTCATTGACTTCAGTGGACTTGGATTGGACCTTTACATTGGCCAATATTACAAGATTTGCAGTACAAACATTTACTCCCAAGGGAAATCTGTGCCAAAAATTCTGCGCACAATATTTTAAAAATTCTGCAAATTTTATTTGTCAGTAAATAAATGTGGAGGCTGACAGTGCAGGGGCCAGGCCTGCCGCAGAAACACTACAGGGCCCTGCTCCTCTGCACCAGGTGAGGGCAGGCAGGCTCAGGCCAGTAGGACCCAAGTGTAGAGGGGTTAGTGTGGGCGGAACCAGGTGTGGGATGAGAAGATTCTGGGTGTGGGCAGCTCAGTGGGGAGTCCAGGTGTGGCGGGGAACTGGATGTCCAGGGGCTTGTTGGGGGATTTCAAGTGCAGGGGCAGTGCGACTCTGCAGGGGGATGCCCATGAAGGTAGTTGGGGTTCTACAGGGAGCTTGGTGGGATAGGTGTAGCGGGAGGGGGGTCTGGATGTAGGAGGCTCAGCAGGGCATCTGGGTGCAGCTGGTTGGGGCTCAGTGAGGTGGGATTCGGGGTGTGGGGGACTGGTGGGTAGTCCACGTGCAGAGGGGAATGGGGCTCATCGGGGTGGGGGTTAAAGTGTGGGGGTCTTGTAAGGGGTGAGTCTTGGCAGAAGGGGTCCAGGTGTGGGGGGCTCTGAATGCAGGGGGTGAGGCTCAGCAGGGTGGGGGACTGGGAGGTATCCGGATGCACAGGGGTTTGGTGGACGGGGGAGCAGCTCCCTGTACAGTGACCCCTTTCCCTCAGCTGAGAGGCAATGGGGGCAGGAAGCCGGTGGGCGGGAGGGAGAGGCGGAGCTTCCTGCCGTCGGGGGTGGATCTGACCTAGCCCAAGTCACTCCTTGCAGGGACTAGTAGCTGAGCCAGGCACAAGGTAGGAGCTACTGGTTGGGGCGTTCTCAGCCCCCTCTCCCCCAGAAAATTCTATGATACATTTTAAACAAAAATAATGCAGCCTGTTGAAAGTATGGGAGCAGAGTAAAATAACATGTCTGCACGGGCTGCCATACCAATTGCTTGTTCCTGTGTGTATTTAATTGAATGTAGAGTTCCCCACCTGCTCTAATAGTCCTTGGAGCACCCAGGCCCTTGAGAGCAGGACTGAGCACACAACTGTAGGTCTTGCTGAGCTGGCTTATTCAGCAGTGTCCTAATCAGCTGATCTAGGCCTGCACCCGTTACCTTAACAAAGGGGTTCTAGCACTGTGAGAACTCTGCAAGCCCTGCGCCTCAGCCTCACATGCTCCAGGCTGACAGGGCTGCAGAGTGCCCCAGAGCCCACTCAGGGCTGCTGCTGCTGCTGCTCCTCATACATCCGTAGCCAGGAGGACCGGGCTAGCTACCACTCTGCGTCAGGCTACTTGAGACTGTCAAGTGATGGGAGAAGGAAGGTTTAGTGGGAGGTGAGAGCCTGCCCCTTCCTTGTACAGGGAGAGGAGGAACTTCCCCGTCCATCTGCCTCTCTTGCCGTTACAGCTGTGCCCTCAATCCCCCCTGTCACTTCAGCTGCTACAGGTTGCTCCACTGAGGCTATGTCCTAACTGCAGAGTTAACTGGAGTAGCCTCTCGAGTTAGCCTACCTCGAGGGAGAGTGAAATAACACGCAAGCTACAACCAGCCATTATGTTAGCAGCACGAAGTGGTTGTGTTAGTAGCTGATGAGCTGTTGTCCTGTCCCCCAGACGGACCAGCCAGCATGAGTTAAAAGCACCACAGCTCTGGAGCTAAGGGGTTGTGTGTGTGGATGGGACTCGAGTTAGGACAACACTTGTTATAACGTGGGTTCACTGTGCAGTGAAGACAAGCTTTGAGTGCTGCACCGGGCCTTAATATTGCCCTTCCTCTCAGTTAATTTGTCCACTAGGCCTCATTTCTTAAATCTGTCCCTGTCAGGCAGGCCAGCAGTGCACTGCCTACATGTACAAATAGCTCATAGATTCTTCTCACAAGGTAAGGACCGATGCGCAAATCCTTAAAGGTATGGTACATAGACGTTGCCCTGCTCAACATAGCAGTACTTAACCCTAGGCGGCCTGCTGCCGGGTGGAATGGTCAGCCTTGTGCTAGCAGCAAAGAATCCTGTGGCACCTTATAGACTAACAGACGTTTTGGAGCGTGAGCTTTCGTGGGTGAATACCCACTTCCTCAGATGCATGTAGTGGAAATTTCCAGGGGCAGGTATATATATGCTAGCAAGCAAGCTAGAGATAACGAGGTCAGCCTTGTGCTAGGCTCCCCATACAGTGTATAGGGAGAGCTAGACACCTAAGGAAGGAATTGGCAAGGGAGCCGCCTAAGCTAGCTGGGAGTGAAATCCCGAGAAGGACTTGGGGCAAGGAGAAGAGCTTAGGCACCCGAGCGGCTGAGCTGGTGCGGCTGCCTGCTAGGTGCCTCCCTCCAATCTCAGCTACGAACCCTCTCCTGAAGTGAGGCACCAAGGACAGGTCAGCTGCTTAGGTAGCCCATGTCCTGGCAGCTGAAACCATCTTTCTCTCTTTTGCTCATGCTCTCCTGGCTGTATTTTATATAGGAGCTGTGCTGCCCCCATCAATCGGAGACCTGCATCCAGTCTTCCTGTTGTGGTGTAACAGATCTGGCTTAATCATGCTCTGAGCATGCCTACAGGACTGGGCCCTGCTGGTGAGACAGGCGTTCCCCTTCCCCTGCCCAATTTGAGACTGTGGCTTAGGGGTCTACAGGGTGTCAGCTTGAGCAAGGCCTCCAAGCTACTCATTAGCTGTGGGGCAGCACCACCATTTAGGTGGCTTTGCAAATGCTGACCAGCATTTGGAGGTGCCTTCAGGGTTAGGTGTCAGCTTTGAGAATATCAGTAATGCCTGAATGTGGACTTAGTCGCCTAAGAACATTTAAGGATCTGGACTGTAGGGATTTTCATATGAGTTTGCCTGAATAAGGACTGGGATTCAGACCCTTTACCACAAGATGGGGCTCCACACCTTATGACTGTTCTTTCCAAGGAAAGGATTAAAAGGAATGCAGTCATGACGGTGGGTAAAACTCCCGAAAGTGCCAGATCCTCAAAGGTAGATTCATTGAGAGTTAGTTGCTGAAATATCTTTGAGGATCTTGGCCTTGGAGTTTTAGGACCCTGAACTGCAATGACTTTCAATAAGATATAATTGAAAGTTAGATGCCTGCAAGTCACCAGGGCCTGATGAAATGCATCCTAGAATACTCAAGGAGTTAATAGAGGAGGTATCTGAGCCTCTAGCTATTATCTTTGGGAAATCATGGGAGACGGGGGAGATTCCAGAAGACTGGAAGGGGGCAAATATAGTGCCCATCTATAAAAAGGGAAATAAAAACAACCCAGGAAACTACAGACCAGTTAGTTTAACTTCTGTGCCAGGGAAGATAATGGAGCAGGTAATCAAAGAAATCATCTGCAAACACTTGGAAGGTGGTAAGGTGATAGGGAATAGCCAGCATGGATTTGTAAAGAACAAATCGTGTCAAACTAATCTGATAGCGTTTTTTGATAGGATAACGAGCCTTGTGGATAAGGGAGAAGCGGTGGATGTGATATACCTAGACTTTAGTAAGGCATTTGATACGGTCTCACATGATATTCTTATAGATAAACTAGGAAAGTACAATTTAGATGGGGCTACTATAAGGTGGGTGCATAACTGGCTGGATAACCGTACTCAGAGAGTAGTTGTTAATGGCTCCCAATCCTGCTGGAAAGGTATAACAAGTGGGGTTCCGCAGGGGTCTGTTTTGGGACCGGTTCTGTTCAATATCTTCATCAACGATTTAGATGTTGGCATAGAAAGTATGCTTATTAAGTTTGCGGACGATACCAAACTGGGAGGGATTGCAACTGCTTTGGAGGACAGGGTCAAAATTCAAAATGATCTGGACAAATTGGAGAAATGGTCTGAGGTAAACAGGATGAAGTTCAATAAAGATAAATGCAAAGTGCTCCACCTAGGAAGGAACAATCAGTTTCACACATACAGAATGGGAAGAGACTGTCTAGGAAGGAGTATGGCAGAAAGAGATCTAGGGGTCATAGTAGACCACAAGCTTAATATGAATCAACACTGTGATACTGTTGCAAAAAAAGCAAACGTGATTCTGGGATGCATTAACAGGTGTGTTGTAAACAAGACACGAGAAGTCATTCTTCCGCTTTACTCTGCGCTGGTTAGGCCTCAGCTGGAGTATTGTGTCCAGTTCTGGGCACCGCATTTCAAGAAAGATGTGGAGAAATTGGAGAGGGTCCAGAGAAGAGCAACAAGAATGATTAAAGGTCTTGAGAACATGACCTATGAAGGAAGGCTGAAGGAATTGGGTTTGTTTAGTTTGGAAAAGAGAAGACTGAGAGGGGACATGATAGCAGTTTTCAGGTATCTAAAAGGGTGTCATCAGGAGGAGGGAGAAAACTTATTCACCTTAGCCTCCAATGATAGAACAGGAAGCAATGGGCTTAAACTGCAGCAAGGGAGATTTAGGTTGGACATTAGGAAAAAGTTCCTAACTGCCAGGGTAGTTAAACACTGGAATAGATTGCCTAGGGAAGTTGTGGAATCTCCATCTCTGGAGATATTTAAGAGTAGGTTAGATAAATGTCTATTAGGGATGGTCTAGAGAGTATTTGGTGCTGCCATGAAGGCAGGGGACTGGACTCGATGACCTCTCGAGGTCCCTTCCAGTCCTAGAGTCTATGAGTCTATAAGCTCCTAAACCAGTTAGGCACTTTTAAAACTGTTTCCCAAAATAGTTATTGACTCTCACATAGGCAAAAAAAGATGGACTCATGCAAAAAATGGTCTCCCTTAGCCTGGGGTGATCCTGTGTTCCCGGGCCAGATTTATGGCAGAGAGGGAGAGTGAAGGGCTGGGAAATCTCTGTTTTACCATTTAAACATTTCTCGTTTTTTATCACCAATGAGAGAGAAAAGGCTCCATAGAAAACACATGTGCAGTAAGAGCCTGGTTTTCAGGGCAGCTTAGCACATGTTTATACTGTTTTCCTGTTTCTAAGAGTGCTCAGCAAGTGCAATGGGAAATAGTGTGACGGCCTGTTAGTATGGCAAGGGCAGGCTACCCTGGGAATTAAAAAAAAAAAAAAAATCTGACCCTTGGTGCAGCCCCAATGCAGACTTTTCTTCAGACGTGTTTGTAAGAGCCCGAAGGTAAGTAATCCTGGCAGGGCTCCAGAGATGGGGTGAGTCCCATCAGACAGAAATCACTCCAAATCTACCTTCTATCTGATGGTGGAATTTAAACCAGAAGCTTCCAAGGAACCCCTTCTTCCCACACATCACTGTGCAACAATGTCATAACAGCCCCAATTAAGGACAGAATAGGATCAAAAAGGTTGAGTTTTTGTCCCCGAGAACTACCAGCTGCATTGGCCAATATCGCTGCCCTGCTGTGGCCCGGTGGTGAGGTCCCACCGTGTGTGTGTGTGTGTGTGTGTGTGTGTGTGTGTGTGTGTGTGGTGGGACGCTTGCTCTGCATAGAAGTGCAGCAGACTGACATTTCAGAGGTGAAAGGAGTCTCATTGCAGCTTATAAAACTAGCCTTTGTGAAGGAACAATGGGCCTGGCTGGGACTCGCATGTTTTGAACTACTTCGTCCCTTCACTGCAGAAAATTAATACACTAATGTTATATGCAGCTAAAGTAAAGAAAACAGATCAGTAACATTCCTATTATAACTGTACTGCTGGTATTACATTTAAAAAGAACTTCTAAGTGGTTCATTGAGGAAAAAATACTGTTAGCTTTAAAAGGTGTCTTGAGTTTTTAGCTTAAAACCTGTGGGGGAAAAATGTACCTTGGGAAGTACAGTGTTTGGATACCTAGCTAGAAGGCCTGCTTGCCTGATCCAGTATGCCAAACGCATGTTCTTATGTATGTTGTTTCTTACGTAGACCGCAGGCTGCAGATGTGAGTTTGGTGCTTTGTAAAGCAGCATATAGTAGTACAATTTCAAGGTGATACTGGGAGTTTGCCACAAAATTCCTTTCACTGTCATGTGATTTTGAGCAGGTCCACCTACATGCTGAGTTGGGAAATGGTTCGCTGATGGTATCAAAGAACATAGAAATGGTTCAGATCAGTTTCTTGAACAGTTTCATTAGTGAGAAGCCTGGAGATTTGCTGGTGTTTCAATGATTAGATTGCGCAGCTCTAAGATTGTGATTTTGTTGGATTTTTTTCCCCTTCTCCAGGGATTGCTGTCTGCAATATCCCATCAGCAGCTGTGGAAGAGACTGCAGATTCCACCATATGCCATGTCCTAAACCTCTACAGGCGGAACACTTGGCTGTATCAAGCACTGAGGGAAGGGACCCGGGTGCAGAGTGTGGAACAGATAAGGGAGGTGGCCTCGGGAGCAGCTCGGATCAGAGGAGAAACTCTTGGCCTCATTGGATTTGGTATGTTGGCAACTTTGGGAGACAAAATATCCAAAGCAGAGCCATCTGCTTTTGCAGTGATCTAATGGAGACCTTGGAGGAGTACGACTCTCAAGACTTAGATCAGGGATGGGCAACTCGTTGTCCAGGGGCTGCATCCCACTAAATAGATCATTTTATTTGGACCCCGGATGTCCAGTTTGGGGCAGGCAATCTGATGGTATCAGAGCCAGGAAGGGGGCAGGGTGGCTGTGACGTGATATTGTGGTGAAGCCAGGCCCAGCTCCGTGGCAGAGGAGCCAGTAGTGCGGCAGAAATGTGGGGCAGGCTCATTTCCCAGCCCCCCTCCCTCAGGACCCCTCTCAAAGGGTTGGAATGGATTTTCTGGCCCTCTACTACCTTAAAGTTCCCCATCCCTGACTTAGATCTTCTATATCAGCATAGCTTATTTTGCTGCATTTACTGGACTGTGCACTACTGATGTGAGCAGTTTTGTGGTGATATGACTGCAGCCACGCTAGGGGTTCCACCAATTTAACAGTGCTTCTAAGCTGCTATAGCTACGTGGGAACAGAAGCCATGTGGCCTGATTTTCCGGTGAAGGAGCCTGTTCCTTTCCTGTTCACAATTGTGAACCCAGCTTTCTCTGCAAAGAGGAAGCAGATTTCCAAGGCTGCAGGGACTTTGGTGAGCCCCATCTCCTCAGTGCTTTCATGAGCCTCTCCTGCATTCTCCCTTTACCCCATGGGAGTTTTCCTAAAGGGTTCTGTGCACACACTGGTAGCCTTGTTTCATGCTGTATCTTCCAACACGGTCTCGTCTCCAGAGTGCAGCTCTGGAGTGTGACCGTGAACCTTTGCAACAATTTCTGGATCCTCTTGCTAGCAATGATTTTCTCCACAGGCAGTGCCTTGGCCATGCACGAGGTCAGTCCATGTATTCGTTACATGAACCAGCCTATGTGTGAATGTGTGCTGCCCCCAGGAGTCACTGCAGGCAGGAGCTGTGTCTTAAAGACCTAGCTCCTTCTGGGCTCCCTGCTCGCTCCTCAGAGAAGATCACAATTCCGCTCCCCAGAGTAACCCACAATCACTTAGTGTGGCACTCTCTTCCCCTCTGGTGATGGCTGGGCCAGAAGTTGCTGAGCCTGCTACAGCTTTGGCCGAGAGCTGAGTCTTTTAGTCCAGGCAGTAGCGGCTCATGCTTTTAGAGCTAGAGTTGCTGCCGCTGATGACCCAGTTGCTCTGACTCTGCCATGGTGGCCAGCCCATTTTGGGAGCAGATCCCAGTCCCTGGCCACCAGTGCATAAGGGAAATTCCAGGATGCTGCAGAGGAGAGGGAAGTCTCACTCCCCCGGATGCCTTCTGTATGGCTGCGTAAAGCCAAGCCAGAATCTGACTTGCAGTGGAGCGAAGGTAGCACAGATAACTGGCATTGTGGCTCATCTGTTATCACCTGTGGCGAACATGCATTAAAGATGCTTTAACGCTGGGCTGAAGATGTAGTGAGTGACCTGGCTAGAATGTACCTGTGGGTACAGCTAAACCAAAAAACCCACAAACCCCCCGTAGCAATGAGTCTTAGAGCCTGGGTCAGCTGGCAGGCTCATGGGGCTTGTGCTGGGGGGCTAAAAATAGCAGTGTAGACATTTGAGCTGGAGCCCAGGTTCTGAAACCCAGCATGGGGTGGGGGCAGCCTCAGAGCCCAGGCTCCTGTCCAGGATCGAACATCTACACTGCTGGTTTCAGCCCCGCAGCGTGAGCCCTGCAAGCCTGAGACTCCTAGCCAGACAATCTCTCAGACTATTGATGCTTGAGGGCTCTGTGTTAACGGCTGGTGTGCAACAAAACATTGCTGGTGTATGTCATGACAGTGTCTCACTGCACATTGGGCATGAGGCCAGACATTAAATGTCAGCGTGGAAGCATTGGCCAGTGGTTAGAGTACAAGGGTGACAGTCAGAAGGTATATTCTAACCATATCTAACCTTTGTGTGATGCTGCTCCTCGTCACTGCCTGTCACTAATGAATCCTGCCAGTACCCCTGGGATGCAGGTAGGTTGGCATTGTGCATTCTAATAACTGGGGAGAGTGAAGGAAAAAGAATAAGTAAGTTGTCCAGGTCACACTGCCAGGATTCCAGCTCAGGAGGCCTGGCGCCTAGCCCGGTGCTCAGACCCTGCCTGTCCTTTTACTATATTGAAAAATCCCTCATTAACGAAATAGAAGAGTACTGGTTAAAAGCAGTTTTACGAAGCTAACACCAGGCCCTAATGAAGTAGTTTTCCATCTTCTTTCCATCTTCTTTCCCTTTCCCTCTCCGTCCCAGTTCCTACTGCCTCTGTGCACTGCTCTCCCTTTGCCTGAGTGGGTCCCTCTTTATTCTCAGATGCTGAAGGGTGAATTGTGGAAGTGACACATGACTTGTGGGTCTCCTTCCCTTTAAGGCAGCATTGCCTAGTGGCTAGGGAACTGGCCTGGGCATCAGGCACTCTGGAGCCTATTCCTGGCTCTGCCATTGACCTGCTGTGTAACACTGGGCAAGTCACTTCTCCTCCCTTCCCCACTCCTCCAGTCCTTTTTCTGTCCTCTATATAGAGTGCAAGCTATTTCAGGGATTGCACAGCACAGCACCTAGCACACTGGGGCCGCCAGTTATCGTTGTTGTATAAACTGATGCTGACGACTGAGCTCCAGTGCATGGCTTCGAGCACTGGTGTGTCGCCAGGAGCCAGGGATGATTATCCTCCCACAGGGTTGGCCTTACGGATGGGGTACCACCCAAAGTGCCGTGGCTATGGGGTGCACTGTCCCAAGTGCCACAAGCTGGTGGTCCTGGACTACCAGAGCAGGAGTGAGTGTGGGCGAGCCCAGGGCTGGAGCCCCTGGCCAGCCAAGCAGGGGGTATGCAATGCCACCCGCAGCTTCCAGCCTGTCGGGAAGGCACAGCCCCTGGATCCCCCTTTCCCACAGGGTGGGGGGTGGCTATGGAACCACTCTCCTGCCACTAGGTAGTCAGGATGTATATGGCCGCGAGGGCCCCCGAGCTCAGAAATTCTTCCCTGTGCAGCCCGGCCAGGTTCCGGAGCTAGAGGCTGGTCCTTGCGCCCTGCACATCATTCCGCTGTTCTCAAAATCAAAGAAAGGGCACCAAAATACAAGTTTGCACAGGCTGCCATTTTCCCTAAGGCTGGCCCTGCCTTCCTGCATTTCTGTGACAGGAGATGTGTCCTCTTGACTCAGGAGAAGAGCTGGAAGGAAATTTTCCAAGGAAAATGCTAATTCATTGAACCCGAAATAGTTAATGGAAATAGCATCAGTGAAACTGAAAAGAATCCTATCTAAAAATAGCCATGTTGCCAGTGTTGCAGATGGGGGACATAGCAGCTAAATATGTATTGCCAGAAAGCTTGTACCTCTTTACCTGATGGCTTGCCACATGTTGCCAAGAGGACGCTACAGCTCAACTCAGGCTGTGTGGAAGCTGCCAGCTCTGGAGAAAAGCAAACCCCCTCCAGGCTGTGACCCAAAGGAAATAAAACAGTTTAAACAGACAAAAGGTGGAATGTGGACAGGGAAGAAGGGGGAAGCTACTGGCCATAGCTTGGCAGTGATTACTTGTTAACATGCATCTTTGTGGGAACACACCTGGAATTGAAACATTTTAAAACACGGCCATGGTTAAGCATTTGAAACTATCATTAGAAAATCCACCATGAGGTTGCTGTGAGCATATGATGCACACTTCTGAGGTGACCATCTGTAGACAGGGGACCCCAGCACAGGACCTGAGGAATGCGATGCTGGGGATGTTGTGAAGGCCAAAACTATAACTGGGTTTAAAAAAGAATTAGATGAATTAGTGGAAGATAGGTCTATTAATGGTGATCAGGGAGGCAACCCCATGCCCTGGTATCCTAAGCCTCTAACTGCCAGAAGCTGGGATTGGATGCCGGGGGTAAATCACTCGATAATTGCTCTGTTCTGTTTATTCTTTCCAAAGAATCTGACACTGGCCGCTGTTGGCTACTGGGCTAGCTGGACCATTGGTCTGAGCCAGAATGGCAGTGTAAGCATGCTGTTTGTATTGTACATCCCCCAGCAGAAGTAGTCCACACCCAGGGCACTGAGCCGGGCTAGCCCCATTATCACTGGTATTTCGGACAATGAGCCAATTGCATCCCTGCCGTAACTCCAGTGACTTCGGTGGTGCTACATGAGAGGTGAACTTGGCTCCCTGTGTTCAGAAGCAATTCGTTGGGAAAATAAAATATTCAGAAATGAGGCACTGGCCCCTGTCAGGGGCTGCGTGAAAACAGAGGCCCTGAATGGCTGGACCTGGTCTGGAAAATACTTCCATTTTCCTTGCATCATAACACACTCAGGGTCTGCTCCTGTAACCGCAGGCCCAAGCCTAGAGCTTGCTGCTGGAGGGAGGAGAAAGTGTGTGCTGGAGCCTCACTCCTTGGAATTCCAGCTCCTTCATCTAGAGCCCCTCAGTATTACCTAGCAGCATCCAAAAGGGGGCAGTAAAATGACGGTGATCATGCTTTGCTGTGTTGAGGAATGGGCCTGGGCTGTAGACAGGGGCTGCTTTGCATGAAGTACGCAGGTAAGGGCAGCTTTTCAGACAGTCAAGGCACAGGACTCTCAGAGCCTGATTCTAATGAGTACTTCAACATGAATGGACAGTGCCTGGTTATTTGGCTTTCTTTACATTGCTAGACAGATGAATGAGGAATGAAGAGGCATGTACTGATGTAGGACTTGGGTAGCCGAGTCCAGGCAATGACATTGAATAGGAACGACATTGTGGCTAATGACCTGCTGATTGCACTGCAGCTGTCCCTCTTTATCAGAATAGCCTTATTAAACCTTTGCTTCAAAACCATGACAGTTGTCTTAGTCATGCCTAATTAAATAGCCATT
The DNA here is from genome assembly GCF_007399415.2 of Gopherus evgoodei. NCBI lineage: Eukaryota > Metazoa > Chordata > Testudines > Testudinidae > Gopherus > Gopherus evgoodei. The sequence continues at coordinate 22,001,936 of NC_044328.1, read as the reverse complement.
CAGCAAGAGTATGGAAGAAAAAGCCTACAGCAAACAAGTTGCTCTTATAACTAGGGCTTTATTTTTATTTTTATTTTTATTTTATTGGCATTGTCTGCTTGAACAAAAGCACCTCATAAAGGAGTTCATTTCTTAATACGGCTCCTCACGGCCTGGCCAGCTCAGAGAGCACACAGAATATGGCCCTACCCTGGTGGGGTTGTAGCATCAAATTCTGACCTCAGAGCCGAGTGCTGCAGGAGTGCAGATAGTTTTGTTTACTCAAACGACAGCCTTTAATATGGCAAATGCTTAATGGACAGTCCTTTGACCACTATTGCTGCTTATATTGTAAAGGCGCATTCTAGGCCTAGCCCTCTGCACGCTATGCTGTATGGTTAATGTTTGCCCTTCAGATAAGTCAACAGCTAGACAGTCAATCCTGAGAGGGAAAGAGGCTGACAGATGTCACGGCTGCAGCGGGGGGGAGGGGGCTCAAAGGCAGGCGGTTTGTGTTACTGGCGCAGGGGAGCGTTAAATGACACATTCGGTTACTTTTTTTGCTCTTCCTTAAGCCAAAGGCCGAATGAATTGAAGTGATGTGATCACCAGGTTGGGGGCTGAGGTTGCTGCCGACGGAAGTTTGGCATAAATGTGCCAGTGAGTGAGTGATGGGGAGGGAGAATGGGCAGTGCAGGGGGTTAGTGATAATATTTAGCCTTTTTCCTGCTCAAGGCACTTTACCACCCTTGGTTAATGAATTCTGTACACATTAGAGGTGCAAAGTATCAGAGGGGTAGCTGTGTTAGTCTGGATCTGTAAAAAGCAACAGAGAGTCCTGTGGCACCTTATGGACTAACAGACATATTGGAGCATAAGCATTCGTGGGTGAATGCATCTGACAAAGTGGGTACTCACCCACGAAAGCTCATGCACCAATATGTCTATTAGTCTATAAGGTGCCCCAGGACTCTTTGGCGCTTATTAGAGGTGCAGAATCTGATTCCCTCTGTGGCATTGGACTTCACCGGCCTGTCTCAAGTTTCAGAGCTGGGCTTCGAAGTTCCTGGCTACATGTCTTCCATTGAGATCACTAGCCCTGGCCCCGGCTCACATCCTCAGCATGCACCATGCCTCTTTAAGGAGAAATGCTTTTCATTACTCTGGCTTTCCCCTCTGCACCTCTCATGTCAGCCTCATGCCCTAAGTACAGGACATGAGTATGATACGAATCTAGGCCCATAGGTACCTAAATAATTTGAAGATTGGGGCCTAACAGCCAATGGGAGAAGCATAAGGCCACAGATCACCTCCTGGAAGAGTCCTAAGAGCCAAATAAGTGGGTGTGAAGGTGTATGAGAGAAGTGGTGCAGGGAAACATCTGTACCACCTGCCTGGCTCTAGCCAACGCTCATGTCATTCTTTCTTCCAAAAGCCCTGGCACCTCAGCACCTCCTGACAGACGGATGTGGATAATAAGTAAATGCGAGCGTGCAGAATCAGTGCAGACCGAATGAATTTGCTGTGGCACGAGGAGAAAATACCTGGGAGCAAATAGTGGCAGTCAATGGATCTGTTGCCTACTGAACATGGGTGTATAGATTCAGTGCTTCAGCGTCACATTGCTCAAGCTATGTGACTCTCATCATCTTCTCTTCTTCTTCTTGATACGTAGGTCGCACTGCGCAGGCAGTTGCAGTTCGAGCCAAGGCATTTGGATTCAGTGTGATATTTTACGACCCGTACCTGCAGGATGGGATAGAAAGGTCTCTGGGCGTCCAGCGAGTCTACACACTCCAGGACCTGCTATATCAGAGTGACTGTGTATCGTTGCACTGTAACCTTAATGAACATAATCACCACCTTATCAATGACTTTACGATTAAGCAGGTAATTTACCTTTTCTATAAAAGAAAGAAGATCATTTTATGGTTCGTGCTGAAAACCCAGAACACTATAATAGTGATGATACCAGTGAGGATTTTACTTTTGAGTAGTTACATCTGTCTCTTGCCCATTATGTACCAGGTGATAGCAGGTAAGAGAGCCCATTCATGCAGTTGCTGAGACAGAAATGGGAGCCTGTTTTGTGTGACATTACAAACTAGAGCTTAGGCTTTTTAAATAAAAGCCTTTGTTAGTAAGCGAACACAAGAACCTTCTTGCTAGCTTGGAAGGTTTTCTTTTGGGGTTAATCCTACACTGTGCAACCTTACATAGTCAATATGCAAAACATGTGTGTTCAGAGCAGGGCCGGTGCAAGGATATTTTGCGCCCTAGGCGAAAATTCCATCTTGCGCGCCCCCCCCCCCAAATGCCAGCTCAGAGGGGCTGGGCTCAGAGCTGGGGGTCAGGGCTGTGCGGGGATTGGGGTCGAGGGGGTTTCCAGCTCAGAGGGACTGGGCTCGGAGCTGGGGGTAAGGGCTGTGGGGGGATGGGGTCGAGGGGGTTTCCAGCTCAGAAGGACTAAGCTCGGAGCTGGGGGTCAGGGCTGTGGGGGGGATGGGGTCAGGGGGGTGCCTGGGGGCACTGGGGCAGCTCAGCTCTGCAAGCTGCTGTTCTCTCCAGCTGTCCAGGCACAAGGGGAGCAGGAGCAGGGACCAGCTAAGGACCAAGGGGGCAGGAGCACAGGCACCTGAGGCTGACCCATGGGGAGGCACTTGCTTACCTTGCCCAATGCATGAGCGCTAGGGTCCTCTTTCTTCCTCCGCTCCACCAGACCACCGCTGAGGCTCTTTTCTTCTCTGTGCCCCTCGCTGGGGCTGACATGGAGGCTGAGCCAGGGGGCAGCTGCGGCTTTCCTCCAGAAGCGAAGCCCTGGTGTTGCACCGCTGTCGCAGGGCCCCTGCCACGTGCCCTAAGCAGAGCTGCGCAGCTCTGCCCAGCCGCCAGCGCCCCCACCGGGCATGAGAAAAATTGCAGAGGCTGGAGCCCCTGCTCTGGGAGGGAGAGGGATTCTGAGCCTCTGCCTACAGTCCAGGGATTCCCCTGGGTCAGCGCAGCCACCATCAGCTCAAACCTCTGGGCTGCCGGGCTGCCGCAGCAGCTCCCTGACCCGGGAGGCGCCCTGGGCTGCCGGGCTGCCAGCGGCTCCCTGACCTGGGGGGCGCCCTGGGCTGCCGGGCTGCCACTCTGACCCCGGGGGCACCCTGGGCTGCCGGGCTGCCGCAGCGGCTCCCTGACCCCAGGGGCGCCCTGGGCTGCCGCAGCTGCGTCCTGACCCCAGAGGGTGCCCTGGGCTGCCGGGCTGCCACCCTGACCCCGGGGGCGCCCCGGGCTGCCGCGGCGGCTCCGTGACCCCGGAGGGCACCCTGGGCTGCCAGGCTGCCACCCTGACCCCGGGGGCGCCCCGGGCTGCCGCAGTGGCGCGCTGATCCCGGGGGTGCCCTGGGCTGCTGGGCTGCCGTGGCAGCTCCCTGACCCCGGAGGGCACCCTGGGCTGCCGGGCTGCCACCCTGACCCTGGGGCATCCTGGGCTGCCGCGGCGGTGCGCTGATCCCGGGGGCGCCCTGGCCTGCCACGGCGGCTCCCTGACGGGGGTGCCCTGGGCTGCCGGGCTGCAGCGGCTGCGCGCTGACCCCGGGGGCGCCCTGGGCTGCCCGCTGCAGGCAGCTGCTGCTGGGGGCAGCTCAGACTGCCTCTCCAGCAGCATCGGCTGCAACCATTTAAAAATTTTTTTGAGGGTGCCGCTTTTTGGCGCCCTCAAATCTTGGCATCCTAGGTAACCGCCTAGTTCGCCTGAATGGTTGCACCGGCCCTGGTTCAGAGGTAATCTTTTCAGCAAGGAAAATCTGCCTGTATTTACCATATAAAGCGTTCTGAGATTCTGCAGACTGTGCTTGTGGCTTGGAAGATGTCAGTAGGAGAGGATGCTACCTACTGTAGCATTTAAATCCATATAGTGAGACGTGAGGAGTCATTGAATAACCATATTGAATAGTCTCTTTCCTCCTGGCTTCCATCAGATGAGGCAGGGAGCATTCCTAGTAAACACAGCGCGCGGTGGGCTTGTGGACGAGAAAGCCTTAACCCAAGCCCTGAAGGAAGGAAGGATACGAGGAGCAGCGCTTGATGTGCATGAATCAGAGCCGTTTAGGTAAACAATGGGGGGTTTTTGTTTTGTTTTTAAATTAAAAGCTACCTATACATAGTGCCATTAATTCACTTTTCATTTTACAGCTGTTTTAGGGCTCACATTTATTCCCATTGACACCAGCTCCCACAATGGGGCCCTGTGAATGCTGAGTCTAGAATTCCTAGTGCTATGAAAGAGAAAATACCATAGACATTGTTCTAGAACCAGTCATCCAAGGAAGTCTTGAAACCATTAGTAATTTAACATTTTGGTTTAAAAACAAAGTTGAAAAAGGACCGTGTCAGGTCTAAAGTCCTGTTTCATTACAGAGAATGCTCCACTGGACAATGAAAATAAACATGAAGATTTCACTTTCCAACACTAGCACAAGTCTGCTACATTTGCAGTGCGGACACTACAGGAGAATATTTGTTTATAAATGCAAATGAAAACTTACTGCAAATCAGGGACAGGTTTCTGTTGACGGTTTTGAGAAAGCTCTCTCTTTATTTATATACGTATAACTCTATACAAACTTACAAACTCAAGTGCTCAAATGACCTGACCATGTCTCTTCAAGTCTCCAGCATTAGTGACTTGGCTCCTTGAGTCCATAGTATAGGAGAAGAAACACTCTGCTGGAGACAGATGAATTATTGTTGCTGCTAGAGAGACGCCCAGTCATTTATCTCCTCATTAATACTACTGATGGAAGTATTAAAATCAATCATCCAGCAGGTTTATAAAAGGCTGTCAAATGCACCTGCTCTTTTTATCACAACTGCTGATTTTTAAATTTTTCAGTACTGATGCAAAGTCCAAAATGCCCCCTGAAGCCTGGCACTAAAGCAGCATTTCAGCACCTCTTCCCCCAGGGCCAGACACCACTCAACAGTTTCAGACCAGAGGGAGAACCCGTGGGGTTCCATGTTCACTACATTTGCTGTGGCTGTAGATCATGTGGCTAGAGCAGAGTGGCTTGCATGTGAAGGAAGCTGGCCATTAGGTTTTCATGATTTGTAACTTTCACCCTGATTTTTCATATTTATATAGTTTTGCTCAAGGCCCATTGAAAGATGCTCCTAATTTAATTTGTACTCCGCACACTGCTTGGTACAGTGAGCAGGCATCCCTAGAGATGAGAGAGGCTGCTGCTACTGAAATCCGTCGCGCAATCACAGGTATCTAACTCTCTTTGTATCTTACACACATTCTAGTTAGCCTGTATTTAATCGGCAGCATGAGTCAGTGGATTGGACAAGGAGCCAGGAGCCCTGGTTTCTAAACCTGGCTTTGCCAGTCGCTGTTACGTTGGACAGCTCGTATATGGCCCAATTGAAACAGGTGCTGCTTGAGCACCCACAGCTCTTACCGAAGTCAGTGTGCATTCATCATTACTCCCATTTTACCGGTGGGGAAGGTACTAAGCCATGAACCTCTCCGTGACTTGTGCGAAATGATCCTCACTCCCTTTATAAAGCACTGTCAGCCGACAAGCGTTATTGGTATTACACATAGTGCAGCTTTGTGAACAGCGCAGCACGTGGCTGCCTGGCTGACACAGACCATGTGTGAGTAGAGGTAATGTTACTCATTGCCGCTTTTAAAGCAACAAAGCAAGGCCTGTTGAAGAATAACCTTTGATGGCTCAAGCTCTGATAAATCAGAATAAAGAGCTATATGTCCTAGCTAATCCCCCCGCCCCCAGTCACCATAAAGTAAAAAGGAAATGGCAGAGATCCAGCCCCCACCGTCTCTCGTGCCTTTGGAGCAGATAACACGAACACATAATTGAGAGACTAGGAGGGCTTGAGCCTTAGTGAGCAGTATTCCACCCAGTCATCGTCATCACCCAGCATTGACGAGAAGAAGGCTGTGCCACAGTAGCACCTGGTGTGGGTAGCGTACCAACCCATGTAACCTAGGGCAGCCATGGTGTTATACTGGAGAGTGAATGGGGAACCACTAGCCCTAGATTGGAGGACTACAAGGTTAAAATAAAGCCACCTAAGCCCCAAAACCTCACACTGTGGGTCTTGCTGCAGGTACAGCTGAACTTGACCCAAGAATTGGGCCTATTACACGTGTATATATAACATTACAGCCAAACTTTGGCTCTCACTCTTATTCTTGCAACGCAAGTTATTTATCTTAGGTGGTGCCAAAGCTTGTTGCCTAGATGCATCTCTGAAATCAGCAGGAAGTCAAGTTACAGGCATTTCTTTTTTCCGCGATAGAGGCACAGCAGCCTGCGATGCTGAACTGCTATTCTGGCTCCAAAAACACTGCTGGGTTCTCCAAACCGTTCCACGCTTTTTGTGGAATGGATTTTCCTTCACACTAGCAATCACAGTATAAATCAGTAAACAGTAGCTCAATTGTATCTTGATAAGGCCCTAAGCTGCTTAACACTTTTTTAACTTTAATAACTATATTCCAGGTCGCATCCCAGAAAGCCTAAGAAACTGCGTGAACAAGGAATTCTTTGTCACAACAGCCCCATGGTCAGTAATAGATCAGCAAGCACTTCATCCAGAGCTCAATGGTGCCACATACAGGTAAGCGAGAGGAAAAGTATTTTCACAGCTGTTTTATACAAACTGGAATTCCATATGCAGTGACAATGCTGCTAGTAACTATTGCTAAAAACAACCCTCTGTGGTTTACCAGGTAGAGGAACTGCGTATGCATGTAGTCATTCAGCAGGCATTATCAGCACTGCTCAGGTTACTTATTCTATAGTGAGCTGAGTTTGTTTTACACATTTATTCCATTGAGACATCCCAGCAGTTGCTAACGCTGCAGCTCCATAAATGGCCCGTACACAGAATCCCTCTAGATTTGTTCTGCACGTCTGTCCAAGGGCTTCAGGCAGTCTTAATCTAGTCATTCATACCAAGCTCATCACCATGGCCTAAGAAGCGGATGGAAAACTTGAGACTCAATGCATTATTCCTACTAAAAATACCCCCAGGACTTTCTATAAGGAGCTGTAGCGCTTTTGCAGAGCAGGGAGATGGAACAATCAGAAAGACTTACAAATAAAAATACAGGCACTGTACAGGAAACAGCCTGTGCCTTTTATTCACAAAGACAGATGTGTGCGGTTGGGGGTGCCAGGGGAGTGTAGCCGGGGAGGAAAAGGGGACTTGAGGCAAAGGCTCAGAGTGCAAGAAAACACAAATGGGCACAGGATTTTGAGAGAGAAATACTCAGCAGAGGCTTTGCCATACTGCTTCTAATATCAGCACCATGCAGATCATATTATACAGTAGTACTCCGATATGTTGTTGGGGTACTGTTGGATCACATACTTAGGTCAAGATTTTCAGAGGTAAGAGGCTAGACTTTTAAAACCTAGATTTTCAACAGTGCTGCGCACCCAGCAGTTTCCATGAGGTTTTACAGTCTTGGTTTTAGGTGTATAGAACCAAGCTCTTACAAAACCCAAGGCCAGGAGTCCAAGATTTTAAAAGAACTCCCTGTGTTTATTTTAAACGGATAGACATTCCCCTGCAGTGTTTGTAACCAGAATACTGCAGCATGGTGATAGGGAATGAGAACTGGAAAATGAAACTGATTTCCCAATTTTCTTTGTCCAAACTGAGAGAAATGCAAAAAAAAGTAATTAAACAGCAGAAAGTAAATGAGGCTTTTAAAGTGCTTCCAGTTTCTGTGTAAGCTGGGTTTAGTAACCAAGGTTACTGTGTTTTATGAAGATACGATTTGACGGTGTCCCTGTTTAAGTGCATAATTCTACTGGAAGTAGGTATCTGAAGAATGAGATTAATTGTAGCACATTCATCCTCCTCGCTTTTATAGGCCCTCCCACAGCACCCGTACTAAGGAACCCCCCTCAGTCAGATTATAAAATCCACATGTGGGGCCAGATCCTGGCCTTAATTATAGCTGCTTTGCATATCACAATGGTACTTTGCTAGAGTGCTTTGCCAAGGCTGTATATTATTCCATTATGGGCTACAGCTTAATTGTACAAGAAAATGGTATCAAAATAGAGTCATTCATGTTTGTATTATTTTAAAAGGGAAGGCAATTAGAAGAGTCAGTAAAACATCCATAGCCAGTTGTGTAGTTAACTTACGCCGCAGTAACCAAAGCGGGGAGGAAATGAAGGAGTAAAATGGTTTGCTTTTCAACTCTGTATGAAACAAGCATGAATGAGGCAGTTCAGACAACAGTGGTGTCATACACAGTACAAAACAAATGTTGGGATAGATTCCACTGTTGCCTGGAGCGACTCATTTTATTTGGACTATCTACAAAATGAGTCATGACTCTGCTGGAGAATATCAAATCAAAAAGTAGCCAGAACGTTACATGTGGGCCGTCTCATAATTGCATTGAGATATGCCATGTCAGAGTAACATATTGTGCTTACAGGCCGTTACTTTTTCTTTCTCTGTTTAACTTGCACCATTTTTACAGTGTGTACCTCACACACTGCTTATTGTGTAACACATTTAGATACCATGAATCAGATATGTGTACTCTGAACATTGATGTACAGCACAGATTGCTAACAATATATTTTCATTGGTGTAGATCAGCCACTTTTGGAGTATGCTTGCCCACTGTAAAGTATGAGCGCATTTTTCAGGTGTAGCAGTAGAGGCCAGGATACCAGGTATTTTAATGAGATGCAACATGTGTGTGTCCACAGCGTGTGTTGGGTGAGTTGGTTTGTTTTTGCTCATGAGCAAAGTTAACATTTGAAGCCACAACTTGAAAAATGTGGCCCACTTGGATCAAACTTTTTAGCACAGTTGGTCTAATTTAGGATCAAGATCCTTGTGCCAGTGGAACTAAGAAGCCATCATTGACAATGGCCTTTTCTTCCCCCATTTATTAGGATGAAACCATCTAATTCCCTTCCCACCTTCACCTCTGAGTTCCATGTAAGTCTAACCCTGCTCCTGAAATTTCTTACCCACATCTTTTCTTTTAGCCCTTGCCCTCTCCACTTCATACCAAAGCTACTATTAACTTCATCTGAATGGCTGCCTCTTTCTCCTCAGTCTCTTTGAGCTGTTGTCACTTCGGTAGAGTCTGTTGCATTCTCCTCTTCTGCACTTTCCTCCTGGAACATACTCATCTCTTCCCTTTGTGACTGCTCCTCTGATGGAAGGGACTTCATGCTTGGCCATTGCTCTGGTTTTAACACTTGCTTTTTGATGCCTTAGTTTCAGCTCTGCCCTCCATACTGATGACTTACAGATCTTTCTCCATCAGACTCTTCTTGTATTTCTTCCTGGCTGTCACATTTCCTTTGCAAACTCAGCATCGGTTCTGCTCTCCATCTTCATCTCTTCCTCTCTTTATTGTGGTTGAAAATGCCACCACCTTCCAGCACCTAAGCTAACCATCATTTTGCTCTTGCTGCCTCTCTCCACCTCAGGATTCTAGTGAGATCATGTCTTTTTTCTTTCCCTCGCTAACATCTGTCCTGTCCCCTCCATCTCTGATCCATGCCTTGGTTATCTCATCTTGTCTCCTGTAAACTCCACCAGTCTGCCCTCTGTGTTTATCACGGCATGCCCTGCCAGCGTATGACTGCAGTATTGGCTCCTGCCCCTCCTTACCCCCCTCATTCTTCTTCATACTAAGCTCAAGGTACTTGTCCTTGTCCTCTTTCAAGGTTCTGCATTATTCCCCCTCTGCATACATCTCATCTTACAAGCCCTAGCACTCACTGTGTTCCTTCCTACTTTTGGCTTTGCACCACTTATTAGCCCCATGCTTGAGCACAAACTGTGCTCTAGATCCTGGCTTCTGATACAGCCCCCTACATGTGCTACTGCACATGTTCAAATAAGACCATAAAGCTGCCCTAATAGACAGCCGCGAGGAATAGTAGGCATCATGGAGAAGTTCTGGCAAGAGGCACGGTTAGTGCATTGCTACTTTCTAGAACCTGGCTGGCATAATAGTTGCTATCCTACAGTGAGCACAATACTCAGTATCTCTCCCATCCGAGTGTAGCTGCAGTCTGCTCCCTGCAGCCCAGAAATTCTCCTAGGCATTGCCAGCACCTATGTCAGCTAACCCAAAATTCCTCCCTCTATTCACCATCCCTTGGCCCATGTTTTGCATCCTTCCCTATAAATGCAGCCATTGAAACGTTTTCCTGGGCCTCTAAAGCAGTGTAAGCTTTTCCAACGTAACAGCTGAGTGTGCCTTAGTTTTCATGCCCCTGGAAAGGACTGAATCCAAAAGGTATTTGGTACATCTGTAACATCTTACATGAAAAATAAGCTGCTACCAGACTTTTATTCATCAGTCAGAGTTCAAAATATTTATGGCTAAAATTGTGTGTCCTCATGACCTTTGGCTGTCCCACAAATATACAGCCTCTGTATATCAGCTTCACAGCCACAGTAGAATACAAGCTATGTGTTCAATTTATTACCTTCCTATGAAACATTTAGCTCCATAAGCATGGTTCAAACTGTTGTCTTCTGAAAATGACTCTTGTAAAAGTGTGCAACTGAGTTCAGTGAAATGGTTGAATGGTAATGGTCCACCAGATATTTTTTCCCTTTAAACGAGATTATGCTAATCTAGTTAAAATATCTTCTTGTGTCTCGGTGCTATAGCACACCTGGTGCAAGTGAGGGACCTCATTGAGCTCACTTTCACATGCAACCTGCTTCTAGGTTACATTCTTGGACCATAAAATGTATCTCAGACAATGCATTAACATGAGGCCAGTAGATTCATTCAGATCTTTCCTAAGTGAGAAGTTGATTTCTATGGTTAAGACAGCTGAAAAAACATAATGGGGTAGCTGTGGTGTCAATAGGAAAGCTCAGCTTGAGCCACTATGAGTTAATTAAAAAAAAAAAGACACAAAGCCTGTGTGCTAACAATGTGCAAAGTTAAGCACATTATAATCCTTAAAGGATTGCAACCAACAGGCTGGCATGATGCAAGACAAAAAAGGGTAGTGAAGTACAATGCCTGATGGGGAAGGAAGCGTTGGTTGCATTTTAAATATTCAATACATTTATTTTTCTTCCCCACTCCCCGCCCTCCCAACAGTTTTACCCAATTGAAATAGAAGTTTGTCACTTCTTGCCTTACTTTCTGCTAGCTGGGCCTGGGAATTGTTCCTTAGGTTACAGTGGTAGTGCTGTTTAAAGACTGATCGCCTTCTCAACACTAGAAGAGATTAACATGGAATACCACCCTTCACTACAAAAATGCAGTAGTAAAGAAAGTTTGAAATAACATTATATAAACACTTTGGTAATGATGAATGCTGAAAGCATTTTCCTCCAACATTTTCTCTCTCTCTCTCTCACACACACACACACACACACACACACACACACACACACACACACACACACACACACACACCCCGTTTTTAAATAGAGGAAGTTCTCTTCTTCACCTATTAGTCTTCATCAGTTACAAAGTATGGCTGTAAATCACACAAGTTCATATTCAGGGATCTTTTCACATCAGCTCCTAGTGGCCGCTAGTGTATTACTGAAGGACATTCAGGTTCTGTATAAAGGCTAAAGCCTCATTCCATTCCCTTGTAAATTTAAGTAGTTTTGTGTCAAGGGCTACTGCAATGTTATTGCCTCAAAGAAACCTTGATCTAGAGGTATGTGATTATTCTATGGTGTGAAGGCTTGTTGGCATGACTGTTACTATCACTACACCAGCAGACAGAGACTACACCAGCTGCAGTTTGTTTCTCCCTATCTGATCATAGCTTCTCTGAAGTGATTTGAAATATAAATGTGCACAGCCCTAGCTGAGCTATTTTACTGTAAAAATTAGTTCAACTTTAAGCTTTTGAGCAAATGGGGTTTTTTTTGGTTTTTTTTTTAAATGCCTTAGGTATTAGAATAGTTATACCTTGCTGCCCGTTTTGATGAATTATAGACACCACTACAGTTAGCATATATTGAGTGAGAAACTCTTAGCTGCCTTAACTCCTTCCAAAACACAGGTAATTGGTTCTGGTCATTCCTTAATACATGTCTTGCTACAGTATTTTTGCATATTGGTATCATTACCTGTTTCTTCCTAGATATCCACCTGGCATGGTCAGTGTTGCACCTGGAGGGATTCCAGCAGCAATGGAGGGCATCATACCTGGAGGCATTCCCGTTACCCACAATCTTCCAACAGTGGCACACCCTTCCCAAGCTCCATCTCCTAACCAGCCCACAAAACATGGGGACAACAGGGAGCACCCTAATGAGCAATAGCAGCTAATTTAAAAATTATTCAATAAACTTGGGACCAAGAGACATTGGAAAAAAAGTTATACAGGAACTAAGAAAGGAATTTGATACAAAATTTGTAATGTTGATTTTGGACAGATGCATCATTGATGTTCCAGTGTTAACTACAATGCGATAGCAGTCAAGACTGGGGAGAAACCCTGAAGAAGTCACCTGCTTTACTGAAGTACTGACAACTAGGATGATATACATTAATGATCAGCTTCAGTTACTGTGTGTTAAGTTTCCTTCATCTGTGCATCAATCACAAGAATAAAACAGATTTCCCCTTCTCAGCCCTTGGGAATAGCAGGGCCATTCACCTGTATTTACAGTGTTGCATCAAGCAAACCTGAAAAAGAGTTAACATGAGAAATTTAAGAGGAAACCATCATGTGGATTCAGCCCCTTCTTTATTCACTTGTCTGGTTACCTCTTTTTACAGGAGGAGAAAATACTGGCCTAGAGATGAGGGGAAAAAAAAAATGTCTTGGTGCAGTCCTAGCTGGCCAGTAATATATAATGAAAGTTCTCTTAATAAAGTTTAATTATAGCCATTCAGGCCTGGAAGGTTAGGATGTGAAAAAAAAGGTGTCAGTAAAATAGCTCCCCTCCTAAAACATGAAAGTAGAAATGTTTCTCTCATCTGACCGACACACTGAATAAAGTAGCTGTAAATTCAGTTATGCCCCCCAGGGATGCAAAAAAAAAAAAAAAAAGTTTCTCACACTATTTGTACTCAAATATATTTTCTCAGTTTTAAATCTGCAGCTATTTTATCGAGTGCAAACGTCTTGAGCTGGAAAGGGTTCAAGAAGAATAATGTTGCATTTCCTTATGTCTCAGGAAACACTTTTTATGGTAACTTGTCAGACTGTATGAACAAAACCCACTTTTTTAGACATTGATAAGAGTCTTCTTTTCTTCACGTGATATTTTATACAAGGACACTTCAAAAATGTGTTATTAGATGTGACTGATTTTAACAAATCCTATTAGATTTGTATCAACTAGTTACATGTTATATTCATAGTCTTTTGTGAATCATCGCCTTTTTGTTTAAAAAGATGGCCTGTTTTGAGCCTTTGTATGGGGGAGGGGGGTGTTGCATTACTGTTTCTGTGACAAAAAAATCTTAAACTGTCCCAAACAGAAAGAACAATGGCTATCAGAATTATGTTTTGTTTAATGTGTTACCGTTATTGTATTTGTTTATCGTGAACGTGGACATTTAGCGTTCAGTGCAGTTTTCAATAAAAAGTGATAAAATTTCTATAATTTCTGAAACGTAGAGCCCTCAATGCAATTTTAGGATGCTTAAAAATAGAAACCCTTTGAGAATGTAAAGTAAGTTATAAATGTGATCATAACAGCATTAGTATCCACCTCTTAAAAAGACCTCATGGCTGCACAACTCACACAGTGAGGTAGAGCAGATCTTCAGCTGCTATAAATTGTCACAGCTATGACAATTTACACCAGCTGAGGATCTGCCCTGAGGTTTTACTCCATGTGTAGATATTTATAATTTAGAAATTCTGGAGAAACTCAATTTAACCTTGCTGATTCCTTAGGCAGTTCAGTTTTAGAAAAACTTGCTTGTGTTACCTTCTGCCCCATGATTTTTTACTTCTTAGAAAAATGCATTTTGGATCCATACCTTGCTAATATTTAAATTCTGTGCAACTTTCGTTTACTCTGCATATTAAAGAAACTCACCCTCATGAACAGTGTGCTTTGGGGAAGGAGCTGGCCCTGGGTTGTACAACCTTTTTTTAATAAAAGTGTTAACACTTATCTACACTAGACAGAGAAAATATTAAACTTGATTCTCCAGAAACTTGCTAAATCTGACTGAGCACTAGTAGCTTCAAACTTCACTGCATGGAGGGCCCATCCTTGTATTAATGCCAATATCCACTTGAATAGATGGGGCAAATAACTGGACATGGGAAAAAACAATTGAAACCAAGAAGTTTCTAGTTACAAAACTGTATTTGTTTGTTTTAAATTAAATGGAAAGCTATTTACCAGCTTCAAACATGTTACAAAGAGGTCACATTTCATAGCTGTGTGACTATCCTTTTGTCAATGATCTAACATAGCAAGTATGAATGATTATCCATAAACACCAGCATAGAGAAACCAGGAGAATAAAACAGGTTAGTTAGAGAGAGAGGACATTTGAGAAACATGAAAATGAAGATAAAACATTTAATTCATGTGGCCAAGATTTAAAGTGATTATTTTAAAAATAACTTCCTGGTACTGTCGTTTTGAAAAATAAGCAGTTGCATTTCAGATGGGCGTAAATACTGTTCTATGAAACAGAATAATTTGTGCCAGTGGTTTCTAGTGCATCCATTGCCAGCAGTGGATTTTGAATCAGGAAAATAAGTCTAGCACAAACCTTTCAGAGAATGGCAGATGCTGTAGAGTTTCATCCAGTACTTATAAAAATAAGATTAGATGCAAATCATAGCAAACTTAGACAATAGCTTCCAATTAAGTTTTACAGTTCAACGAGAACTAAAAATGAATTTAAAAAATCCAAATGTTACAAGGTATCATAGTAAAAGGCTTCAGTTTAAAAACAACACTGTACTTCTGGGATTGTGACTAGTACAGAGGGATTCAACTGTCTGTAGCACAAACACCAACAAAATATGCAAGGAGTAGGTCATATGGAGATGGGGAGAATGTGTATCTAGCCTGACTTGACATATTGCTGGGTCCAAAGCAACCTGACTGTAGTATGCCCCAAGTTTTTTCAGACTGAATAGTGTGCGAGGGGAGGGGAGAGAAATGTATACCAGATAGCTGCTGCTCAAGATTTGTGTCTTTTGCTTTACTGACAAACCAATTTACTGCTGCTTTTATATTAATACAAGGAAGGCTGGGGGCGCTTCCATCAATCAAGGGAAGCAGTTCATACAAGTAACAAAAATGTGACTGTGCTGATAAAACTGGCATTTTAAAAAAAAAAAAGTCACCACTTCATACAGTAAAGCTCACAGAAGTTACTTCTCCTTAAGCAGCCAAGTAACACAACAAGAATTGTGCATTCTTCAAAATGAACAGCAATTCTACTTTGCTAAGGGAGTATGAAACATTCCAGTAATGCTGATTAAAAGCTATGCTGTAGCAGCACTCTGGACGATTTCAGCATGCCTCGGTTTAACAAAAGCAACCCAGGAATTAAATTCTCCTAAGGAATTCATGAATAGTCCAAGACAATTCCCAGATGCAGAGCAGGCAAGAGTTTGAAATGAAAAGCTAAGTACTGGGCTATGTAAGCATTCAACAGTAAAAAAACCAAGTGGTAAATTTAATATAGACTGGGTCAATATAGGACTTACCCACCAACTGCACATACATGTTTGTAAACCTTCAAGTATGTCAAATGGGGAGATTTAATGTGCACTGGCTACCGTGCTGGGAAAAGGACAATTGCTTGCACCTTCATCTACTGTAGTGGGTGAGGTGCACTGTCAACAGATAAACCCCAATTCCTTTAACTAGGGATTTTTGTTTAAAAAGTCTCACTTGATTTTGAAAACACAGTGAGGCTTGTTAGCCAGAACCTGCCATTTTATAGATTAGAAGAAAGTTGCAGTTGAGGGGTGTCAATTTGTAACAAAAGTGGGGCACAGATATTAGACAGTGTGGGGTTTGGTTTGGTTTTTAAAATCAAAAGCTGTAACTGATTGTATAGTAAACTGACATTAAATCTCTTTAAAAATGAAAGGATGTTCATTTCTTCAAAGGAACTCAAATTTGGGTACAATCCACCCATATTGTTGAAGGCAAGATACGGCTTGCTTCTGCAACAATTTGGTGGGAGAATGGCAAAATAATGAAGAAAAGTTAAAGATTACGTCACAAGGAAGGTATTTGAATTTTGCTTCTTATGACTTGCAGTAACTGTGTCATTTGGGGGCAAGATATGTCAATGAAGCAGTGTTATCTGCTGTTTGTGTGTTTGTCAACACCATTCACATAGCATACTGAAATGAATGCATGAGCTCTTAGCTTATTTAAGTTACTCATTGGTCATGGTACACATGGATTTCACTGTAAGGTAACATCATCTTGGAAGAATGAGGACAAGGTATCAATTTACTTGACTACTGCATTTAGAAAGCAAACTGAAATCAAGACTGAATGTTAAGGTAGAACCTGTTCACTATCTGTGATTCTTCTATTTTCACTCAGGTAATTCATATATATACTGCAAAGAAACATGCATTCTTTTACCTGAAAATCTATGCATGCACCAATCAAAGGAGACCTAAATGGCCAAAAGTGTGACGACACATTTCATAATAAATATCAATGGAATCTCAGAGGGAAAAAATTTGCTAACTTAATACAGCACTTCATTATTTCTCTATTTTTGGTGTTTTGTCACCAAGATTATCTAGGAGTTGTGCACATTTCAATACCATCTAAGCAGCATTTGCAAGAAAAAGCAGCAAGTTCTTTAGTGTTTCCATAGCCTTAAACTACACAAAAATATGCACTTTATGGGTCTTCTTTTGAAATTCTAGGTCATCTACTGCAGAGTTCCCTATCCACCAGCCACACACACACACACACACACAAGTTTTCAAAGTGCTTATTAAAGATGATCTGAATTGCATTGTATATGTAAAAAACTGGCATTAACCTTCAGTGTTTCTAAGCAATGTTGTTTTAAGATAAACTTTACCCATTACAAATTGCATGGCTAAAGTTATCACATAATAAAATTTCTACTGATGAATATACTCTGGACTTACACTTTTATGAACCTTACATTTTAAGTATGGCCACAAAAGTCAACATGCAAGAAATACCCAGGTTTACATAGAGAAATATATTACAGTGCTTTTTTTAAAAAGCCACTTTAGAATGAAGGGTTTTAAAAAAAAATTAAAATTGCCAAGAGTTCTCACTAATGATCAAGGAGTGCCCCTAGTAAAAGGTAGTTTTCACTTGCAATGTTTAACTAGGGTGAAAGACTCAATGATAAAATGATATACTGTACATATCACAGCAAGACTAAGTTTGGACAATATGAAATTCTCAAATCACACTTGAGTTGGCAACTCCACGCAATTGTTTAGTATGCAATCTCTGGAACAACATTTTAGGTCACTTTTCTAAATAAATATTTCAAGCATACTGAAGAAAGTATTAAAATATGTTACAAGGTGAAATATTAATGGAGAGCAGAAAGGACTTTTCTGAAAACAAAATATAAGTTCACTCAATGAAAAATGTAGCTCTTCTTCCACAGTTTGTTCCTTAAAGATTTGATTTTATTGTAATGGGCACAACAGTAACTAAAATATTAATAAAATAATGAATGTTGTTTGTACTTCTGACTTGCTCTGGATAGTTTGTGCAAACAAAAAAACCTCACCATCTGACTGGGCACTAGTGATATCTTACAAAATGACCTTTCAAGAAAATGTGTCAGAATATTTAAAGAGTGATGTAGAATACAAGTTCTACTGTAAAAGTAAATCTCAAAAGGAACAAATATCCATCTAACATGTGCTTTTGTAAGTGCCCTTATTTGAAAGAAATTTCTCCTCAATAATTAAGATGCTGGTATACTTTTTTCCTATTACACAACTTCTTACACAACCACATGCGATACATTTATAGACAGATTTGCAACTGGAAAGAAAGAAATGTTTTGTCTTGATAATAAAATTAGTTTTTTGTTTTTACAAGCTGTAGTCCAACCAATTTAGCTCTCTTCACACAGCAGATGAACCTCTAGACTCTCCCCATGCTGGTAAGTAAAATCCTTTCAGCATGCTTCTTCTAGATTTAAGTCAATTCATAAACTGCTAGAGCACAACTCTAACTTCAGGGTCATCAGACACTATGCATTGATACTTTATTTTTTAATTTCATCATTCATCATCATCGTCTTCATCTTCCTCACCATCAGAAAGGGATGTACAAGGGCGAATCTGTCGGTAACGGTCAAGCCACTTCTCTACCATTTGTGTGACCAGGGGATGATTGCGGCGACGAGAGCTTTTCTGCATAGCAACAAAGACTCCACCCTCTGTCACACAGCAGTCTAGCCACTCTCTGAGCAGCTTTTCTTGCTGCTCCTCATTACCTATCTTAGGGGACAGAAAACAGACTCAGGATGAAGGTTTCAAGATTGCTGACAACTTTAAGGAAACAACCTGTGTTACATTGTGACATCTGAGCTAAAAGTAGTGCCAGTACTCTATTTAGATACAGTTAGTGGGACATAACATTTCATAATATTTATCAGGTTTTTTTGGCTTCTATTTTGGAGAGTTTAAGTTCACCCAGGTTTTACTTTTTTTTTTTTTTTTTTTAAAAACACAATTGTTACATTAATTCTTATACTCAGTCGTACTTGCCAGTTTCCCCTCTCCCTCCTCATCTTTCAAAAATCCATTTCAAAATGAACCTTAGTACAGTGCAAATATTTGTTAAGTTACCTACTGTACAGAGACAGCAGACAATTCTAAAGCTGAGTTCTTACAAAGCGCTTGTAAGTCACAAGGCAATCCTTACAATTCTAGTAATACTCTGCTCTAAACTCCTGTTCTTGAAGACATTGTTCAAAGTTACGGCTTGCCAGGTAATATTCTCTTTATAACTAAAATTATATACTATTTCTCCTCTCTCTACATACTAGCTTCTGTGGACAAGGACCCATCTCCAAATCCTCAAATGTGGCTCTACACTTAACTTCAGTGGCTCCCTATAAGTATCAGCGAACAAGCATAGCTTAATTAAAACTAGGATGTATATAAATACTCTAACTCTTAGAGCCTACTGGCCAATAAATAAGTTGCACTCAAACTGGGGCTGAATTTAAATTTTTAGTTAACTGGGTGCCTATTTTAGATATATTTGGGTCCATTTCAGGGTTACTGTATTTGTATTTACATATACAGTACATTTACATTCAACTTGTAAGAAATTAAACCAAGTTCCAAAGATGTGAGTAGCATCCTTTTGCACTGTCCCAAATTATGGGGAGGAGAGCAGAATCAGAAGAGGGTACGTGCATTTAAAAACTTAAAACACGTCAGACTGCAAAAGAGACCTCCTTTACTTACAAATAAGTGTGGAAAAAGTTGCCAGCCACATAAATGCTTCTTACCTCTTGAGCAGAAAGGAAGTGAATATGCAGTAATTTCCTCTCACTGTCGACCAATGGTAAAAAAGTAACGGTAACATCATCATCAGTGTTCAAATTAGCACCAGCACCTCGATTGCCATAACCATCATTCTCCATGGCAACCAGAGCAGAGAAGTGGCCCCTTGTATAGCCCAGAGCAATAGGACTTTTCCAGCAAAAACTCTGTTCCCATAACAAAGGTAAATATACGCCTACAAATAAAAGGAAAAAGGGATAAGACACAGAACTGGAACTGGAGCCCTCTTTTACATTAAAGTGATTTCTGGTGGAGAGGGGGTTTTCCAAGCTGCTTTTGTTAGCTGAATATTAACATAATATGGACATTAAAAGCACTCAACCACAATGCAGCTGTTAAAATGGATCAGGCTTCCCCAGTATCATCAATCATTACTGGGTTAAGCATGAGATTACAATATACATACCTTTATCCACTCCAGTACAAGTTTACACAGAGGTTGCCCATACAATTCCAGCCAGTACTGCAATTCCATTGCCCTTTCCACACAATAAGGAACACGAGTAAATATAGTAGTAATAAGATGTCATGTTTGGTAACCCCTTAAAATATAAGAAGTTCCACAGCACAAGAGAATAACACACTACACTTGTATTTTCATTGTTTTCTTAAACCACCAAAAATTTTGCCTTCTGCTTTCAGAAGATATTAAAAGAATCTTCTCACACCACAAGGTTATGCAATACTGAACTACATGGCAAACTTTCCCTGTCTAGCCAGACAGCCTTCATAACCTGTGTCACACTGTATAAATGGGCTGCATCAATTATTTGTATCAAATTATCAGAATCACCAAAAAGATCATACTACTTGCTTAGATGAAAGACTAGTTGAAATCAAGACTAGCTTCACATTCCAATTTCAGAAATAAAAGTGAGTAAATTGCACTGCTGGGATTTTTTTCTTCTAGGAACATGAGTAATTCTTGATGTGTACTCCTGCAAGACAACTCAAGCAAAAGCATGCCTCACCTTGTGACAGTTTATAAATAGCTGTGCGTAAACCAAGTGCATAAGTACCATAGCAACCTTTCATAGCGTAGCTGCCTGCAATGTGTTAGGCAGCTATGGTTGCAACAAAATACAAGGCATATCTTTGCTCCTAAAACATTCGTGGAACAATGACGCACTAAAGGGCAATACTGAAAAGGGATGCTAAATATTTCTGAATGAAAATCAATGAACCAGTCTGCACATTTTAAAACATACTTCCGGTACTCAGAACTGGCCATATTTGGATTGCAAACACTACAGGGAAATATATCATTATTTCAACTCTCTCTGGAAATTTTTCTATTAGATTTAGGCTTGCAGATACATGTTACTATTAAATTTAAGTTTGGAGCCAGCTCCTAATAAAGTGTTCCTTTAACATTTTGTTTAAATTAAATTTTTGAATTTTAAACAATGGTCAACTTTCCATTTGATTAGCCTGATTTGTAGAAAGATGGAGAATGAGGAGTTACCAAAAACTACATTTTTTTTTGCAATTCCTCAGAATTAATCCTGCATGCATATTTAGACAAATGACTTCAGTAAACCCAATATTGATATTAAATATATGAAGTCCCAAACCTTCATTAGCTTAATGGGAAGCTAATTTATTAGATTGAGTGCTTAGTAATAGTAATAATAAGTAATGTTTGGAGATATACCTATCTCCTAGAACTGGAAGGGACCTTGAAAGGTCATTGAGTCCAGTCCCCTGCCTTCACTAGCAGGACCAAGTACTGATTTTGCCCCAGATCCCTAAGTGGCCCCCTCAAGGATTGTACTCACAACCTTGGGTTTAGAAGGCCAATACTCAAACCAATGAGCTATCCCTCCCCCCCATCAAAAGATGCTAATTACAATTTAATTTCCAATTTTCAGAAGAAACTAAGTAGCATGAAAATTATAAGACAAAACAACAGAAGCAAGGACATTCAGTTGTTTCTGTCTTTACCCCCATATCAAAAACAGGAGATCTCAGATAGGCAACATTATGAATTGACCCTAGACTTCCACCACAGGTACAATGAAAAATACTAAAAGGTTGTTCTCATCTCCCTTGTTTATATAAAACGCTGCTGTCATGTTGTCCATCATAACTACTGCACACTTCCCTTGCAAGTGGATCTGGAAGGTCTGGCATGCCTTGACATTGATGCAAAGTGAGATCTCATCTTGCGACCAAAGACCTTGGGTCCTGAATTCTCCCAGATGAGCATCCCACCCCAACGCTGACACATCTGTGACCAGGGTCAGCAAGAGCTGTGGTTTGCTGAAGGGGACCCCCACACATACCACTGCCTGTGAGTCAAGCCACCACTGGAAAGACCTAAGAACTGGCAGTGAGAATGTAACTGCTTTGTCCAGGTTGTCGCACCCTGGCCGATAAGTTGATACCAGGCAGGCGTGGAGAGGTCTGAGCCTCAGCCTTGCATGTTGTACTACTATGTACAAGCTGCCATATGTCCGAGGAGCTTCAAGTAATTCCTCACTGTGGTGGTGGGGGTATTGCTTGAAACCTTGTATGATGTCTTGCATTGTCCAAACACTAGACTCTGGCAGGAAGGTTCTGGCCTGACCAAAGTCCAACACTGCCCCCAATGAACTTTATTCTCTGAATAGGAGATAGTGTTGATTTGCATATGTTCAGAAGAAGATCCAGCCTGTCGAAGGTGGATCTCATCAAGGGGATGTACTGCTCCACTTGCACCCTGAAGCAGCCCCTGACTAGCCAGTCATTGAGGTACAGTAAGACCTGCACCTGCCTTCTTCTTAAGAAGGCAGCTACAATTGCTATGCACTTGGTAAAAACTCGAGGGGCTGCTGACCAACCAAAGGGGAGGACCTTTAACTGGTAATGGTTGTTTTTCACTTCAAACCTGAGAAAGCATCTGTGGGCTGGAACTATCGATATGTGGAAATATGCATCCCTGAAGTCAAGAGTGGCATACCAGTCTCCCAGATCCAGAGTCTGAATGATGGCAGTCACAGACCATGTGGAATGGTAACTTCATGAATCTGTTACAGCCTCATAGGTCAAGAATAAGTCTGAGGCTCCCTTTGGCTTTGGGGGGGGGGGGGAAGGATTAGAAAACATTGGTAGTAGAATCCCTTGCCCCACAGCTCCTGAGGAACCTCCTCCACTGCTCCCATGGCGAGGAGCGTTTGAACCTCCTGCATGAGGAGCTGCTCGTGAGAAGGGTCCCTGAAGAGGGATGAGGAAGGGAGGAGGAGCAGAATTGGAGAGAATATCCCACTTCTATGGTGCAAAGGACTCAGCAATCTGAGTTTATCTGGGACCATACACGGTAGAAGTGGGACAAATGATTCAGAAAACAGGATGAAGGATCCAGTGAGTGGACTGGTGTGTTGCCCACGGGCGCTCCCTGAGAAGGCTTGCTTAGAGCCTGATGATTGCCTTGCTGAGCTCTGGCCTTGACTGGGCAGCAGATGGGGAGGCTTATACCTGCCACTTCTGACCCTCTTCCTGGAGAAGTCCTGCCTAGGCTGGGGAGCACAGAAGCATGGAGGAGATTGGGGCTTAAAGTGTTTCTGCTGGGTGGTGAGGCTATGATTTCAATGTTGCCCACGAACCCTTTAGGCTGTGGAGCTTGGAGTCTGTCTGCTCCGAGAACAGCCCCATGCCACCAAGGGGCAAGTCCTGAATTGTCTGTTGGACCTCTGGTGGAAACCCGACACCTGGAGCCATGAGCTCCTCCTCACAGCTATAGCAGAGGACATGGTCTGCGTGGCTGACTCTGCTGCGTCCAGTGAGGCCTGTAAAGAGGTCCGTGCCACTGCCTTGCCCTCCTCCACTATGGCAGCAAACTCCACTCTGGAGTCTGATGGAACTAACTCCTTAAATTTTCAATATGGAGTCCCATAAATTGAAATTATATATACTGAGGATTGCTTGTTGGTTAGCAATCCGAAGCTGGAGGGCCCCCCAGGTGGAATACACCTTCTTGCCAAAGGGGGCCATCTTCGAGTCCTTTGATTATGGAGTTGAGCCTCGCTGCCCGTCTGTCTTTCATTCAGTGCCGCTATGACCAGCAAACCCAGCTATGGATAAATATTTGTAGCCTTTATAGGGGACTCTCCACTCCCTTAGCTGTAGTGAAAATGGAGGCAGGAGTCTGCCACAAGGTTTGGGTAGTGACTTGAATTGTTTTAAAGGATGGCAATGCCACCCTGGATGTCTCCTCAGGGGTTAATATGTCCACCATGGGGTCCTCAGACTCTACTACCTCCTTGGCCTGTAGCCCCACGTTATGGGCCACCTTGCGCCAACAGTTTTTGGTGCACACTACCATCAATGGGGGGCAGCCCAGAGGACAAAGACCCTGCCACCACCTCATCCAGCTAGGACGATGATGAAGCTCTAGATGGTACCAGGCCCTCATGTCCCTCTGGCTCCCTCAATGCGTCTTGCTTGGTGCTGTGCTGTTCGGCACAGAGAGCGGCTTTGGTACCAGTGGCGAAACCAGGACGTGGACGGGCTCTGCACCGTGGACCGAAGACATCTCGGTGCCAGGCGGCAGGGGATAATCCCAAGGTGGTAAAGAGACACATCTTTCTGAAATTATGGACTGGGAGCCCCTGGAGTACATGCCCTGGGCCTGAAGGTATGCCATGGGGTCCACAAAGGCCTCTGCCACTGCGCCTGCTACAGCACCCTCCCCGTCTGTAGCGGCACCACTCAAATCGGTGCCGACTGCACCTGAAATAGTAGGACTCTGCCTTCAAGTCCGATGACGGGGATCTTGACCATGGGGGATCACGGCAGAGCTGGAGAATGGTGCTGCGGAGAAGGCGAGTGGTGCCCCACCATCGTGGGTTTGCCTCTAGACAGCACCACACCTTGCAGTGATGGAGGTCTGTCTTGACTGGTGGACAACTGCGGAGCCATCATGGCAAACAAGTTCCTGGCTGCCTCGAATGTGTTTTCTGTTCAATCTCTTATACAACAATGGCAATTTTTGAAACTATCAGTGTGCTGTTTGTCTTGATGGAAATTGCTAAGCTTAGCAGAGAAGCAGTACCAAAGCCATCATATACACTTCCTTCATCTCCATTCACCCTTAGGTGTTCATTTCCCAATCACTGAAATATTTATATGTTAGCATCTAGGCAAAGTTGAATGTACACTTCCGGACATACACAGATGTGAGTCTAACACTGAACTAGAGACAGTTGAAGTAACATTTACATTCATTCTACAAAGGCTGGGCTCTTCTTTACCTAGAAAGCCAAGCAGGAAAGATAGGAAATTGATCGAGGAATGCACATTACAAGTTCAGCTAACTTTTTTTTTTTTTAAACTGGTCAGCATCTATTTTATCACCTCATACTACATAAACAAAAGATCAATCACACATAACAGCAAAGAGTTTGTGGAATTCATTGCTCCAGATTGTTAGAAACAGATTGTAGGAGGACCAGAAATGTCTTTTGCAGTTATTCATACTAAAAGATGGGTCATCTAATTTCGTGCTTCAGAATAAAAGATATTGGCATGGAGTCAAAAAGGAATCTCTCTCTTAACCAACTGTATTCTATATAGAGGTTGAGGTAAAGTACTTGGCAAAACAATTGGCTACTGCTGAAGGCAAGATGCCAACTTTATGGTTCAATGTTTGATCAAGAATGGCAAAATACCAGAAACACTACCACTTCCTCTGCTATTCCAACCTTATTTTTTTTAATTACCCCCTTTCATCTTCTCTAGCTACCTTAATATGGCATCTTACCTCTAGCCCAGAGGATGACTCCTTTAACTGTTCCTATAGGCTGCTGCGCAAATCACGTGAGAGGGGGACGCTGTGGAGTGACAAGGCATGCCGCTTAGTCCTCAAGGCTACCCAGCAGATACCTTTGTAACTCCTAGCTTTTATAAGCCTGGGGAGTAAAAGTGGGAGTCCAGAGTTCAGTTTAGGTCTCCCGCTTTGTTGTGAGACTATTATTTGAATGATGATCCCGCCCACAATCCCTCCAATTTATAAAAGGCACTGAACAAACTCCTTCAGTGCATGTAAAATACAAATACATCAGTTTAGTTATAAACTGAATTATTATAAGTTCTAATAACCTGGTATAGATGGAGCTAGGAATTCTAATTATTTATACTGAAATAATGCCTAGGAGCCCCAATCGTAGACCAGAATCCCACTGTGCTAAATGCTGAACAAACGCAGAATATACTGCACGTATACCACAGATGAAGACATAGTTGAAGTAAGTTTTGTGGACTGCTCTTTCCAGTTTAATATTAAACAATAAAATCTGTAGATCTGAGAAGACCAGAATACGACAAAAATTTCTACAGATTTCTGCTGGCCCTTCCATTAAGCCACAGTTAGAAAACATCTTTAATAGTTTCTTAACATGTAACTTTTAAAAGATACTCCTCTCCCCACAAGGAACTGGAAAGCAGAGAAATGCCCTTAGCAATTGCATCCATCTTAAAAATAAACCAAATAATGACAAGACTATTTGAATTTTACCAAGGACCCCAGTTCAGAACCACCAGGAATGTTCATTACAGTTCCTAGCCCTCAGACTTTTTCTATTAACCCCTTAACATTTGGAGTCAAGATTTCCCGATGATGCACAAACACAATGAAAATGCTAATGAGATGAGTTCTGTACTTGCTAAATCTAAAGTGGAAACCAATCATTTAGAAATAGCCTGGCCTACATAATTATGGTTAATAGTATTTCATTACGAAATTAATTTACTCCTTACCACTAGTGAATTACTTCATATTTTTCAAATCTTTGTTTTCTACTTCAGGCAAGGATCTTCTATAAGTGGTTTTACATTACCTAAGACTCTGCAGAATTCCATTAATCCAGTGTTTAGTGAAGCATTGCTATTGTTTCTCACATAACCATATTGTGCCATTATGTATTACAACAGGAACATTGACTAAACAAAATGCAGACTGATTTTCTGTTTTAAATGAAGGTAAGCTGCACCCCTGAAAATCACTTTTTATAATAGTGCAGCACCACCTTCATTATTCTACACATTTGTCCTGGCTTCTAAGAATGTAATAGTGATCCTCAATAAATTGAATGCAATTAACAAGTCTATAAAGTATGTATTAAGTGTCATTTAAAACATTCAGCCTTTCACTCTGGCTGCACCCAGTGTCTGCTGCCACCAAGTCTTGTACTTCGATAATCAGCCTCCCCTATCAAGGAGTTAAACCACTGGTTGAACACACAGGTTTATAAGAATTAGAGGCTTAAAACAACAGCTACTTTTGTATAAAGTCACTCCACCACCCTTCCATAAGAATCTTATATCAAGCTGCTTTCAGACTCTTAAAACCCATTTTTTAAGAAGTACAACTTGTAATTAGGTATCGAGGCTTACCTTGAAAACGGGTATATCCTAACGTTTCTCCCCTGAAACTCTTATAATACTTTACTCCATAAACTATAATTGGTCTTCTAAGAATATGTGCAAGTACAAAAATGTGTGTCTGCTCCAAACTTGCTCCAGGCTATATCAAACGGGGGTCGGGGGGAGAGAAAAAAAAAAGACAATACTTGAAACAGAACTTTGATCTAACATTTACTTCTGTTTAACTTGATTGACAAAAGCAGCTTCTGTATGAACCCCCTAAAACCAAATTTTTATCCAAAATTTTTCTGAAGTCTTGTTGAAGTAATGGCTGTCATTTAGATTTCCATAATCAAAACATTTTTCTGGAATGTTTCACTTGCAGGAAGTTTATCTATTTTTCCCGTTTTTTGTTTTTTTGAATATAACAGGCTTGTTCTGTGTTCACGTGTGACGTTTTATGCAAAGTTTGAGTCCAAAAAACTCAGACATTTGAAAAAGATAAAAAACAAATACTCTTTTTCCCCCAATAATGGAAAAAAAATTAAATTTTAGCTGTTCTAACATCAGTAGAAGATAGAAAATGACAGGGAGATAGTCTCTAGGTTGTAGATATGCCATTTAGAGAGTCTGAAAATATGGTTTATTTTACCAGAGTTATAAAGGTTTAAAAATGCACTTGGCACATTTGCACTGAATTAAGAAATGCAATCTCTTAGCAATTTGCCAGTGCTTTAATGGTTCAAGCTCACAAAAGGTCTGTAGACATGTTCATTCTCTACAATTACTTAAGGTATATGGGGAAAGAGGCAGGGCATTACAACAGAACAGAAACTGGTGCCCCATCTCTTACAAGCTTCATCCTACCAGATAAGAAAAATAGCATCAGTTCTGCTGAAAGGTTACCAGTAAACTCAGAAATTATAAATTCAATTTTCAAATACAGTTTCACAATTTATTCTTGTGAAAAAGACCCTATCCATAACACTTAGCGAATTCTGGTGTAAGAAAAATGGTTGATGTTTTCCTTAATAACCAAAAACTCTGGGCTAAAGCAAGAACAATGCAAGTTTATGAAATTGCTCTTCAGATTCTACATCCCTTCCTAGAGTAAGATTTTAAAGAAAACGTTCTTACCTGACTAGCAAGAGAGAGTATAAACGCCCAATCTTCCTGCCATTGTTCCTCTCGCAGCGAGAAATGTAAACCAAAGCTTTGGGAGTACCATGACTCCCACTCTTTCCAACGGGTGTAAAACCTAGAACAGTGAGCAGCAAGAAAAGATGTAAAGCAAGTAAGATAGTAGTTTGATTTTTGAGAATAAAGTGAGTCATACAACAGCTGATAGTAATATTTTAGAGTTTAAGAGTCAACATTTATGAAAGAATAGAATGGGTTTCTTATTTCCATCCTGCAAAAACAATTTTAAAAGAAATCTTGTGAAACTTTAAAATCTAAAAACTCTTCCATGCTGGCAATTTCCATTGGGCAGAAACAGACTGTGCATCAGAAAAACAGAACTCCAAGTCCCAAGGAGGCAGACCAGCTGTAGCTTACCTGTAAACAGTTCTCCGAGCAGCCACCAACTAATTCAGAGTTTGCATATGATTGGTCCTGTTTATCATGAAAAGGAAGCAACTAAGCTAATGTTTTAATACCATCTATGTGATGGCTGTATATGAACAAGTTTTCTTAGCAGATAGTTAACCAAGCTGTGCTATTTTATGCATTTGTCTGAGAAAATATGCAGAGTCTTTTCAATTGGTGAATGTACAATATTGTAAGATGACCAACTGACAGTAAGGCAACAAGTTATCCCCTTCTCATAGTTCTTTCCATCGCCAAAGAGGAACTACTGGGATTGCTCAACTGTGAACTTTGGCCACGTCCAGACTAGGGTATTAAAATCGATTTTAGATACGCAACTTCAGCTACGTGAATAACATAGCTGAAGTCGAATTTCTAAAATCGAGGTACTCACCAGTCTGGACGGCGCGGCATCGATGTCCGCGGCTCTCCGTGTCGATTCCGGAACTCCGTTCGGGTTGATGGTGTTCCGGAATCGATGTAAGCGCGCTCGGGGATCGATACATCGCGTCCAGACTAGACGCGATATATCGATCCCCGAGCAATCGATTTTAACCCGCCGATGCCGCGGGTTAGTCTGGACGTGGGCTTAGACAAAGACTATCCATAAAGTGAAATAGCTATCTTGTATTGTTTTATGAATTAAAGGAAATGATACAAGAGTCAGTCTGCAAATTAGCTGGTACAAGGCTGATCATCCCTGCCTAAGAAGCCACTTGATATCTGACTGAATGGGATCACATGTCCACAGGAGGCACTTATCATAACTGATGAAAGGTTTCTAATGGCCAATTTGATACATCTTGCATAGTTTATTTTGAAGTCTTATTGCCTTTTTTTGGTAAATGTAGTTCCATAGGGAACAAACAAGGCATAGAATTTCATGTAAATTTAATGTTCTGTTTAAGGAGCAATTCCTTACTCTTCTCTCATCTGAAGAATGCAGATTTTCTTCTTTCAGGTGAATTGGTTTAGGACACAAGTAAAGTAGGTATGTTTCAAATTCAAATGGATTGTAGTCTCCCCTCAGGTAGAAATCCAGAGCCTTTTTTAAAGAACGATTTTATCAAGAACAATTGTATGTTAATTTCAAAAATGGGTAATTACTAAAATGTTTGAAATAGCCACAGATTTTTAATCACCAAAACACAGTTATATGTTAACATCTGTAAGATGCACCATATTCAAAAATATTCAGATATTGCAAAGCAGCATAATTACACATCTGTAAATTGTTAACCATAAGCATGACGTTGGAATGATTTGTAGCTGTCACTAGCAAACTAGAGATGCTTTTCTGTTCAAGAAGCCAGTTTAGGAGGGCATGCAGAAGAACATTGCCAGAAGCTGTGTGGATCTTTCAGTGCTGCCAGTAAAATAAAAACACTCAGCGATCCTGACTCCCAGAGACTAGACTTCAGTGCAGAGAGGACAGAGGGTGGATCATGGAATACATGTCTGCATCACATCTTGAAGAACCACAGTTACAGTAAGTAACCGTTTCCTCTTTGAGTAGGTGCAGCCATGTAGTCCACTTACATAACTTACAAGCAGTACGCCACCCCAGAAGGCGGGCTTGGAGTCTACCTAAACAAGGACTGCAGGACAACCGTACCAAAACTCCATCCACCCTGGAAGATGTAGTAATGGCATAATGGTTTATAAATGTACATATGGATGAACACACAGCAACCCTGCAAATGTCGAATATTGAAATGTCACTGAGGAACACTGTTGACATTGCTTGTGCTCTAGTAGAACGAGCTCACGTTCTACGAGAGCAGAGGAGACGCAGCTGAAGATATTTCACATGCAGCCTCGATAAAGGATGTTATCCATTTAGAGACTGTCTATGAAAAGACCACTTGACCTTTCATATGATCTGCATGAGACACAAAGACGAGGCAAAACACGAAAGACGCTAGTCCTGTCCAGATAGAAGGTTAAACTTCTTCATACACTGGACATCAGGTGATGATGCTCCTCCAAAAATGAATGCGACTTAGGAAAGAACACAGGTAAATATACCATCTGGTACAAATGAAACTTGAGAAACCACTTTATGAGCACACCCCAAATTTTTTATCTAAAGTAACTTTGTCCTCGGAGAATTGTGTAAAAGACGGCTCTGCCATCAGAGCCTGCAACTATCACTCTTCTTGTGGATGTTATCGCTACTAGGAATGCAGGTTTTCTGACAAAAGCAGAAAGGGACAAGATGCCCAGGGCTCAAATGGAGGTCCCATTAAAGCCGCTAGGACTGTGTTAAGGTCCCACAGAGGAACAGACACTTGGACTAGAGGATGGAGATGATACCCTTTTAAGATTCTTGCTACCGTAATATTGGAGAAGACGGGGTTTAAACATTGTTGGGGATCTTTTCCCCTGCTGTAGACAATGATCCCCACATGTGGTGCTTGCTGTGCTTAGGCAAAGCCAACATCAAGGAGTGGTATTCGATTTGCAAATCGTTCATGACAGACTCAGGTGGCAAGGGATCTTTGTGTAAAGAAGCATCTGCTTGAATAGGCCTGCTGCAGCACCAAGACCTACACTGGATCGAAGGCTGCCCTCAGGCTGCAAGAATGCTGCCATTTCACATTGTGGTCACTCCAGGTCCTGTGGGGACTTGTCTGCCTCCTCCAGAAGGAGTGTGGACCAGCACAGTGTGAATGTTAGCATACAGGATGGAGCAGGTCCCATCAGCTGCTCCCCAATACAGTGCAGGGAGGGCAGGGACCCCATACCATTGACTCCAGTTCTGGCCTTGGAGTGACTGTTGAGTCTGGTACTGACAAGGGCCATGCCAACACCAGATATTTCTGTGCCAGCAGCATTTCAAGCAGCAACTGACCTCCTCTGCCTTTCTGTCCCGACCCCTCTCTTAGTTCAGGACTCTGCCAGGGTTGCATCATTTATGGCCTTGTTGGCTGGGTAGGCCGCTGAACCTGTGAGTCTGTTGGCCGAAAACCCCAATGTTTCTTTTCTTCAGTAAGTGGAAGTGGGGCTGGTGTTGGGCTCAGCACAAATTATCTCCTTGGCACCGGGAACTTCTTTGGTACTCCCGCTTTCAGTGCCACCAATATTACTGTGGTGGCACTCACCGCCCTCCACTTCAGCACCATTAGTCACCTCAGTATCTCTGCTGATTTCAGAGTCAACACCACTCGATTTTGAGGCTTCATTCCATACAGGGATCGTATTCAGAAATTTAATCATTCAAGTGTTTCACTTAGCAAATATATGAAGATTCCAACTTGCTGGCTGTTCCTGTTAATCGTCATCTTTGTCTTCTGTAGACGATTTTATCAGTTCCTCTAACTCTTCGTTAGTCAATGTTTCTTTATGGCCTCATAGAATTCTTCAATTTCTTCCTCAAGGATGTCAACGAAGGCATACCACCCACTTGCCTGGCCACCTGAACAATGTGTTTCACTTTTGTCAATGGTTGGGAAACCCTTAAAATCATTCACACATTCTTTCCGTAAGTTTTGCCAACATGCATTGACTGTTTCAGGCTTGATTGCATCCATTGCCAGTTTAATATAAGTGACGCAATCGGCAATGTTGAAGGATTTCTGACACTCCATCACATTAAGATTGGGATCAGCATCCATAGCACTACATATCCGTGAGAACATAAGCCTTGTGTACATGGCCTTGAAATAGCAAATGACGCCTTGGTTGAGAGGTTGGAGGTGGTACGGGGGGGGGGGGGGGGAAGAGAAGTCTTCAACATCGTTATGAGCAAACCAGAGTGCCTCAGGGTGGCCAGGAACATTGTCCTCTTGTTGAATTTGTTTGGAAAATGTTGGCTAAAAACAGGTTTAGCCTTTTCTAAACATGAGGCTAGGGAAAAAAACACATTGTTTTGCCATGTTAAATTCTGGCAACCTTTTCTCTGAAAAGATCTAGTGCTCCCCTGCTTTGGAGCAAGGATTTGAAATTTGGCAGGGATGGTCTCTGTGTCAGGGATGTTACTCCTGGGGGAATTCTGCACCACTGCACATGCACAGAATTAATGTTTCCCACTGTTTTTTTTATTTTTTATTTTTTTATTTTTATTTGAAACCTCCACAGAAAACATTCTGCCAGAGAGGGTCTGCAGTTATGCCTTTTGGCCACCTGGGGCACCAGAACAAAGGTTGGCAGCTCACTGGCTGTAGCAATCAGCAACTGACCGGGAGAGTAAGAAGCAGCTACATTCCTCATAGGGCAAGGAAGCACAGGATATGGGGAAGAGGGGGACAGACTGGGTCACACAGGGCTGCTGGAGTTCAGAAGGGCTAGTGGGGAGATAGACCGAAGCAAGAGCTGAATGGGAGTGGGGGTGCACATAGGGGGAGGGGATGCAAGGACACATTAGGTCGGGTGAAGATGTGCCTGACTGATTGATCTCCAGTCTCGCCCAGCCAGGGTCTCCAAACTCCCTGACAATTCCTCCCTCCTGCCCTCCCCCCAGCTCCAAGAAACCTTTTCCATACTTCTGCCACCCACACCCAGCTAACCCCTCCAGGTTCACTCCCAGAAATTAATTCCCTCTCCCTCAGCAACTCAGTTACCTTGACTCCAAGCCTTTGCACTGCTTGTGAGGGTTGCGGGAAATATGTTTCTATATTATAATTTAAATGAACTATTACTCAAAGTTCTGTATTAATATGTCTAGTAAGGAATTTGTCAAAAACATTTCCTGAATCTTTCTTCTTGTCTGTTTTGTTAGATATACTTGTTGACAGGTATTTTGAAATAAATTACCAAAACAACAATATAATCACGCCATTTTCAGTTATTTTGACAAATAAAATATGCAGAATTTTGCAGATTTTTAAAATATCGTGCACAGAATTTTTTATTTCTTGGTGCAGGATTCCCCCAAGGAGTAGATGTGCCTTGTGCTGCTCCCATGAAAATCTAGCCAAATTTGGGTAAGTTACAAGCCATTGGCAGGGGGAAAAACAAACACACACACAAAAACATCCACTACTGTTCATCTGTTCTCGCAGATATTAGCTCCAGTTTCACAGCCATTCTGAAAACTGCCCACACTGGGAACGCTTCAGACAGAGGCTAAGGAGGCCTTTCCCTGAAATTGCAGCTCTTGGCTCCTGCAAGCAGTGCCCAGGCACAAGAATGGAAAGAAGGGATGCTGTCTCCCCTTTTCTCTCAATTGTACCTCTGCTAGCACCCAAGCAGCATGCAGAAGGAAGTTGCCTGATTCAAATACAGAAGGGACAAGACCATGACACTAGGGAGTAACCTGGGACCAGGAAGAGCTTTCAGACAATGACTGAACAAAACTGGGAGCTGAGGGGGGAGAGGGAAACTGGAATTGGCTGGGCAAGAAGATGGAGTGGGAGCCAATGTGGGAAATGGGGAGTGATGGAAAGAGAATGGATGGCTAAAAAAGAAAGTGTAGGGACAAAGACAGGCTGGGAAAGAGAGAGACCATGCGGCCGCGGATGGAAAGAGGTGGGACAAAGAGGCCAGTGAGATTGGACAAGGAACTGGGGGGAAAGAGACAGGCAGACAGACTCAGAATGCTGGGCAAGGAGGCCAGCCACAAGACTGGAGGGGCTAGGGGGCGAAGAGAGGGAAAGAGATGAGACAACAGAAAGGTCAAGCCTGTGGGAAACAGGCAAGAGTTTGTGCCCACTAGAGACTATTCCCCTCTCCAGAGACTGGAATGGAACCCTTGATTCCCCAGTCTCACCACTTCTGTGCGGTCAGCAAATATCTGTAAAATCCACTGGCAAAGTATCCAATTCCTCCTCTACTGCTGGTCCATGGAAGATGAAAACCTACTACTGCTATCAGTTTCTTCATTAGCTCAAATGGCAGAAGTCAGTACGTTGGATCTAAAAGGTCCCAATCCTGATGATGAACCAGGTGAGTGTCAACAGAATACCATATGATGGAATGTGTCTTTTCAGTTCGCAACCTTAATCTTTTTCATGTAGGGCGTTTTTTAAATCATAATTTCCTAGGTTCTTAAAGTTAGGAAGTGCCAGAATTAATAAGGTTTTCCATGCAACCTTAATTTGGCCCCCTTGTGAGCATATATATTATGATACAGTCTTTAATTACATGATCACATTTTTTGTGGGTGCCAAATTTGAGATATCTGGAATCTGATTTGCATAAGTCCTGAACGTTCACAGCTACAACTGAAGTCAATAGGAGTGGGACTTCGAGCATATGCAATGCTATTACAATACTAAGTACTCTGCAAAATCAAGTCTTGAGTGTTTCAAATTGGGCAGTTAGAATGATGGATACTTTTCATCTTAATCTCTCTGTGCCTTAGTTCCATTTTACAAATGGGGAACTAACACCAACTTTGTGGCCTCACAGTGGTGCTATGAAAAGAAGTTCATTAACATTTGTTAAACAAAAACTCAGATTTTATAGTGATACACCCCACAGAAAAGCCCATGAGGATACAAAATAATTCTGTTTTCAGAGCAGGGTTTGAATACTGTGCAGTAAGGCAACCATGAGGCAGGATGTGGAACAATGAAGAGAAAACATATTGAAGAGCTCCTCATCCAGTGAACATGGTCCATTCCATGCACTGAATGAGATGGGGAAACTATGGGAAAAGTGACTATCATAATGCATATGGCACAAGAGGGACAAGTTAAGGTTGCACAAGCAACTTTAATTCTCACATTTCCTAACTTTTGAGTTCTTGACTTTGCAACCTGATGTTATTTTAACATATATTTTCCACACACTAAAAACTAAGTTACTTAAAAGTTTAGTTACTATATAAAGAACTAGCACATAAGGGTCCAGAACAAACTCACTACACTTCACTATGTGAAAGCTGCAGTAATCGACATACTATATAGCTCGTTGTAAGGACATTGTGTGGAATTTAAAGCACTGAAAATAAGAATTTTATTTGGTAATACAATTGACTTACACAACACACATTTTTGGTTTTTTCTTTTTTTGGGGGGGGGTGTTTTTAAAGATAAACTAAACACACATTGCAACTGTGCTGTAATTCATCCCTTTTATTCCACATAATTAAATATGAATCCATGAGTTCATCACTATATTACAATGAAATATTCCTGAACTTAAAATGAGAAATTTACCAGCTTACCAATGTGAACAGTCATGTAAACTGTCATGAAGAGCTTTTCGTAGCACCGAATCCTTGTCATAAATGCCCCAGGTAGCTTGTAGTACTGAATCAAGCAGGCAGTCCCCTGCAGTCCGATTCCAAAGTGCATATAGTCTACTATCCAAACGCGTACCCAATTCCAAAGACCAGTTTATAATAGGAGATTCTTCTTCTAGTTCTACAATACAAGAAAAATCCTATGTAAATGTTACTTGCAGTTAGACTTTTCAACATGAAAATCTGTATTACAGGTAAACCGGTTATCAGAAGATACTATACAATCAATTTACATATATCTGTTCACCTTAACATTACAAAAATAGATGCACTAAACAGGGTAGAGTTGAGCTCCCTGAACTACACACTGTGAATTAAAAAAAAAAAAAAAAAAAAAAAAAGAAGAAGACATTCAACTTAAAAACCATAATTTGTTTCAAGAGAGCTACTCAAGTGGAAAGATTGTTCACCAGTTTTACTTAAACAAAGGAGAGACAGAGAGAGAGAGTATTGAAGAGCTCATGACCTTCAGAAGTTTTTAGACTATAACAAATTCATAGGTTTCACAAATTTTACCAGCACCACAGCGCACTCTCTTCTTCTGTCCCTTCAGAAGTACTCCCAGTGTTAAAGTCAAATCTCTAATCTTTATACTAAAAAGTTAAAAATTTGCCTGCAAATGCCAATCTATCCAGCATCAAATTTTCCTTTAAATATAGAATTTATGTATTATTTCAAATTAAATAAAATATCGCCTTAATTGCAGATAGCAAGACTTCAGGGCTTAGTTGTAATAACTAGAGCCCTGCGCAGATACAAAAAATGTGTATCCGCAGATTTGCAAGACTCTAAACAGCTCCACAGGTCACAGCACAGCAATGGGCACTCGGGGAGGGGTGGGGCAGGGGTGGCTCAGCTCGCTTGTCCGCTTTTCACAGGGGAAAACCCCTGCTCCTTCCCCTCGTTTTTCTCCCCAAGGCCCCACTCCCCCTCCCCCCAGCCAGGCCAGTATGGAGCCCAGCTGGAGAGCCCAGGCCATGAGAAGAGCCAAACTGGCACTTATGGGGAGCCGCAGTAAACCCTCCACCTGCCATGGATGCAGGGCCTGGGGGGAGGGTGGCAGGGACTCAGGCCAGGGGCTGCTTGCCTCCTCCACCTGGCCCAGGGCAAGTGGAGGATCCGCCATGACTCCCCACAGCTGCCCACCCCTTATCATGGCCGGGCTGTAGTGCCAGGTTGGTGAGAGCCATGCTGGCAGCTGTGGGAAGCATGAGTCTCTCCATTTGCCCTGGTGAGTCTGTGCTACAGCTCCAGAGCCCTGCACAGATACAAAATTCATATCCACATCCGAACTGCTATCCGCAAAAATGGACCACAGATATAAAGTGGATACCCACGGATTTGCAGGGCTCTAGCAATAACACTCTCTCTTTAGAGAAGTACTTACCTTTCTGAACATCCCTATCAAGTACTTCATCAAATAACTTCTCTTGGACTGTTTGTGGTAAGTCTTCAATATCTGGAAAAGGAACAATGAATAAAATTGCTTAACACCAACACATTTAAAAATGGAGGAGTACGGATATATGGAATGTGTGCAGTTATTGGTTAGCTGATTCTTACTGTTCACCCTCCTTAACCACCAATTTCTTAACATGGCTTTGCTATTTTCCGTTCAGCTACGTGTGGCCTAAAGCTCCATATCCCAGACTAAGCTAAAAAGCCTTTATGCTGGCTTGTCATGGCGTTCAAAGCACTAAGGGACCTGACAAAGGATTTCTGGACACCTGTAGGATCACCAATGATCTGCTCCAGTGGAATCAGTGAAGTAGGGAACCAGATGAGAAAACAAGAAATAAGTAGAGAAGAAGAGTTTTTCCATATCAGTGTTAGGAAAACCTTGCTCTAGTGCAGATGGTAAATGGAAAGTTGTTTTTCCTAATACCATGGACACCAAGTCCAACATGCTGTTACTTGCCTGCATACCCTTTAGGAAGGGCCCACAGCCTTTACGAAGTCCTATTTCTGCAACAAAAATGATTGTATTCTGTGGTAAGGCAAATGGTTGTTTTATGGGACAAATTTTCCTATATCCTATGATGTGATAAAATACTGACGTACGAAGTTTGGAGCACACCAAATATACTTCAACTGAGATAAATAAGGGCAAATTACATAATTACACTCCTCAAAACTGAAATTTTATAATAAAACGAGTTTCAGAAACTATTTTCACTTTTGGATATAGGCAACCTGTTCTGTTCCAGTGGGCTCTGCATATTCATTTCACATTGTGAAAATATTCAGTTGTACTCTCCCTGAACCCCCCCATGGCCCCCCCCAAAAAGCAACATTATAGGTAAGTTTTTTTAAAGATCTTTAGCAATACGACACTATCAGATTGTCTGCTTCACATTACATGACCCACTGAATCAGAACAAATGAAGTAGCCATAAATGCTACTTTTTGCAGTGGGGAGCAATTCTGTTGTTGTGAGATAGCAGTACAGTGGACCCCTACTTATAGTCATAGTGCACTACAGCCATTGTTTACCTATTGTTGGAAAAATAGCTTAAATGACCAAATACAAAATGGAACAGAAAAAGTCACTATACAGTTTTCCTCACAAGGATTCAAAGAGGGAATTCTAGACAGATAAGCATATTACAGTAAAAGCTGTGTTATCTGGCAGTTTACCAACTCAAAAGCTCTAGAAACCACCATTTCGGATCTCTCCCAATATAAATCTTCATTAGGGTTGCCAGGTGTCCAGTTTTCGACCAGACTGGCAGCTCCAGTCAGTATCATTCACCAAGCCATTAAAAGTCCGGTTGGTGTGGGGCCAACAGGCTTCCTACTTGGCTCTGTGTGGCTCCCCAGAAGCGGTGACATGACCCCGCTGCTCATAGGCAGAGAAACGGCCACGGGGGCTCTGGGTGCTGCCCCGACCCCACCGAGCACTGGCTCCGCAGCTCCTGCAGGTGGAAGCAGTGTGCAAAGCTGCTTGGTGCACCTCTCCCTAGGAACTGCAGGGGCATGTTGACGCTTGCAGGTATTCATCCGAGGTGAGCGTTGCCTGGATGCAGCACCCCAAAACCCTTCCCATGCCCCAAGCCCCTTCCCCAAGTCCCCCTCCCACACCTAAACTCCCTCCCTCCATTGGTAAGTATAACTCTTAGTTAATCGGAATTTTTGACTAAACCACCACCCCCCATTCACGAAACATGCCAAATAAAGTTTTTACTGTATCAAGAGCATTTTTAGGTGAGCCAACAGCCAGACCTGGAAGCATATCCTCTGTACTTTCATAATCCAGGGTCACGGTAGTTTGTAGTTTCATACACAATTAAAGTAACAAAGGCATCATTAACAAAGTGAGGAGCATTTCAAAATTACCTGCAGGTAATGTAAATGTTACGAGGTCAGTTAAAAAATAGCAAGCAAAATCTCCCTTTCGTTGATGAAGAGACGCAGCAATTTCACGTCGGATTTGTTCTGTAAGCTCTGGACACACCATTGCTGGAATGCACTTTGCCGCATGTTGTGATACCTGTAATATAAATAGACTTATTTCTCCTGATAGCTGTTTATATTTAATCAAAAATAGTAAGAAGCGTTAGGTTTTAGATAACATTTCATAGAAAACCTTTTGAGGAACAGAGGGATAGAGTAGGTATTTAAAGTTGTTTATAAAAAAGGAATCTGGAATAAACACAACTCTGAGGGAAAAAGTGATCCCATCAAGACAGATGCAGGGTGGTCACAAATGAGTGTAAATATCAATCTCCAAATAAGTCAACAGCTATCATAAATTGAGTGAATGCAAATACCGTTTACTCATTATGAAGCTAACAGGCACTAAATTGACCACCACATAACAGCCTTGAATCAAGAAAAAATGAAACTGAACAGATGGCTAATGGGGTGGGGTGGAATCAGATAACAGAAGCAAACAAAATGATAGTTCATAAAATGGTGATCCAAACTAGAACCACTGAGACCACATGGTGACAAAAGGAAAAAGCCTGATGTTGTGGATGGGCACGGATTACAATTTAGCATCTTCATGTAAATTTCTTCTTTGTTTCCTTATATTACACGGAATTCTATACCCCCACACTGAATACTTCCCATTTCTTACCTCCCACTTGCCAAAAGTCTAGTAAGTGGGGAAATGACTCTTTTCATGGACCACAAATATTCTGAAGGATTCTGGCCATCAATGGCAGGAAAAAAAGTCAAATATTAACATCAGGTACACATCTAGACTACACAATGGAGATATGCATTTTAAAGGGGTCATTCTGACAAACGTAGGGAACAGCATTACTACTATTTGCTAGGGTTCATTTTCACAACTATTGCAGGTAAAAATTGCTACTGACAAAATCAAAAATACAGGATTTTTCAGTGAAGCTAACTTTGTTTTAAATCTATCCATCAAACCACTTACATACGCGTTCCTCATCATTTAAATGTGCAGTTGCATGTATTAACTGCACAAAATTTCCCACTAGTCATTTCTTCTGCTGCTTTGTTCCTCACCCCCAGGCTTCAGATACATTATGTGCATCTCATCCCCCTTCTCCCACACACTAGCTTCCTTGGGAAAGTTAATCCCCCAACCCTGCGGTAAGAGTAATTTCTCATTAAATTGTCCTTTAAAAGTTGTGTGGATTCCTGATTCAGCTCTAAGCAGGAAGGGGAGTGAACTGACGCTCTGTTGAGTAATTCTTCCCCGAAAGGAGGTAGTTTTGAAAGTACACAAGGGTGCCTCTAGGTGAACTTCACATATCGTCTGACCCATCTGCTCTGTCTGTCCAGCCTAATTTTTAGGTCCAACTTGGACCTAACCAAGTGGAGCAAGTTGTTCTCCAATCCACCCATAACCCTTTCCACCAAACCAGAGTCACCCACAACACTGCTGCCCTCTGCCTGTCGAGTCATTTTTCCCCTTCCTGCCTGTGGAGTTGGCACAGTTGGAGCTGCATACCTGCTCCTGCTATGTGCCACCCCCTGCTGTGCTGTGTGCACTGTGGAGCAAAGGCTGCTGCAACTCCTCAGAAAACTCAGATACAGCAAGTGTTTGTAAGTGTTTTGCTCTACTGGCAGTTCCTCTCCCCAGCCAAAAGCACAGGAGGCAGCAAAGTAGTTTACTTCCACTGCAATAAGGTCAGGAAATATGATCAGACTGTTTATATCTTAAAGTTTCTTGTCAGATATGTGGATATGACAGTCTTGCTGTTTTAAGAGAACTACTGCTGAAGGGGGGGGGGGGAGGCATAAAGATGCTACTCATGCATTTGTCTGTCTCCATCACCTAGCAAAGAAAGTCGCACTGCAATGATTGCAAACTGTGGTAAGGTTATGTAAACACTTTATTTGATCTAAACAAGGGCCAAAGTAACTCACCTCTGTAAGCAAAATTGCTAGCATATTCTGCCTTTGAAAACGTATAGCCAGATGTACAAGTGTGTATCCCACATCAAAAGCAGAAGGGCGATTTAGCAGGTGTACTTCATCTGCTGTAAGCTGGCGTGCAATATCTCCTCCTGATGACTTAAATGCTTCAACAGCAGCTAAATCACCTTCTACAACTCCTGAAGACACACAAAGCACATTATCATTATTATCTAAAATGAAGTTATGATTCTGGATCAAACTACCCTATTTCACACTCTCTATATGCCTATTGGACTCGTCTTTAACAAAAGTAAAACTGCTCACACAGCTGTTTTGAAGTGAAGTGTTCTGCAGTCTTGCACTTATCTTACCCACCAGACCAGTTCCATGTTCCAGCAAGCATATGCTAGGACACCAAGTCAGAGTAGGAGCCTGTGATCCAAGTAAAGCTTGGTGTTGTGGACCATCAGATGACACACTTGGCTTAAATATAGTACATAGCCCTTACATCTGACTATGGATGATGAAAGTGGCCACTCATCATAAAATTCTATTTTGACAACTTTGCCTGCAGTTTATCTTAAAGTCCGTCAAAAATCAGTGTACTCTGTATATGCGAAAGTTTGTTTTGACAAATCCTTTCAAACACAACTTTTTAAATCTAGCCATTTAATCACAGAAAATACTCTTGTACAAGGAAAATGTGACATTCCATCCTAATATACAAGATAAGATGGAAGAAAAATTTAATGTGGAATTGCCTCACTAACACTTAGGTCATAGATAATACTTACTGTAACTCCTTGATCAACTGTCATGTAAAGTATTTGTTTAAAATATTAATTCTGTGCTTGAAGTACAGTCTTTCTAAACAACAATATTCCCTTTTTAAACCGGGGCACCTGTCAGTAACCAAGATGAAAAGAAATGCATTTGTCTGTTTCCATGTATACCAGTGGCGGCTGAGTCCCATACAGCTCTTTTACAGTTCAAGTGCGACTCACAGAGCCCCACACATCCCGTCCCTCCCCTCAATCTACTGCGCGCAGAAGAGGGGGGGAGCAGAACTTGGGGCTTCTGCCCTGAAGTAGGGATGTAAAAAGATTAACCTGCCTTAATCATTAACCCCCACTCAGGCTGTGCCAGCCCCACTGGCCCCATCCCTAGCCAGCCGGATCAGCCCCTTCATTGGTAAACCATTTAAATGGAATATTTAACCGTTTAAATGGTTAACATCTTAAATGGTGTTTACATCCTTACCCTGCAGTGGGGTTAGGAGCTTCTGCAAGACAACTGGTAACCTGCTGAGTGTGTGTGTGTGGGGGGGGTGGTTTTTAAAAATTCAGGGCCCACCCTCAGCAGCCCCTCCCTGCGGCTCCCAGGTGCTAGTCCCGTGTGAAGAGGTAGTGGTAAACAGCTAGAAAGTGCAGGGAGGGGCCGCTTAAATTATTTATAATCTTCTTTAAATAATGTCAGCACAATTCTGTGAATGAGCCTTACTTAACTGCTACTGCAAAGCCAGTAGGGACAGGTCATGCAGCAGCTTCTAAAAAGTGTCTTTGGAAGTGATAAATAAGATACGAATCACAGCAATTGCAGGCAAACATTGCTATGATTAAGGATATGGTCCAACTTTCATTTCAACAACCCTTTTTCCATGTGTTCACATTATTTCTTTGGGCTGAAAATGTCTATGCTTAAAGTTTTTAAAAAGGCGACCTGCACAGGAGTTTAATTTGTTTTAAGTTAAGCTACTGCCTTTCCCCCTCTCCCCTTCTATGATATATAAAAAGGTAACTTGACAGTTATAAAGTTCCAAAAACAAAACAAAAAACCCTAACTATCATGTACAGCAAGTCTGGCCTTCCCTGGTTTCAATAGAAGACCTCTTTTGGGGCCTAGGTCCTGTTTATATTGAACTATTAAAACATTTCCCACTAATGTCAGCAACACTCAGAGCATTAGTACGGACACCTCACCAGCATATTTTTCAACAATCAACATAATGTTGAAAATTGTGTCAGCATCCAATTAGCCAATATGTTCTAACCTTAACACCTGGCCTACACACTAGTTTTCTACCAATTTAACTGTTTTGGTCTGGGGTGGGGTGAGTGTTTAACCAAAATAATTAAAATGGGTACAACAGCTATATACACAAAGGTATCCAATATCAATAGATTTTCCTAAATGTATGAGAATAACTACACTGATATCATATCTTTATATCAGCAAAGCTGTGTCCACACTGGTGGGGGCTGAACTGCTTTAATTATAATGGCATGGTAAAAAACAAGATAATTTTGTGTATAAATTTCTTAGAATGGGTTTGTGGGTTTTTTGGGTGTAGATTATTTTTTCTCTTTTAAATAGGAAAAAGCTAAACTGAAAGAAAGCACTTTAAAATAAGAATGTAAACACAAACTTGAATTCCAACTAAATTGGATGAGAAACACTTTGTTAATCAGGTGTAAGACTGCATAGACAAGACCCTAGTTTAGGTAAGGACTTAAACTAAAAGCTTTCCAAGTTCAGGGTTTCTGTACTTATGCAGATGGCAATACCATGCTAAATAGGGCTGTGTTCTCATGTTTATACAGAGAAAATGCTTCACCTACTTAAGGAAGTTGCTGTGCCTCACCCTCTGAATAGCTGACAATTAGCTTAATTATTGCTTGAATTGCCTGAAGGGCTCCAAGTACATTTACATGGCCGTTTTCAGCCCCACAGCTCAAACTCCATAAGCCCAAATCAACTGAACCAAGCATTGAGACTGGGGGTATGTCTACATCTACAATTTTGCAGCGCTGGTTGTTACAGCTGTATTAGTACAGCTGTATAGGGCCAGCGCTGCAGAGTGGCCACACTTACAGCAACCAGCGCTGCAAGTGGTGTTAGATGTGGCCACACTGCAGCGCTGTTGGGCGGCTTCAAGGGGGGTTCGGCGAACGCGAGAGCAAACCGCAGGGAAGGAGACCTGCTTGCTCGGGGGTTCGGGGAACGCGAGAGCAAACCGGGGAAGGAGACCTGCTTTCCCGCGGTTTGCTCTTGCGTTCCCCGAACCCCCCTGCAAACCGCAGGGATGGAGACCTGCTTGCTCGGGGAACGCGAGAGCAAACCGGGGAAGGAGACCTGCTTGATTACCAGAGAGGCTTCCTCAGGTATGCTGCGATACCTGCTTATTCCACAGAGGTCAAGAAAAGCACTGGTAAGTGTCTACACTTGATTACCAGCGCTGGATCACCAGCGCTGGATCCTCTACACCCGAGACAAAACGGGAGTACGGCCAGCACTGCAAACAGGGAGTTGCAGCGCTGGTGATGCCCTGCAGATGTGTACACCTCCTAAGTTGCAGCGCTGTAACCTCCTCACCAGCGCTGCAACTTTGTGATGTAGACAAGCCCTCAGTGCCCTTGTTTTTTCTTTGCAGTTTAGACGAAGCCCAAACCGCCCTCCCTCCCTGGGTGTCTACATTCCCCACCCCCACTCTGAACTCCTTGCTCCACTCTCTTTACCAAC
Source organism: Gopherus evgoodei (assembly GCF_007399415.2). Classification (NCBI taxonomy): domain Eukaryota; kingdom Metazoa; phylum Chordata; order Testudines; family Testudinidae; genus Gopherus; species Gopherus evgoodei. Next base: position 21,957,437 of record NC_044328.1, on the reverse strand, counting down.
ACTGCACATCCCTTGGCTGCTCCTCAGATTTCTCTCCCCTCTCCCTGCCCACCCCATACCACTGGTTCCCAGTCTCTGCCCAGCCAGCCCTAATCTCTCCCTAGCCCTAGGCTCCTTGTCTTAATCTTCTCAACCCACACATACACAGGTCTGGTTCCTTGTTCCCTCTTCATTCAAATCAGGTAGCTTCCTCCTTCACACTGCTTGGGCATCAGCAGAGAAAGGCAAAGGACAGAAAGGCTCCCTGCTCAGTACGGTGCCCAGCACACAACAGCCCAGAGCAGCAACTGAGGAAAAGTCCTGCTCAGTATCAGGTTGGAACAAGTCAGAGCAGTGGACTCTGGAGATTTTAGCTACAAAGACCTAGCAAGTCTCTACTGACCACGTGCAAACTGCAATTTTGCCAAAAGGTTTCAGCCTAGCCAAATTTGAGTACATTTTCACCTAACAGCAAAAGGCATGTTTCCTGGCACAAAAGCTGCCCTCTGTCAAATTTCCAAGTCCCCATTCCAAAGAAGGAGGACACTAAAATTTCTCACAAAACAATTTTCCCCGAGCCTTGATCTGAGAAACAGCTGAAACACTTTGGCTGAAATTTTCCAAAAACAAATCAGCAGGAAGCAGGCAACCTAAAACAGGGAAAGTGTTGGGCAACCTTGTTTACAGGTAATGCCACCTGCACTACCTATAAATCAAATGTGGGCAAACTACAGCCCATGGGCCACATCCGGCCTGCGGGAGCCTCCTGCCCAGCCCCTGAGCCCCTGGCTCAGGAGACTGGCCCCTCCCCGGCTGTTCCACCTCTCCCACAGCCTCAGCTCAATACGCCACCAGCACAATGCTCTGGGTGACAGGGCTGCGAGCTCTTGCCATGCCGTGACTCTGCAGCTGCGCTGCATGACCCAATGCTCTGTGCTGCACTGTGGCGTGGCTGGTTCCAGCTGGGTGGCACAGCTGCTTGTCCTGGTGCAGTAGGCGGCGCGGCTGTAGCGCTGCCAGCCACTAGTTGCTCCACGCAGCGCGGTAAGGGGGCAAGGAGCACTGGATGGGGGGGGGAGTCGGGGTGATGGTCGGGGGCAGGGGTGGTCAGAGGGCAGGGAATGGGGGGTCAGTCAGGAAGGAGAGGAGGGATTAGATGGGAATGGTGGGGGGCAGTCCATGGCATGGGTCCCAAGGGGGCAATCAGGGAATTGGGGGGGGGTGGATGGGGCAGGAGTCCTGGGGGGGAGCACATCAGGGGGAGAGAAGCAGGGGAGGGAGTCAGATGGGGGCACGGACCGGGCCAAACCTGGCTGTTTGGGGAGGGATAGCCTCCCCTAAGTAATCGGCCACACAATTTCTGAAACCTGATGTGGACCTCAGGCTAAAAAATTTACCCATCCCTGCTATAAATAGTGACAAGATGTTACATATTCACAAAGTTTAAGCTCACAAGGGATCATAAGGTCCTCCAGTTAGACCTCCTGTATAGCACAGGCCATTAAGTTAACCAGTGACCCTGTACAGAACCCAATAATTTTGTACGGCTAAATCATGACGTCTAGAAAGGCATCAATTCCCTTGGTAGCCTGTTCATCTCAATTATACCATCCTTACAAGACTATCCTTACAGACCTATGTATGCTCTACAATCACGAGTCTCTAATGACTTACAAGTCACAGAGAATATCTGTTATATAGGGCCCTACCAAATTCACAGTCCATTTTGGTCAATTTCACGGCCAGAGTTTTTTAATTGGCCAATTTCACAATTTCAGATGTTTACATCTGAAATTTCATTGTGCTGTAACCATGGGAATCCCAACCCAAAATGGGACTGAGGGGGTCTCAAAGTTGTTGTAGGGGCAGTAGCAGAATTGCCACCTTCACTTCTGCAGCTGAAGGAGACAGAAGTGGAGGTGAGTCCAATAACCCCAGTGCTGCTAATAATTGCTAGTCACAACCAGTAGTGGATTAACACATGGGCCCTGGCCAATTTGAAAATGGGTGCCCCAAGCCCAGGCAGGGGTGGGGGGAGGGGGCGGGGCAGAAGCCCTGAGCCCAGTGTTCCAAGTCCAGGCAGGAGCCACTGGGTCGGGAGCAGAAGGAGGAGGGAAGATGTGGAAACCAGGCCCAGATCTCAGTGGTTTTATTATCTCAAAGGAGAGCTCTCTCCCATAGGCACAGAGACCCTTCATCAGCTGCGCCACTGCAGTGCTGTACGTATGGACAAACCCTTAATGTGTAAAACTACAGCCAGCCAATCGGTCTTCCCAAAGTTAAGAGAAAAGGGCAGGCTCTGCAACGCAGCAGGATCTCCTCCTTCCTCACAATTTCTCTCAGCACATCCAACAAGGTACATGTTTGCTGCATTTTGTCCGAAGAATGCATGCGAGTTTTAAGAATGCTTGGATACATCTAATACCATTTGTAAAAATCATAGCAGGAGGGAGAACAAACAGGGCAGCCTGTAACAGCCATAATAAACTCAGGGATGAAGCAAAACTAACCAGAGGAATATGCTGGCACATTAGGAATGAACTAACTGTCCTTTTAAGGATGTACTGCAAAATAAGATTTATTACAGATTAGTCTAAATATTTGTACGTGCACAAGAAATGTATTTAGTTGCTTGCATTTAAAACTTTAATATACCACTTCACTAAAATAGAAGGAAAATATGTATTTTATCATGGAGCAATCAACTGTAAACTACTCAATATGAGTGATAAGAATGTTGCTTACTAATTCTCAACTATAATGGAAAGTTGAGATCTCTATACCATAAGTGACAATTTGAATTAAGAGTCATGTTACAAAATACCAATATATCTTAAAAGTATTCTAATTTGACTAGGTAATAAAATAATGAAAAAATACATTCTTTTATCAACATTTGTCTTATTATGATTGTAAACCACTTGCAGGATTGAATTAGAGGTGCAAGTGACAGTAACCCAATATCCATGACTGGAAATCTGGCCTCATTTACTTACAAAGGGAGTAGGTGGTCTGCCAAGTTGGAACTATAAAGCAACATTAATTGATTCCCTTTAGAAAATACCAGAAAAGCAAAACACTTTTATATCATTTATAAATATCGTGCACTAGTTTTACTGGAAAATAAAGAATACACTAATGGAAGAGCCTGATCATTTGACAGCTTTGCAATTCGAATGAGAATTAAAAATGAATTAAAAGAATGAGGCATCAAGTACAGAATCAAACTTGTTCTTCATCCTTGGATGGTAAGGTCAGATGAGTATTTTGAACCCATACTACAGACTACTTAATATTAGTTTTCTTAGATTATCCCTGCTTTAAACTTATCTATCAAGGAGCTTCATTAGAGTCGCAAATGTCTTAAAGAACCACTCACCAATGTGTTACTTACTTCACTGGACTATTGTTACTCCTGGGGGAATTCTGTGCACAGAAAATACATTCAGGCAGGAAGGCACTGCAATTACACCTTTCTTTCACCAGGGGCTGCTATGGCACCAAAAGAGAGAGCAGTTCACTCACTCAGCCACAGAGAGGTAGATGGATAGGCTGCCTTCCTCACAGCACCCTGTCTGCAAGGCCAGGTGAGAAGAGGCATGGGATATTGGTGGACAGACAGAGAAGAGCACATGGAGTTGCTGGGGGAGGGGGTCACAAACCGGGGGTCAGAAGGCCTGGGGGGGGACAGACTGGTGCGGGGCACAGGAGCTAGCAGCTGAATGTGAGTGGGAGTACATGGACAGATGGGGTGCAGGGACATATGGGGATAAGCGGTGGCTGAGTAGGGGCACAGGGATGGATGGAGAGGCTATGAGTCAGCCAGGTTCTGCATAAGGGAGGCTCCCCAACTCTCTAACAATCCCTCTACCTCCAAAAAATCCCTGTTCCATACTTCTTCCATCCACACCCAACAACCCTCCAAGTTCACACCCAGGCTCCATCCCAGCAATTACTTTCTTCTTCCTCAACTCCTATGTTACCACCACCACCCCACCCCCCAACTCCTCAAAGCCTTTGCACTGCTTCTGAGGGGTGAGGGAAAATATGTTTCTGTATTGTAGTTTCAATTAATTTTTACTCAAAGCTTAGTATTAAAATGCCTAGTAAGGAATCTACTTGTCAAAAACATTTCTTGGATCTTTTTTGTTGTCTCTATTATTACAGACATACTTGCTGACATGTACTTTGAAATAAATTACCAAAATAATTGAAATTGGTTGATTATATTGTGTTACTTTAACAAATAAAATATGCAGAATTTTAAAATTTTGGGCAGAGAATTCCCCCAGGAGTATTTAATGACAATGTTAAACAACAGCCTGATCTCAAAATTAATTATAGCATTGAACAGTAGTATCGACATTTTTTCACATAAATATTGGGTGTGATTATATGAATAGTCAAATTAAGTTTTAAAAATTCTTTCAGACTTTTATGATTGTAAGTGCAGTTGCAATGACAACCAAAAATCAGCAAAAGCAAAACTGCTGCCCCTTCCCAAGATATAGTCTTGAAGGTAGGATCACTGCATCAAGAACATGTGCCTCTGGAGTTTGTTGCCTCTGTATACAAACACAACATTCTCCATGTTGAGGTGCAAATCTTTTCATGTCTACTGTAATTCTGAATGTTCGAGAGGCAACATGATCTAGAAGCTAGAGCAAGGCAGTGAAGTTGGGAGGACAGTGTTCTCTTTCAAACTGCCACAATCTGTGCGTCTCACATTTCCTCATCTATAAAATCAGTCATTACCATTTTCAAGCCCTGGGAGACCTTCAGACAGTGCAGTTGGTACACAGGATATTAAACATGACCAGCAAAAGGGGAAGAAAATGGGTTTCCCTCTTGCGCATTTAAATTCTGTTTGGAAATTTTATTTCATTGCCGTATTTCTGTATTTTTGGTTAAACCATGGTATAACTCAGAACCGTTGCACTAGTTTAAATACATTGATCGAGTTAAACTGGTGCAAACCTCTAAAATGGGAGCACTTAAATCCATTTAACTCAAATAAGTTTAACTTCATTAGTACGTATATTAACTTGCATTGATAAGTTAAGCAAGGGTTAAACTAGTTTAAGTGCAATTATATTTGGGGGTTACACCAGTTTAACTAAACAGATTTTAAATTGATTTAAACAGATTCAACTTTCCTAATATATACATGCCCTTAATTAAATTTGTTCAGATACTTTCATACATCAGTGTCGAGGAGTTAGAATGGAACTGAACTGCAAAAGAAGCAGAAGTGTGATATTTTATCAGTAATAGTTATGTGTCTTTAAGAAGTGGTTTTCTCTGGATGAAATAAGCTTTATATTAGCATTTTTCATATGTTCTATATAATATGATTAAATCCAAAATACATAAAATGCAACTTTTTTTAAATTGCAAAAGATATTAGTAACTATTGGCCTCCATATGAAGGTATTACCTTTTAAAGAAGTATCACAGGGGAAAATCCATGAAATCTTCATCATGAGACCTGCAAAGTTCAGCACATGCTACTCACAATTGGCATTCTGGATTCCCCAGAAGCTTTAAAGCTTCATGTTTACTTAATGTATCTCAGAGTACATCTGATGTTTTGGTCACTCTGATCCTTTACTGATTAAATTACTTACTAAAACAAGGCACTTTCAAAATACATTCATATTTAAGTAATTCAAGAAGCAAGCAAATTACTATTGCCTTATACAAAGTAGTGTATGTACAGGATATTCTGTAATTGTTTTTGCAGTTTTGCACCAGACAGCAATTTAGCTATCGCTGTTCTGGAACAAACTTTTCAAGTATTTAATATTTCAGAACACAAGGAAAATACAAATACTGCAGAATATACCAGAGGACATTTTTTCTATCTTTCAGACATCACAAAGGAAAAAAAAAAATCTATTTCACTAATCTAACATCTAATAAGATGGCATTAAAAAGCTAACTAGACATCTACAGGGCAAACAAAGGATCTCTAACAATAACTCTGTACATGAAGGGCATGCAAGAAAAAAAAAATCTTTTACCTGTTCCATTTGAGGAAGGAAAAAGGGATGGTGAAAAGTAGTGACTATGGGGAAAAAAACATGGCCAGTATACATTTTAATGGCCACCATCATTTGAAAGAATAAGAGAGTGGAATCGACCTCCTTTCAAAAGAAGGACATACAAGCTTTAAGTCTATGCATGGAACTCTTTACCCATCAAAGGAGAGCACTGTATCTTTTAGCTGACTGAAATGCACATCCATGTACATAATAAGAACATTCATTTGCAGCCTAATAGATTACCATAATGGTGTTTCACAAATCAGTTCTTGAACAATGCCAAGTGCAATAAAGTCGCTTCATGACAAATCAAGGAATGGTATGGGACAAACATTGTTAGAGCTGGAATTTCAAAAGAAGTGTCCTACTCCAAAGTCACTGTAAATTTCAAGCATTTAACCTACTCCTATGCATAAGCCTCGAACTGCTGCTTCTGGGCAATTACATCACAAAAATTAAACTCACAAGGTCAATAACTGGAGAAAAAGAACAGAGACATGAGAGCAGGGTTAACAGCATTGGGAGCATTATCCAGAATTTCCTTACGAAAGCACTAAAATACAAAACAAAATTGGTATCTGAATTTCTGAAGTCAGTTGGCTTTAAGACACTTTCAGAAATCTTGTTAATATTTACAACATGATATTCATGTTAACACAACATTTTCAAGGTCAATATTACACATGCAGCTTCTTGGAACTACATATTTGTGTTATTTTTAACAACTGACTGAGCATCTTGTGCTGATACAAGCTCTACACTGTTTACAAAATATTTCCAAGCTACATCTGGTGATTCTACTGGTACATCTTGTAATAGTAAACAGAGCAGCAATTTTAAATACACAGGTAGAGCATTTTTCACACTATTGTGCGCACAAGTTGGTTCTTTGATTTCTCTTAGATAATAAATCTATATAAACAGATTCAGCAGCTCTTCTGTATCAACTGCCATAAAGTCAGAAGAGCTCATGCAACTAGTCACACACAAAATGGCTCTACTTATCTCGAAGATAACTTGCCAAGTTCTGTCAAGTTTGCAGATACGTCCCAATTCATCACCACTAAATGTTATTTCAGGAACTGTAACATTCAGTTCACTTAAGTGCAGTTGAAGTGAAATTATATTATTATTACAAAACTGCATGTTGACAGCTTGTTAACCACAAACTTACAACGTGCATTTTACTTTCCATTCCCCTCCACATACTATCACAATATAACAAGAGACAGACAACTTACCCACACAAGCATTTAGAAATAGCCAATCAGTCTTTTTCATTCTATTTTTTATTTGCTTTAGTTTTTTGAAGTCAACTTCAAGTTCCTCCTTGCTGCCAACAGCTCCAGCCAATTCAATTCTTTGGAAGTCCATTTTCACTTCTGATTCACGTTTGCTTGTAGGAGGAGATCTTCTTTGGCTATTACCGCTACTGCAGCTTCCCCTCCATCGAGCTCTGTCTTGCTCATTTATGATTGAAGAAGCCTCTTCTGTGTCTGCCAGTTCTATTGCTTCAATGTTGTTAGGTCTGGGATGATCACATACCACACATTTCTTGGCCTTAGCCCAGTTTTCATATGTACATACAGAACAAGTCCAGTGCTGTACCCTCGTGTTCAGTTTATTTCTATCATTGTACTCTTCACAAGGATTAACAGAAAAGGGGACTGATCTTGAACCAGACCCTGAAGACTGAGGAGATTCTGTGGGGCTCCTGGTCCTACGCTGGGACAAGCACTGAGTACATCTTATCGCTCTTGGCCAGTTCAAGTACGTGCACATGTGGCATGACCATTTATTTGCACTTTCCATACTGTAAGAAGATTTAACCCTTGGTCTTGCACTAGAATCTGGACATATCAAAGGGCTGCTTCCTCCTTCAATGCTTGTAGGATCCCAATCTCTACCGACTTCACTTGAACCACTTTTGAATGGATCTTCTGTAATAATTGTTCCACTAGGCCTCTGAGCACGACACATGGTACACTTAATTGCAGATGGCCAATTTTCATATGTACAATACTCACAAGCCCATTTAATTCCACGTTCTGTCATTGTGCACTTCTTGAAGTAAGTTGTGTTGGGCAGAAAGCTATAAATAATTAGAAAATATTATTAGAACATAATGGCTGCATATTATACCATAAGTTTTATCAAAAGGATAGCGTACTTTTAGGCAAACATCCTGATTAATGCTTAAGCAACTTTTTCTTTTTTTTTTTTAAATGCAGGAATAGGGTTTCCCAAGAGGAAATGAAAATGGACTTCAGATTTTAAGTCTCTCCTTCAATTTAAGCTGAAAACTTCACAAACAGATTCCAAAGATGGAATACTGTTTACTGCTTAATAGTCTTCTGAAGGTTTTACAGACTTGACATCTTTACCTAGGTCCTCTTCCACAGTACGAAGAGAACACTGGAATGATAAAGGTATGGGGAAGGAACCGGGGGGGGGGGGGGGGAGGGAGGAAGAGTAGGGAAATGGAACACAAAGGCTGACAATTGTCTGATTCTTCTAGACTAGATAAGTCAGTATGAGTACAACGGTATAGAAAAGGTAGCATTTAATTGTCCAAAGTCCCTCATTTCAAGGGTTAAGTATGTTGATAGGTAAAGCTAGAATTGTGTGGGTTTGCTTTACTCCGTTGCACCAGACAGGTAGATAGTTTTGTTAAGATGGCATACACTAAACAGCGTGTTGAGTATGGTTTAAGAGTATACATAAGGTGTTCAAGCCTATTTGTTTAACATTGTTCAGGTCAATAGCTGCTATTAGAAAAATCAGAAAAATGCCAGTGCAGAAACTATGTTTGTTGGCAGGCCTTTTAAAGATATGTACTCCAATCCTGATTTCCACATTACAATGATTTTTAAAAAATAAAATTACTTTCTCTAAGGAAGAGAAGATTCTGTCTCCATGCTGGTGCAGACCTTGCCCTCCTCAAACTGCAAAATGGGATGGATGACACTATGTGACAACTATCCCTGTAAACAAAATGAAGACAGTTTCAATTAAGGCCTCACACTGGACTTGAGCAACCAGAAAAGTAGTGCTTTGTATGCCACTCCCATTCTAATCCCTGGCTTCTGTTTAAACTCAGTCATGACCTACTCTAAGCCTAATGCATACTTAACATCTCTAAATAAGTTTGCCACTGATCAATTTTGGGGAAGAACCAGCCACAGTGCACCATACAACCATTTAACTGTTCAACTTTCATTAACAGTAACTGAAGTAGGAGAGCTAAATTCACACAAAGTTTGAACTTGTATCACTACGTCTATCAATGTCTCTACTTCAATTAAGAACTCAACTAAGTCGAAGTCTAATATTAAGCCATTTTGATTTTACAATCTGAGAGAAAACTGCATTCATTTCCATTCCCTGTATTGGTTTTACTTCATGAATTGCAAGTTATGCACTGTTTTCAAGAGTATATCCTCCTCAATACAAACTCAGTACATCAGTTCAACTGTTAGTTTTCATATTTCCATGATACTGCTATTTTCCTGTACAGCTGATGGGGAAAAAAAGTTAGTGGAATCTCAGAGTTACGAACTGACTAGTCAACCCCACACCCCATTTGGAACTGGAAGTACACAGTCAGGCAGCAGAGACAAAAATGCAAATACTACACAGTACAGAACTGCGTTAAGCATAAACCACAAAAAAGGGGAGGGGGAGTTTAAAAAAATTGACAAGATAAAGAAAACTTTCTCTGCTTGTTTCATTTCATTGAGAGTTAAAAGCAGCATTTTCTTCTGCATAGTATGTTTCAAAACTGCATTATGTTGTAAACTTTTGAAAGAACCACCACAACATTTTGTTCAGAGTTACAATCAACCTCCATTCCCGAGCTGTTTGTAATTCTAAAGTTCTACTGTAAACGTTGGCTTTTAACTCAAATGCACCTCACACGCATGTAGACTGAAAGGGTCTCACAATGTTAGTTTATGTCTCTTCTATATTTAGAAGTCAAAATTATGCAGGTGCTAGATTTCTCACTGAAACACCTTCAAAACATTTTTGTGCCACAGTTATCAGCCACAGAGTTGCAAATCAAAAACTGTTTGAATGGATTACAGACAGTCAATCTAGTACAGTGCGAAGGTAAAGCTTGTTAGCACTCTGTGGTTCCAGCACAGTGCCCCTCCCTGACCAGCTTCTGACTGCAATAAAACAGTGACATACCTCTTTGGTAGTTGTCCTTTGAGAGGTGATGCACATATCAGTTCCACTTTAGGTATGTTCACGTGCCAGTCAACCGAAGTGGAGAATTTTTCCACATAATGAAACCCATCACAGCAACACTGTGCCCCCTGCACACTCATGTTGCTAGCCAACAGCATGAAGGGGCAGAGCAACCCCCAAGTCCCTTCACACTGGAGACCAGTATTGGCTGTGACTGATAAAGAAGGAAAGGAGGGTGGGTCATGGAAGGAACATGTGCCACACATCTCAAAGAGCAACAGGTATGCAACTTTTTTTTCCTTCGAGTGCTTGCACTCACCCATTCCACTTTAGGCAACTCATAAGCAGTTCCAGAGCCTACCTAAACAAGGACTGCAATACTACTTTCCCAAATCTAGCATAGTCTCTTAAGGCCTGGGAGAAAGCATAATGACGGTGAAAGTATGAACCGATCAAGTCATAGCCTTCCAAGTGTCATGCCCTTTAAAAAAAAAGAGAGAAGCAGCCAATGATGCTTGTGATATTGCAGTGTGCGCTAAAACTCTGAGGCAGTGGAACACTAGAATATCATAGCACAGACAAATACAAGAGGAGATCCAGAAAGAGATCTTCTGCAAAGTGACAGGTTGCCCTTCATCCTGCCAGCGAAAGAGGCAAAATTGCAGAGAGATGTTCAACTCTTTAATCTCATTCAGGAAAAAGGCTAAACACCCTAGAGAACATCCGAAGTATGACATTTTCCTCAGCTCTGTGACAATGAGGCTTCAGAAAAGAGATTGGTAAATATACAGTCTGACTGAGATAAAAAAAATCTATGCCACTTTGGTAAGCAATATGGGGTGTCAATGCAAACAAACTCTCTCTTTATAGGACACCATGTAAAAGAGGATCACCCATCAAAGCCTGAAGCTCTATTACCCTCCCAACTAAAGTGATAGCTACCAGGAATATTACCTTCATTGAGAAAAAAGAAAAAAACCCAGACATAGGTTCAAAAATGGGCTCCATTAAAATCAAAATAACCAAACTCAGACCCCAGGATGGTGTGGTGTATCAAATAGGTCAGAGGAACCCATCCATACCTTTCAAGAACCTAACAGTCTCATGGTCCGGGGGGTGGGTGTAGGGGGGAAATCTTCCAGGCACACATGGAAGCAATGTGAAGATATTTGCCAGATGAACTCTCAGTGAACTTGCAAAGTCCTTGGTCTTTTAGGTGAAGGAAGTATACACTGAATGGGAGCCTGTGAAGGGAACGTATCTTTCTGCTGGAACCACACTGGGAATCTCTTCCATCAGCCATTTCCTGGGGCAGGTATAGAAGATTTCCAGCTCGAACAGACAGCTTCCTGGGGAATTAATCACAGAGCATCTATGCAGTCATGTGCATTCTGAGAGGGCTGGAATCGTCGTGGTCCTGCAAAACTACATCCAAGACCTGAGGGAGCATTACAGGATCCTGGATTGAAAGGCTCAACAGATCTGAGAACCAATCCTGACAAGGCCAGGATGGCACTATAAAAATTATTATGCACAATCCTGTCTAAACTTGCTCAAAACTCTCAGCACCATAGGGATGGGGGAGGGAAGCATATAAAAAAAGTTTCCCCTTCCAGAACAGTAGCCGCCTGGGTTAGACTCAAACTCTCAGAACTGGAAGGGACCTCGAGAGGTCATCTAGTCCAGTCCCCTGCACTCAAGGCAGGACTAAGCATTATCTAGACCATCCCTGACAGGTGTTTGTCCAACCTGCTCTTAAAAATCCCCAATGATGGAGATTCCACAGCCTCCCTAGGCAATTTTATTCTATTGCTTAACCACCCTCACAGTTAGGCTGAACATTTAGGAAAATTTTCCTAAACCTCTCTTGCTGCAATTTAAGCCCATTGCTTCTTGTCCTACTCTCATAGGTTAAGAACAACAATTTTTCTCCCTCTTCCTTCTAACAATCTTTTATGTACTTAAAACTGTCATAGCCCCTCAATCTTCTCTTCTCCAGACTAAAACCCATTTTTTTCAATCTTCTCTCATAGGTCATATTTTCTAGACCTTTAATCATTTTTGTTGCTCTTCTCTGAACTCTCTACAATTTGTCCATATATCTTTCCTGAAATGTGGCATCCAGAACTGGACACAATACTCCAGTTGAGCCTAATCAGCGCAGAGTAGAGCAGAAGAATTACTTCTCATATCTTGCTTATAATACTCCTGCTAATACATCCCAGAATGATGTTTGGTTTTTCGCAACAGTGTTACACTGTTCACTCATATTTAGCTTGCGAGCCACTATGACCCCCAGATCGCTTTCCGCAGTACTTCTTCCTAGGCAGTCATTTCCCATTTTGTGTGTGTGCAAGGTTGTGAACTATTCTTGAACAGAACTGATGACATTTCCTCTTCTGTCAGGCTGAGGGATGACTTATGGTCTCTGCTGAATGTTCTGCAGAAAAATGGTATGCTAGACAGTTCTGAGATCTAGGAAAGCAGGACGCTTTTAGCATTATCTCATTCCTGATGTAGATGTAGGAAGACCAGAGGCTCTTTCCTTCTTAGGAAAGGGAGTCTGACTGAGTTCCTTCCTGCTTGTACTGAACAACCTTTGACGTGGGGAGGAAATTTTACAGGCCAGGTGAACAGCTCAAAGCTCCAAAAACCCTGGTGTGCAGGAATCCTACACTGACCAGAGACCCTGAGTCTCAAAGTTCTCTACATGAGCTTCCCTAACCAAGAAATGAATCATCCACAACTAGGGTAATGGAGGGCACAATTTGGGCAAAAGGATCCCCACTGCATACACTGGCAGGGTCCATCCACCAGTCCAGGGACGTCAAGACACTTCTTGGTACGAGTCAGCTTCTCCAACAGATGACAAGAGGGACAGTAGACAGATTTCAACCATTTCTGCATGGTTCTGAGGTGAAGTCTAGCATGAGGAGTCACATATGTACACACTGCATGTGACCTACAAGCTTCAGACTATTGCTGACTGTCATATGAGGACGTGCCTTTAAGTCTTCGCATGGGTCCAGTACCTCCTGAAGCCTGGCTTGAGATAAATACTGTCTCACTTAGGTCAAATTGAGAACTACTCCTCTGAATCTGATTCTCTGTACAGGTAGAACAGGTTTCTCCTTGTTGATCCTCTTTCATTTGGGACTGCTGAACTGAATCTTCTCAATGGCCACTAGTACTTGTTGTCTGGACCAATCTCAAACCAGGCACTCATCCAGATGTGTACATCTGGACAGCTATCCTTCAGAGATGTGCTGCAATCACTGCCATCCTCTTTGTGAAAACTCAAGGGACTGAAGACCAAAGAGGAGGAGTGTAAACTTATAATGAATGTCTCCTACAACCAACTGTAAGAATCTACTGTGACTCTACTGAATGACCACATGGAAGCAAGCATCCTTTAAATCAAGGACAACGAAGCAAACATAGTGTATAGACAGAATAATATGTGCTAGGGTAACCATATGAAACTTAACTTATGTACTTGTTGAGCTTCTGTAGGTCTAAAAATAGGTCTGAGGCCTTCCTTGGACTTATTTTCTCAACCAAAATAGGAACAGAATCCTTTTCCCTGATGAGGAGACACTTCCTCTATGGACCTTAACTGTAACAGTGACTGAACATCTTCAATTAGTACAGTCTCAGGAGTCCCTGAAAAGGGATAGGAGAAGGACGTGAAGGAGAGATAGAAGTGACCTGCAGAGTATATCCCAGTTCCACCATGATTAGAACCCACTGATCAGATGTAATGTGGATCTAAGCACTTACTTAGGACTTGGGACAACCTACTGCCAAAAGGCACGAGAAGTCAAAATGAGGGGTTCGCTGACCTTAACCAAGGAGTTGATAGTCTGTAGCATCTAAGCTATCTGTTGGAGTTAGCAGAAGAGGAAGAGATGCTGGTCTTCTTCTGTGAGTCTTACGGCCTTTCCTCAATTGATGGGGCTAACAGGGTAACACTGATATCGATCCTGGATTTGAAGATGGAACTGCTTTCTCTGTGGGCCTGCAATATAAAGGCCAAAGACTTAGGGTTGCCCGAAAATTTTCTAGAGAATGAAGTTCTTCATCTCTCTTCTCTAAAATAGGTTTAGTTGTTCAAAGGCACCTGTGGTGATGCCCCCCCTCCCCGAGCTGCGTTCCCTCCCCCTCCTCCCCCAAGCACCCGCAGCAGTACCCCACAGCCATCACCCAAGGTTTTTCCCTCCCCCTCCACCCCAAGTTTTAATCAGGGATATATAGTAAAACAAGTCATGGACAGGTCACAGGATGTGAATTTGTGTTTACTGCCGTGACTTTTATTAAAAATACCCATGACTAAAATGTAGCCTTACTGATAAGTGCTCTATATTCCTTCTCAGCCTGGCAACATGTCAAGGAATTTTAGCACCGAGGCCCTATTGGAGTAATCATAACAAGCAAAGAGTCTGGTAGTTAGCAATTTCAACTGTACTCCTGATAACGAATAAACCTTCCTTTCAAACAAATCCCATCTCTTTGTGTTTGTGTCTTTGGGAGTAGATTTAGAGTGTCCTTGTCTTGCATTTACATTAACCATGGCCACCACCAAAGATCCTGCAGTTGGGTTTGAATAAAAGTACCCACGACCCTGAGAGGGAATTTGCTCTTTTTCTCAGGCCTCTTGGCAGTGGATGTCAGGAAGGAGGGTTTGCCAAAAGGATTTTGGTATGCTCCAAGACAACATTATTAATAGGTAAAGCCACTCTAGAAGGTCCTATAGTATGCAAAATATCCTAACTTGTGAGAATTGCCCTGGACCAGGTCTGCTTGAATTCCCAGAGAGATGGCTACCTTTATCATAAGTTCCTGGTATGTTTTGTTATATCAGGAATCAGAAAGGATGACTCAGATAGTAGCCTCACCTGGTAATCAGGAGGAACTATGGAAGGGCTGCACCATAATGTCTGTTCTGTTTTCTGCTTTATTTCTGCACCAGAAGGATCAGACACTCAGGGAAACATCTTCTTACTAGGTACCTGACTCAGTACCAAGTTTGGCACAGGGCAAAGTATGGTGTCTTGATGGTGATCAAATGCTACACAGTCTAGCCAATGAGGATCTGGAGTTTGGAGGAACACACAGTGGACTCCCAAGGGCCATTGTTAAAATTGGTATGATACCAGGGCCCAACCCACAGATATCCTGTCCCTGGACAATTCTACAAAAATCACGATACTGAGATCTTGACTTATGAGAGGAAGAATGAAAACAGGCTCTTGATTCTGTGTGACGTGATACTATGCTTTAAGATCCAATTTCCAATTCTGAAGAGTAGTCTGAAGGGCAAGCGGTGCAGTACTGGAACCCGGACCAATGAGATGCGGTCACTACCAGAGAAAACATCAGCGGCTTTCCCACAGAAGGTAACATACACCTGCTCTGCTTCACTTTTGAGCTTCTAGAGTCCAATGGCACTCACGCACACACCCAGAATCTGACAGCACCAAAAAAAGCAGGTGCCACAGAAGGAGGCGGTACTAGGGCTTGTGAAATGGGGTGAGCATCGGAACTTCCTCCTGTATCAGTGGGGAATCCAGGACTGAGAGGCAAAGAAGGTCCCTGGCCACTGCGTAAGCTTCAGGTATCACAGGTACCAAAAGCATAGGTGTAATACAGACAAAGTCAATGCAGAATGTCCCTAGCAAGGGAGTTGCTTTCAACAGTACCAAACAAGGTGCCAGAGTCAACGACCATATTGCTCGAGGACGAATGAAACATTGCAGAGTGCCTATGTGGACCAGGCTGAGCTCTAATCTTGGTACCAGATTTCCTCCTATGAGTCTCCATTGAGGACCTGGTTTTTGAAGAGGAAGAGGTCTGCTTCTGACTTATGGGGACTATGCAGTACAAGAGGAGAACACCTTCTCTTTGGTTCCCTCACAGGAGCCAGCGAACAGAGCTGCTAACAGGGGAGTTCCAGTAGGAGTTCCCAGGGGGAGGTCACAGGGGAGACCAAGGCAGAGAAACCAGGAAGGCAGACAAGGGAAGGGGCAGGGGTCCAGTGCTCGTTGGTGGCCTGTGGAACGGCGTGAGGCTTGGACTGCCAGGCACAGAGGTGGAACAGCATGATGGAGGCAGAGGCAGCAGGTAGAGACATGCTGAGTATGACCGGATGCGGTAGCTGTGGCATGTACATGGTCCTGGAGGGGGCACCTGAAAGGAGTTTTGTCTGCATGAAGTGCCGCCTGATAGAGCTGCTGGAAGAAAAGATAAGAGGACTGGAGATGCAGGTGGAAACTCTGGCTGAGTTTAGAAGGGGGTTGAGCAGATGGTGGAACACAGACATGATGAGGCGCAGGGGATAAGCTCAGACGAGCGGATAGAAGCAGGACCAAAGTACTCTGAGCAGGGGCTGCTGGGTGAGGAAAGTGGACGGTGGAAGCATGTGACTAGGAGAACCAGGCAGAGGAAAAGACGGGCCAGCGATGGAGAAATAGAACTCAGGAACAGGTTTGCTGAGTTGGGAAATGAAGATGGAGCACAGCAGGCTGCTGAAGGAGAGAGGGCGAGGAAAAAGAGACGAGCAGCTAGTCCTGCAGAAGGAGGGGAGGAGTCAATGGAGGCAGCACCAAGTATGAGCCCTAGGAGGATTGTAAGGGCGAATACAAATCAAGAGGACTTGCGGCAAGCTGGTGTGGGGGATAGACCGGAGAATCACACTGTCGCTAGGAAAAGGCAAGTCTACGTGATTGGAGACTCTTTACTGAGAAGAATAGACAGGCCTGTAACTAGACCTGATTGGGAGAACAGAAGGGTGTGCTGTCTGCCAGGGGCTAAGATACAGGATGTGGACCTGAGGCTGAATAGGATCCTAGCGGGAGCGGGAAAGAATCCGTTGATTGTCCTTCATGTGGGAACGAATGATACGGCTAGTTACTCGCTGGACTGTATCAAGGAGGATTATGCCAGACTAGGGAAGACGCTCAAAGAAATCGAGGCTCAGGTGATCTTCAGTGGGATTCTGCCGGTTCCTAGGGCAGGGCGACGAAGGAGTGACAAGATTATGGCGATCAACAGATGGCTCAGGCATTGGTGTTACAAGGAGGGCTTTGGGATGTACGGTCATTGGGAAGCGTTTACGGACAGACGACTGTTCGCTCAGGATGGACTTCATCTAAGTAAGGAAGGAAATAGAATTCTAGGATGGAGGCTCGCCGACCTCATCAAGAGAGCTTTAAACTAGGAAGTTGGGGGAGATGTTCAGGAGATCTCCACGCTGGAATATAACCTGGAGAGGGAAGTAAACAACGTGAGAGGGGATACCCTTGCGGACCAAAGAATTGATCCAAGGAGGAATAGTGGAGTAGAAACCAGATTAACGGGTGATGCTGGTGGTAGAAGGTCTGTGCACGACGGGGGAAAGAATGTCATTGACGCTAAACGCCAAAAATTAAAATGTCTGTACACTAATGCGAGGAGCCTAGGTAACAAGATGGAGGAACTGGAGCTACCAGTGCAGGAGGTGTAACTGGATATTATAGGGATAACAGAAACCTGGTGGAATAGTACTCATGACTGGAGTACAGGTATTGAAGGCTATGTGCTGTTTAGAAAAGACAGGAAGAAAGGCAAAGGTGGTGGAGTAGCCTTGTACATCAATGATGAGATTAGCCTTGTACATCAATGATGAGATTAACTGTAATGAAATAAGAAGCGATGGAATGGATAAGAGAGTCTGTCTAGGCAAAAATCACACTGGGTAAAAAAGCAACTAGAGCTTCCCCTGAGATAGTGCTTGGGGTGTGCTATAGACCGCCAGGATCTGATTTGGATATGGATAGAGACCTCTTTAATGAAGTAAGCACAAAGGGGAAATGTGTGATTATGGGAGACTTCAACTTCCCGGATATAGACTGGAGGACGAGTGCTTGCAAGAATAATAGGGGTCAGATTTTTCTGGATGTGATAGCGGATGGATTTCTTCATCAAGTAGTTGAAGTACCTACGAGAGGGGATGCCATTTTAGATTTGGTTTTCGTGAGCAGTGAGGACCTCGTAGAAGAAATGGTGGTAGGGGATAACCTTGGTTCGAGTGATCATGAGCTGATTCAGTTCAAACTAGATGGAAGGATAAACAAATGTAGATCTCGGATTAGGGTTTTCGATTTCTCGAGGGCTAATTTTAAAGAGTTAAGGAAATTAGTTAGGGAAGTGGATTGGACGGAGGAACTTGCGGATTTAAATGCGGAGGAGGCCTGGAATTACTTTAAGTTGCAGCTGCGGAAATTGTCGGAAGCCTGCATCCCAAGAAAGGGGAAAAAAACCATGGGCAGGAGTTGTAGGCCAAGCTGGATGAGCAAGCAACTCAGAGAGGGGATTAGGAGAAAGCAGAAAGCTTACAGGGAGTGGAAGAAAGGCGGGATTAGCAAGGGAAATTACCTTGGTGAGGTCAGAACATGTAGGGATAAAGTGAGGAAGGCTAAAAGCCGCATTGAACTGGACCTTGCAAAGGGAATCAAAACCAATAGTAAAAGGTTCTACAGCCACATAAACAAGAAGAAAGCAAAGAAAGAAGAAGTGGGGCCGCTATACACTGAGAATGGAATGGAGGTAAAGGACAACCTAGGCATGGCCCAATATCTAAATAAGTACTTTGCCTCAGTTTTTAATAAGACTAGTGAGGAGTTTAGCGATGATGGACGGATGATAAGTGGGAATGTGGATATGGAGGTGGATATTACCACAACTGAGGTAGAGGCCAAACTTGAACAGTTGGATGGGACAAAATCGGAGGGCCCGGACAATCTCCATCCGAGGATATTAAAGGAACTGGCGCGTGAAATTGCGAACCTGTTAGCAATAATTTTTAAGCAGTCGATAAACTCAGGGGTTGTGCCGTACGACTGGAGGATTACTAACGTAGTCCCTATTTTTAAGAAAGGGAATAAAAGTGATCCGGGTAATTATAGGCCTGTTAGCTTGATGTCTGTAGTATGTAAGGTCTTGGAAAAAATTTTAAGGGAGAAAGTAGTCAAGGACATAGAGGTCAATGGTAATTGGGACGAACTGCAACATGGATTTACTAAAGGTAGATCGTGCCAAACCAATCTGATCTCCTTCTTTGAGAAGGTGACGGATTACTTAGATAAAGGAAATGCGGTAGATCTAATTTACCTCGATTTCAGTAAGGCGTTTGACATGGTTCCGCATGGGGAACTGTTAGTTAAATTGGAAAAGATGGGGATGAATATGAAAGTTGTAAGGTGGATAAGGAACTGGTTAAAGGGGAGACTCCAGCGGGTCGTATTGAAGGGTGAACTGTCAGGCTGGAAGGAGGTTACTAGTGGAGTCCCTCAAGGATCGGTTTTGGGACCGATCTTATTTAACCTTTTTATTACTGACCTTGGCACAAAGAGCGGGAATGTGCTAATAAAGTTTGCGGATGACACAAAGTTGGGGGGTATTGCTAACACGGAGAAGGACAGGGATACTATTCAGGAAGATCTGGACCACCTTGTAAACTGGAGTAAGAGTAATAGGATGAAATACAATAGTGAAAAGTGCAAAGTCATGCACTTAGGGATTAATAATAAGAATTTTAGATATACGTTGGGGACGCATCAGTTGGAAGCGACGGAGGAGGAGAAGGACCTTGGGGTATTGGTCGATAGCAGGATGACTATGAGCCGCCAATGTGATACGGCTGTTAAAAAAGCAAATGCGATTTTAGGATGCATTAGGCGAGGTATTTCCAGCAGGGATAAGGAGGTGTTAGTACCATTATATAAGGCGCTGGTGAGACCCCATCTGGAATATTGTGTGCAGTTCTGGTGTCCCATGTTCAAGAAGGATGAATTCAAACTGGAACAGGTCCAGAGACGGGCTACTAGGATGATCCGAGGAATGGAAAACCTGCCTTCTGAAAGGAGACTCAAAGAGGTTGGCTTGTTTAGCCTGGCCAAAAGAAGGCTGCGGGGGGATATGCTTGCTCTATATAAATATATCAGGGGCGTTAACGTTAGGGAGGGAGAGGAATTATTTAAGTTTAGTTCTAATGTAGGCACGAGGACGAATGGGTACAAACTGGATATTGGGAAGTTTAGACTTGAAATTAGACGAAGGTTTCTAACCATTAGGGGAGTGAAGTTTTGGAACAGCCTTCCAAGGGAAGTAATGGGGGCAAAAGACTTATCTGGCTTCAAGACTAAGCTTGATAAATATACGGAGGGGATGTTATGATAGGATAGTTTAATTTGGGCAATTGATCTTGGATTATCACCAGATAGGTCTGCTCAATTGTCTGCGGGGAAATGTTGGATGGGATGTGAATTGAGTTACTGCAGAGAATTCCTTCTTGGGTGCTGGCTGGTGAGTCTTGCCCACATGCTCAGGGTTTAGCTGATCGCCATATTTGGGGTCGGGAAGGAATTTTCCTCCAGGGCGGATTGGCAGGGGCCCTGGAGATTTTTCACCTTCCTCTGCAGCGTGGGGCATGGGTCGCTTGCTGGTGGATTCTCTGCAGTTTGAGGTCTTCAAACCAGTTTTGAGGATTTCAATAACTCAGTCCTGGATTAGGGGTTGTATAAAAGTGGATGGGTAGGATTCTGTGGCCTGCCTTGTGCAGGAGGTCAGACTAGATGATCATATTGGTCCCTTCTGACCTATGAGTCTATGAGTCCACCACATTCAGCAGTGCACTTTGAGATGGAGTCCAAGGCCTCATATACAAAGTTCCTGAGTGGAGCACAGCTGCCACCATCAAGTTACACCACAGTCAAACTTCCCAAACCATCTTAGTCTTAAATCTCCCTCAGCTCTGTGGCTGCTGTGGTGGGGGAAAGACAACTCCACTCCCCTCCTTCCCAGTCCCAGCTCGGGGGCTGCTGCAGTGGGGGAGAGAGGGCGTATCCACTGCATTAAAAAGGTAAGACTACTGATATTAAAATATGAGTTGCTTTTATTTGTAGAAAAACAATTACTTTTTTTTAATATATTGCTTTTATCCAAAGCGCTTTACAATAGTTAGCTAAAGGTACAAACAACATTTAGAAAGATCATTAAGTGGTCTGCCAAAACCCTCAGCAATTTTCAAGTGGTCCGCCAAAAAAAAAAAAAAAAAAAAAAAAAAAAAAAAAAAAAGGTTTGAAAACCAGTGCTTTAAACAACTGAGGGCTGCTGACTTAGAGAACGACTACATCAGAAGAGCACTAAAATCCCAGATATTTAGGCATGCCCCAGTACTGAGCTTAAAGCCAAGAGAAAAATATACATAAAAACAAAGATTCCAAAAAAAAAATACCACTATCACAATGAGTAACTAAACATGTACAGAAAGAGAAGGAGAATGGAAGTGTGACAAGCGCACACACTCCGACTATTGATCACTGCAGTGAAAAGGAATGAGGGGTATCAAGTGGCTCTGGCCCTTTATACCCTGGGCTGGGAGCACAAGCAATCAGAGAGCTTTTTTTAATAGTTCCACCTTAAATTCTGCAGTGTAATATTCCTAATATAATATCTGGTTACTTGCTCTACTGGCGTGTATGACATTAAACATGCATATGAATGAACAAGCGAAGTGTCAGCTTTCTGAAAGACAATCTGGAAATGTTTTTCTGCACCTTGTGTATACTTCTCTTGCAGAAGGAATGCCAGGACAATGAAACAAGTCCAAATGTACCTATTGTTTGTGTACACAGGAAAGCTTATTAAAGTGGCATAAAGAAATCAAAGAAAAATGAGGCAAAGTATGAACTCCTCTGACAGTCTGCACCAAATAGCATATTTTCTTCAAGTCTTTAATTATTCACATTCATGGGAAAATCTCAATTTACACAAACTTTTCATTTTGCTCAAACAAGCAGTCTTCAATTTTTTGTTTCAAAGTTCATTATAAACTGAGGAATGTACCTGAAAACAAAATATCAATGGCTATTCCAATTCCAGATCTTTTTACAACCATATCTGATCCACTGTTGGTGGCAGCCATCTCGCTGAAAAAATGCTGCAGTTTGATGGCATTGTTATTCAAGAGCTCACTACAAGACTGAGCCAGTTACCATTCTGCTTTTATAATGGTTGTACATTATACTTGGACTTTATATGTAAACACATTTTTTAAAAGTTTCTTTTGATACAATTAAGATTAAAGCAGATTTGGAACTTTTGCATGAGCGCAAGGGAAGACTAAACCCGTTCCCTGATGCTAAAAGTTAGCTGATCAAAAAAACCTTTAAATATTAAATAAACTTGAGTTCAGAAAATCATTATTAAGATTTTACAAAAAAAAATAGGAGAGCAGCTGACTTGGTTTTATATTTGGCTTCTTCAGAACTGGCGTCTTCCCTGACTTCACTTTCAGCAAGACGGCTGCCACTACTACTATGTAGAGTATGGTCACAAAATTCAGAAGAGGCTTACTTACAGTGAAAAACAACTAATTTTTCACACAACAAGTAGTTTGCCTTAATGATACAGCTTGAAAAATTCCTCAGCAATGTTCTGTTTTCATGCCAAAAACAACTCTGCAATCAAATGCAGGATCCAAGTTATTTGATACGTGTACACTGGCATTGCTCCTGCATTCATCTGCCTCACCTATGCCCAACCATTTTCTGAATGAAAGGGAATACAGCCTGGAAAGCAGAGCAGCAAGGGAAGAACGGCGGATATTATATTTACAATAACCTATAACACTTATGAATTATTCCACACAAGTGGCAAACCCCCTAGAAAACAGTGTCCTCGCTTGATAATTACTTAATAGTAACTGCACAGTATTGTTGCATGAAGTGTATAAATGCATTTGTATTACAGGTAATATTCTTTTCCACAACAGTCCTTCCAAAAAAATAAAATTTGACAAACTTCCTACAATCTGAAATAATTACATATTTTCCAATCCCTTTACGTAATTATTAGTCTATTACCAATAACAACCCCTTTTATATTTACTGGCCATGAGCCTATTTTTGGGAAGGTATAGCAAATGAATACCTATAACCTAAATTTAAAGTTCTCATATGTTGAATAGACGTTAAATTTTTTTAAAAAGCTATGAACATTAGAATTTTTGACAAGAAAAGAAATTCTAAGCTAAAGGTGGTGTCCAGTTAAAGCAACTCATGTTTCAAAAACAGTCACATCACAGGACACTTACAGGCCTGAATTCAGATCATTTTAGATGTTCCTTGGTACCGTGAAAATTAAATCTGCTCTAAAAGAGCTGCAATATAAATTAGAGCCCAATATTGTATCTTGGAAACACAAAGCACTGATCTGAACATGTTTCCTCGCACCACATATAGCCATCCCATGCTATTCTACAGCTTTGCCAGCTGGCCCCATTCTGGAGCTACCATGTGTGAATTCCACACAAATCCTGGTCAATGAAAGAGTCAAGCCCAGGATTCTTGTAAATTGCAATATCCTGCTAGCAGGAATGACTAGAGGATAGTATAGTTGTACAAAAGCATGCAAAACAAAACAACTGGCTAATCTTTTTCGTTTACAAGCTTTCTGAGAAACCCCTTCACGTTGTTTAACAGTTTAATTTTTCTCTGAAAAATGTCAATATTGCATGTGTCCAAGAAGCCTTACTAAATGCTGAGCTACTAATGTTTAATATACTATTCTGACCACCACAACAATTTGCTGTTTATCGCCATGAATCAAATGCTATACTTAACTTTTTATAATTAAAATTCTTCATGTTGGTTATTCTTCCAACACAGCAATTTGACGACTGTTTTCTCTTCGCTTGCTCTCTACCTTTAGAGTTAGTGTTCTTTTTTTATATTTTTCTGTGCCCACACTCGCTCTGCTGTAGTGCCAAATAAGCGTTAGCCAAAAAGGATAACTCAGCATGAACCTCAGCAGGGCAGCAAATTAAAATAAAGTAACTATATGCAAACCTTCAGATTTCACAGGATCTAGCAGCTCCATTGGCTATGCAAATAAGTTACCACACTTCTAGCATACTGATCGTGTCAACGCAATAATCTCATCACATCAGCACTGAATCTTTAAAACAGCAGCAACTTTATATTATAATAAAGAAAGGCGGGATTATTGCTGAGCCACAATCTAGAAGGATTTTCTAGATTAATATGAATACACTGAAACAAGAGATTTAGCAAATTAGTGTAGTTCACTTGTTTGTTTTAAAACAGAACATCTTATTTAGAATAAACTGCAAAAAAAGTATTAAATGTTGCTTTTCCTAAATAAACTAACCGTTAAAGTGTATATCTTCAGTGACTGTTAGGCCTATATATGTTTGAAAAAAATATCCTTTCCTTAGTTGTTCTAAGCAAAAAAAACTATGGCTGTCAAATTGCAGTTAACACCTGCAATTAACTGAATACAAAAATTTTAACATGTTAATTGCATACCTCTGGCTGTAGAGGGAAGCATCAGCACTCCCTGCTGGTTTAGAGGCCCGTGCCTCCCACCGGGCTGGAGGGGGGGAAGGGGGGCATAATATTTTTTTTTTTAGTCCAAATGCGGTCACCAGCACAAAAAGTTTGAGAAACACTGCCACAGAGAACAGGAGCCCAGCAAGCTCAGCATCCCTGTACCAGCCTCACCTCCCCTGCTGCATGTTGAGGTCCTAAGGTAAAATCCACCCTTCCTTGCAAACAAGGGCTCACTCAGCTGAAGGGAGTTATTATTATTATACATTTGAAAGTTGAACTTGCAATCTCTTTATCTTGAACCACAGTGCTCATATGAGGTGAACTGAAATACTATTTCTTTTATCTTTTTTACAATGCAAACATTTGTAATAAAAAATAAAGTGAGCACTGTACAGTTTGTATTGTTTGTAATTGAAATCAATATATTTGAATATAGAAAATATCCAAAAATATTTAAATAAATGGCATTCTATTATTAACAGTGCGATTAATTGTGATACTTTTTTAAAATCACTTGACAAGTCCTACAAAAACGTTCATAGTGCAACAAGTCATCTGTCAACATTTCTCTTCAGCAACACAAGTTTATAGTGCTGTTTTACTGTCCTTTAATACAGTAAAACTTTGCAATTTCACACTAGCAACTGAGACAACCACTTCAGAGTGACAAATATTAACTAATAAGTAAGCAATCCAACACCCCCTCCCTTCTCTAAACTATTGTCCAATATCTTGAGCGGATTTGTCTCACTTATCAAAGGGCTGGATCCTTCTTCACTGAAGTCAATGGGTGTAGGCCCTTAGATTATTAATAAATAAGGCTGAAAATTAGGGCTGTCAGTTAACTCATGCGATTAACTGAAAAAAATTAATCACAATTAATCAGTTTTAATCCTACTGTTAAACAATAGAATAGAATTAAATATTTTGGATGTTTTTCAGCATTTTCAAATATATTGATTTCTATTGCGACACAGAATACAAAGTGTACTCTGCTCACTTTATATTATTACAGATATGTGCACTGTAAAAATGATAAATAGTATTTTTCAATTCACCTCATATAAGTACCGTAGTACAATCTCTTTATTGTAAAAGTGCAACTTAAATGTAGATTTTTTTTGTTACAACACTGCATTCAAAAACAAAAAAACAAAGTCCACTCAGTCCTATGTCTTGTTCAGCCAATCGCTAAGAGAAACAAGTTTGTTTACATTTACGGGAGATAATACTGTCGGCTTCTTATTTATTATGTCACCTGAAAGCGAGAACAGGCGTTCACATGGCACTTTTGTAGTCGGCATTGCAAGGTATTTATGTGCCAGATATGCTAAACATTTGTATGCCCCTTCATGCTTCGGCCGCCATTCCAGAGGAGATGCTTCAATGCTGATGATGTTAGTTAAAAAAACTAATGCGTTAATTAAATGTTGACTGAACTTTTTCCAGGGAGAAGAGTATGTCTCCTGCTCTGTTTTACCCACATTCTGCCACGTATTTCATGTTATAGCAGTCTCGGATGCAGAGGTGAAAGTAAGAAAGACAGACTTACTAGTACGGAGTCCTGGCTCCGGGCTCCTGGAAGGGGCAGGGCTAGGAGTCAGCCTCCCCCAGGGCAGACCTTTCCTGCTGCCTGTCCCACACCGACTGGGGCTCCAGTAGCTATTTAAAGGGCCCAGGGCTCCAGCCACTGCCTCAGTAGCAGCAGCTGGGAGTGCCGAGCCCTTTTAAATCACCAGGCCCCAGGTTAGCTGCCCCCCTTTTGCCTGCCACCCCTCCCAACCATTGGCAGC
The DNA here is from genome assembly GCF_007399415.2 of Gopherus evgoodei. Lineage (NCBI taxonomy): Eukaryota > Metazoa > Chordata > Testudines > Testudinidae > Gopherus > Gopherus evgoodei. The sequence goes on along the minus strand of NC_044328.1, from coordinate 21,931,040 downwards.
CTGGGGGCGGGGAGGGGATAAGGGTGCGCAAAAGAGGCAGTGATGTTAAAGCCAAACTTTTATGAAAATAAAACAAAACCACCTCAACTTGTAAGCAAACCAAGTGCACTTGTTTACAGCAAATCACTCTAGCAGTTTGATATTTTGCCATTATGCTCACCATATTACATTACCACAAGGATCTGTTTTAAAAAAAATTGTTATAGGAAATACCAAAAAAAAGGTCAGTTATTAGGCTCACCTTTCTCAAAGTTCCTTATGAGGATGGCTGGAGTGATCAGTTATAGAACAAATGAGGACAAGTACTACGAAACTAGTATCCACACCTGGTCCTTGTTCTGCAATTGCCTCTGTTTGTATCACATTGACTCCAGATGACACAATCATTCATGATGCAAGGTAGGATTTAATAGATGTGGAATTTGATCCCTTCATGCTTTTTTTTTTTTTAATGTAAAAAACTAAACACAATGAAATCATTTGTCCCCAAAAGCAACTGCTGGTTATTTGCAGCGTGGGGAGAAGAAACTCATCTGGATGCTGCAGTTGTCAGTTCAGGAAGTAAAGACCCCTTCTCACCCCCCTCCTCTTTGGATACATGCATACCCTGCAAGAATTCAGTAGGGAGGAGGCCGCCCCCAGCAAACTAGTTTAAGTTTTCCAATCCTTATCCCACTGAGAATCGTAGCCACTGGAGTAAATTCAGATGGGCAGAGAGAAAGTATTCTCATGAACTGGCTCCCATGCCTAAGGTAAACAGAGCCATATTACCTTAAAGAGGCACAGTCAGGTCAAATTTAGCCCAAAATTTAAGTTTTGTAAAGATAAAACTTTTACAAAACCCAAGACAAAATAATAATGGTTCTATGTTATAGGCATATTTTAATCTCTTTGGAACCAGCCTTTTTAAAATGAATATACATTGCTATGCAGTCTGTCCAGTGACACAATGCTGCAGTGTTAAGAACCAAGAAGTGATACACACTAGAAAATGGCTATTTTCATTGTCCATGCTAAGAATGCAACAAACCAATGTACTATCTAAAAGTGTATTTTTAAATTTCAGTTTTAATAATATAGGATTTGCACAAGAGATAAGGATATTAGATTTTAAAATATCACTTTCGCTACATCAATGTTGTTTGCCTTTCTCTAGGATCTAAAATTTTGTTAATATTCCAGACATGTCATAAAAGGAAATAAGTTGAGCCACAGGAAGTGTGTCTCACTGTTGGATAAAATGGGAAACAGACACACTTCAGATTTGTTACAGAATAAATTACTTTTTTAAAATTAGTTAATAAAAGGTAATTTATATGTTTTGAACGTCTCCCCATTGAAGGGATTTAACAGTGAGCTACATATATGTCTACAGTCAAGAAAGCTACTTCTATTTTTATTATTATGATTAAGACACATTTAATTGATGTATTCCTTGTATTCCGATATAGTGATTGTTACTTTTGTCTGAAGGTTCATTTAAGTACTCAGTTTAGTAGCACATCAATAAAAACTGAAAATCCTTCATTTGATGTAAACAAGGAAATTAAAATGCACTTGTAATGTAAACATGTGCATCATTTTTTATTCAAATCAGTAATGAGTCAAGCATTTCAGGGGTTATTCAGAGCTAAAGCAACAATCTTTAAGAGATACTCATTTGGAATAAAAGAGCTGTCATGGTACTTTAAAAAGACTGTCCAGGCTATGTCTAAAAACTAATCTAACGTCAAGCTAAATTTGTCCATTGCTAAAAATGCTAGACAGCAAGACAGTTTAAAGATTACAATACACTAATTACAGGTGCAAAGTCTACCCATTCTACTTAAAGATAATATGATTAATCTTGTCCTAACGGTGTTCTGACTTTATGAATCACTAAGAATAAATTTAAGGTTTGTCAATACCAGACAGACAGTCTTAAAAACAATCGTATCAACTGGGTATCATTTGAGTACTTGCAAGAGAGACTAAAGAAGTATAAATAGTCTACACAGAAATTCCTTTATGCTTTTTCTCCTTTTTTTATTTTGAGGACATTCATAATGTTTGTTCACCAATACATTTTTGTTTTAAGTCCATCATTAAAACAGTCAGTGTTTCAGACTACACAATGTCACTATACACTACAAATTAGATAGGAATAGATTAACCATAACGTGTCATTTTGATAGTTGGGTGTTACCGTGTAAGCAACAGAGAAAGCACACTTACAGAACCATCAACCGGCAAAAACAAGGCATTATAAGAAGCAATTAGAGTAATTTAAGCTTCAACAAACAGAGTCTTTTTAATTCAATGAATACCATTTAAAAATAAAACAAAAACCAAAGTATCACTGAATAACTGTTTAGATCAGGGATACTCAGACTGAGGCTCATGAGCCACAAATGGCAATTTGGTTAATAATTAAATCGGTGTTTTAATATCATGTGCTGCAATCAGGATGATTTTACTATGTTATCAACCAATTGTAAGTGGATAAAAATCATAAAATACTCTGTCAGTCATTTTTCTGTGAGAATATATATTAAAAAAAACTAAATATTTTTACTGTCATACCGTTTGACTATAAACATATAGCCCTATTGTAAATGAAACAATTAATTCACACTACCATGGCTCTTTTGGGTAATGATCGCTGAATTGGCTCCTGAACACAGAGGTCTGAGTATCACTGGTTTAGGTACATCCCCTCAGCTTACAAAGGGCATGATTACATGATTTTCTGCTGATCAAAGCAATACTATTCTGCACACAGAGCAAGCGGTTCTAGACTCAAGTAACGCAAATTATCTCCCAAACACTACTGCTCTAACAAGTAAGCCCCCTAAAACATTTCACCCTTATATAGAGTATAAGATGCACAATACAGGCAATCACATTTAATAAAGATGGTTATTAGCAATGGTGATTTGGAACACCATTAAAACACCCAGATTGACAAATCAAAAGGAATGAATGATGAATACTTACTGAATCAACTTGCAAAACAAAGGGGTATCTATGACACTAATAAATAAAACTTAAGTTTTTAAAACAGTATTGAATTTTTCAATTGTCTGAAAGATACAACAAGTGGTTTCTTCATAAACTTGAAGTTGGGGATACAGTTCAGATGACCTTAAGAAAAACAATGGATTCTGTTTAACACCCCTGACCCAAAATACAGGATGAGAAGGAACAGGTGTCATCCTTTGACTTCTCAGTTGTGTCATTTTCAGACAGACATCTATTCAAAATTTGAACTACCTACCTAAAATCTACCAGAGTAGAAAAATTAACCTTAATTTGTTCAACACAGACAACATATCAAAAGTTCCTGCCTACACTAACTTTGTACAGTGTTGGACACGGAATACCAATAATTATCCCTTGCTGAAGGTAGATTAGCTGTTGATTTGGACCACACTGATCAACATCTGACACAGAAAACATAGTTGAATATACTTTCAGCATTAGGTTAAATAGTTTTCCCCCAAACACACTTGTTGCAGACTATGTTCAGTCACAGTTAAATAAATACTTATGTGATACTGGGTTATCCTATGTTGTTTAAGTTCCAGTGTAAATGCCATCAAACATTTAACATTTTTATTAAGTGATGAGGAAGAAAACAAAATCACTGAAAGTTTGCACATGACTCAATAATTTGAGGAGTAGTAAACAATGAAGATGACAGATCACTGATTCCTAGTGACCTGGATCACTTGGTAACCTGGCTGCAAGCAAACCATGTGTCATATCTCTAGATGTAAAGGTATACAAGAAAGAATGTAGGCCATACTTACATGACTGAGAACTCCACCCTGGAAAGCAATAACTCTGAAAAAGATTTGAGGATCATAGTGGACAATCAGCTGAAAATGAAATCTAACTAGAATGCTGTGTCCAAAAGAGTTAATCAGATTTTAGGATGCATAAACAGGGCAATCTCACATAGGAGTAGAGAGGTTATTTTTCCTCTGTATTTGGCAAAGGTGCTACTGCTGCTGGAATCATGCAGTTCTGGTGCCCACAATTCAAGAAAGATGTTGACAAATGGGAAACAGTTCAGAGAAAAGCCATGAGAATGATTAAAGGATTAGAGCCTTATGGTGACAGACTCCAGGAGCTGAATCTATTTAGCTTACCAAAGAGAAGGTAAAGGGGTGAACATGGGGAACAAATATTTAATAATGGGCTCTTCAGTTTAGCAAAGAAAGGTACAATCCAACCCAAGAGGCTAGAAGTTGAATCCAAACAAATCCTGGATGGAAATAAGGCATACATTTTTGTCAGAGTAATTAAACATTGGAGCAGTTTACTAAAACTCATGGTGGATTCTTCATCACTGACATCTTTTAAAATCAAGATTGAATGTTTTTCTAAGTTCTACAGCCTGCATTATACAGGAGGTCAGACTAGATGATCATAATGATTCCTTCTGGCTTTGGAATCTAAAAAAAGGGTACACAGCCACACTCATAATGATATCAAGTGGTTTCACATAATTTAGCTAGGTAAGAAATGGACAGAGGCATGACAAAAACAGGAGTGAATTATATTTTAGTTGCAAGAGAAGTGCAGATAAGATGACTTAATGCGTTTCCTGCATTATTCAAAGTGCAATATGAACTTTTTTTATTCAGGAAATTATTTTTAAAAAAAAAGCTTTAGTCAATTTAAGGTTAGTAATCCAAGTTTGGCTCCAAGCACATACATTTTATAAATAAATCCTAAAAAAATCAGGGCTGCTTCAAGTCTTCTGACTGTTGGACTGAGCACTCTAATCCTCCTTGAACCTCATTTTTACGTCTGTCTCACATCTGAATGACCTTTCTGCTTTCTACTGTTGATGCTCATAGCTTTTCTAAGCAGCATACAAAAATTAACATGGAGTCTTTTCAGTTTCACTGCTGCCCACAAGGTTCTTTAGAGAATCAAATACACCTCTATCCCAATATAACATTCCTCAGGAGACAAAAAAAATCTCACTGAGTTATAGGTGAGACCGCGTTATATCAAACTTGCTTTGGCCTTTGTTGGTTCCTTGTTCCCTGACCACTCCCTCCAGATACCCCTATCCCTAATCACCCCCAGGATCCCATCTTCTACCAACTCCCCTGTCCCCTGACTGCTCCAACCCCTATCCACTCTCCAGTGTGGAAAGGATTCCCCCCACACACACACAAACTCACCTGCGGCAGGAAGCGGAGTGACACGGCCCCAGCCTGCTCCATTTTCCTTGCCCCAGCCCCAGCCATGTCGCTGGGGGGCAGCTGGAGGAAGGTCCTGCACTCATCTGCCCAGCAGGAAGTGAAGCGCCACGGCTGGGAGCTGGCAGAGTGGAGCTGGCTGGGGCTGAGCTGCTCCGCTTCCCACTGCCAGTGAGTGCAGGGAGGTTGGGGAAAGGACGTCCTCCGCACTCACTGGCGGCGGGAAGCAGAGTGCCACGGCTGGGAGATGGCAGAGTGGAGTGGGCTAGGGCTGCGTCGCTCCACTTCCCGCAGCAGGTGACTGCGGAGAGGTTGGGGAAAGGATGCCCCCCATACTCACCTGCAGTGGGAAGCGGAGCACTGCAGCTGGGAGCTGGTGGAGTGGAGCAGTCTGGGGCCTGGCTGCTCCACTTCCGCTGCTGCTGGTGAGTGCGGGGGGGAATCCCTTCCCCCAAGCCTCCTCCCCCGAGCGACATGACTGGTGTCAGGGCAAGGGAAGTAGAGCAGGCTGCTCCCGGCCCCCCGCTAATCCCCCAGGTCACTCTGGGACTGTGGGGCCCCCAAAAGTGCCCTCCCACAGCTTCTGCCCCCAGACCCGGGGGGAGCCCCTGACCACCCCTGAGACCCTCTGCCCCTTATCAAACCCCTTGGCCTGGCCCAGCAGCTTTAACACGCTGCTCAGAGCAGTGTCAGAGCTTTACCACCTTGTATGCGAACCCGCCTTATATCAGGTCGCATTATATCAGGATAGAGGTGTAGTAGTTAATTGTACAATACAGTACTACACTTGGGAAATCTAGAAGCAGCAGCAGCAGCACAAGGACTGAAAGCAGACTCTATATTTAAAAAAAAAATTGCAGTATAGTAGAACCTCAGAGTACAAACACTTCGAGAATGGAGGTTGTTAACTCTGAAATGTTTGTAACTGAACAAAATGCTATGGTGGTTCTTTCAAAAGTTTACAACTGAACACTGACTTAATACATTTTTGAAACTTTACTGTGTAGAAGAAAAACACTGCTTTCCCTTTTTTAGGAGTTTACATTTAACAGTACTGTATTTGCTTTTCTTTTCTTTTCTTCTTTTTTTTTTTGTTGTTGTTTCTGCTGCTGCGTGATTGCGTACTTCCGGTTCCAAATGACGTGTGTGGTTGATTGGTCAGTTCATAACTCTGTTGCTTGTAACACTGACATTCCACTGTAGTTCACCTTCAGAAAGTACTCTTTATAAAATCACAAAAGGTAAGGTTTTTCTCTTTGTACAAAGTTTGATAGAAAGATGACTAGGCTTTAGGACTAAGGCAAATTTCCTATCAATCACTAAGTCTACAATTTTGTCACGGAGGTCACAGAAGTCAAGAAATCCATGACTTTCAGAGACCTCTGCAACTTCCTATCCTCCAAAGCAATTGTAACTTGCAAGAGCTACAAAGGAAGTCTCAAAATACATTAAACAAACTTAGTTGAATGCGAAGGCACTTAAAATTAGAGCCAAGTGAGTAATTGATTTTTTGGCTTGATGACTAAATCAAAACACACCCGAAGTATTTGTTTCAGGTTAACCCAAAATGGAAATCTTTTGGTCTTTCTTGCCAAAATTAAACACTGAAAAAAAGTCTGATTGTTTGGGTCAGTCAAAACATTTCTTTCTTTCCAAAACTAATTTGTGTTTCAATTTTGTTTATTTTTTGGGTGTGCTTTACCCTTTTCTAAATAAATCTAACTAAATTTTTAAATAAAGCATTGTTTTGAAATGAAATTACATTTTGAAAACGTCTAAAGACATTTGGACTTTCAGATTTTTTTTTTTTTTTAAACTTTAGCCAAAACTATTTGCTGAACTTGAGCCAAATTCATGAATAGTTTTAGTCGACCTAAAACTGCCTTTTCGGTGAGAAAGCTATTTGTCCAACAAATTTCTCCCAGCTCCGTGTAAAATTTCAGTCACTGATCTGGGTATGGTTTTACAGGTTATAAAAACACATTCTTTTAAAATTTCCTACATTGATTTTGTTAGATCTTAAATTTCCAAAGTAATTGTTAATATGTGACTCAAGCATTTAACATTAACAGCTTAGATCAGGCCCTAAATGATCTAAAGTTAGAGTCTTTCCATTCACTTCATTGGATTTTGGATTAGGCCCAAAGAGTTTCTAGTACCTTGAAATAAGCAGGTTTAGAATCAGTCTTGCAAATAAGCTTTGGCTTCTGTAGGAAACTTGACAAGACTGAAACAAATTAATATTTGTCTATTATTGGAATGTTAAATTTTTCAGGATTTCCATGTGCTGCATCAGACATCAATATTTGATTCTTTTGAAACTTTATTATGACTCTATCTTTGGCCCCTAACACTTATCATATACTTAATGGTCAACAAAAGTCAAGCAAAACTGCTATACTTCAACTTCAGGTCAGAAAATTGACTATCCAGTCTTAATTTGAAAGAAGTAATTTATTTATGTATTCATTCATTCATTCATTCAATGTGGACATTAACAGGTTTTCAAAAGCAGTAAGTCTTTGGCCGAGCAAAGCAAGGCCTATGGAATTTCTGTGAGAACTTTTGAACACTGCAATCAATCAACCCAAGAATTTTAGGGAATATTCTATGCATCAGTGGGAAGAACTAGTGTGGACTGATTTAAATCAAAGTGATTTTAAATAATTTTAATCTTGTTTTATATTTGAACTTTTTAAGTTATCTGAAGAAAGTTACCAAGTAATGAGAATCAACATATTAAAATGTTGATTTGCAACTAAATACAGCCTTCACTAAATTTGATGGTACTTGTCAAGGAGGATATGCTGTATCTAAACACATTTATTTAAGCAATTATATAGCTTAACATACATTTACTCAAATTTTATGTTGATGATGGTGAATGATGCATTTCTTCTTGACTAGCTAATTAATTTTTTTTTGATCAATCTTTATTTGGATTGAAATTCTAACAATTAAAATATGCACCAAAACAGCATTTTAAATATTTTTAAATACAGTGGGGAGGGGGGAAGGATTGAGGAAGTAAGTTTAACAAAATGTTTTGAATGTATACATTTATTAAACATTTCCCTCGTTATGTGTAAATTCCTGGTCACCATGGCCTTCAAGATATTAGAACTAGTAGACCTCATTTTTTTCTCACCTAGTTTTATTTTCCACCTCCAATCTAGGAAAACTTTCCTGCTTTTTCATCTCCCAGCTGGTTTCTTAACTTTGAACAAACTAGTAATTAAACTGAACTAGCTGAATAAATTGAAATGAAAATATTCTCTCTAACTGCAAGAGGCTACTGTTGTCAAAACGTGGTTTAACACTTCAGAATATTCTGGTTCCAGGTGATCAGCCAGTGACGTCAACTAGTTTACTGTTCTGATTTTCTTTAAAGCTTTGGCAATTAACATGTAATGCTCCATATCATGTAATTTAAATTATTTTTAGTAAGTTTAGTTCTTAACATGTTATAATTTCAAATTTAAGCAGATTTAAAGTTTTTTAATTTTTTAAAATCCACACTGGGCGGAAATATTTTTTTGGCAAAAATTGCAAAACTAAAAGTGGGGAATGAGGGGGTACACAGACTCTCTAACATGAGGGAAATGAGGGACAACCACAGAAATGTAGAGGTGGAAAGGACCTTGAGTGGTCATCTAGTCCATCATCCACGCAGATCCTTGCACTGAGGCAGAACAAATTATGCCTACTCTCCCCCTGAAAAATGTTTGCATAACCTGTTCTTAAAAATCTCTAATGAACAAGGATTTCACAACCTGCCTTGGGAACTATTCCAGTCCTGAACTATCCTTACAGTATGAAATTTTTCTTAATATCTAACACAAATCTCCCTACCCACAGGTTAAGCAAATTACTTCCTGTCCTACCTTCAGTGGCCATGGAAACAATTGATTATCATCCTCTTTATAACAGCCCTTAACATATCAGAAGACTAGCTGGTTCCTCTTCAGTCTTCTTTGCTCAAGACTAAATATGCCTAGTTTTGTAACCTTTCCTCAGAGGGTCAGGTTCTCTAAACTTTTCATTTTTGTTGCTCTCCTCTGGATTTTCTCCAATTTGTCCACATCCTTCCTAAAGTGGGGCACTCAGTACTCCAGCTGATGTCTCCCCATGCAGAATAGAGTGAAACAGTTATGTCCTGTGTCTTATATATGGTATTCCAGAATGTTTCCCTTTTATCATAACTGCACCACACTGTTGACTCATATTCAATGTGCTACTCCAGGGGAATTCTGAGTCACCACACAATGCAGAATTTTGCAAAAAAATTAACGTGCACACAATCTTTACCCCCACAGAAAGGGGCTGCAGTTCTGCTAGCCACCACTGGACTCAGCAGAACCCAGCTTGCACATAGACACTGCTGGGAGGAAGGAGAGAGCACTACAGAGTTCCTGGCTGCTGAAGTTCCCAGAATACCCTGAGGGAAGGAGAGGGCAGCACACAGGAAACTCTGTGTAAGCCTGGGACCAAGCATCAGGCTGTTTCTCCCTCTGGATCCCTGGTCTCTGGGTGAGGGGGGGTGTTGGGGGTGTCTGGACAACGGAGGCCCCGCAGCTGGACTCTGGGTTTGGAGGGGTTGAGAGTGTCTGGCCCCCCAGCTGGGCTCTGGGGAGAAAAGGGGGCAGAGAACAGAAACTGAGTTGTCACAGGGGTTTCTTTAACTTTCTGCTCCTGGGGGAATTTTTGTGTGTGTTAGTATTGTTAGACATGCTTGCTAACAGGTTATTTTGAAATAAAATTATCAAAATAACTGAAACTGGTGTGATTATGCTGCGTTATTTTGACAAATAAATACAGATTTTTTTGCAAAATTTTAAAATATTGTACACAGATTTTAATTTTTTGGCACAGAATGCGCCCAGGAGTAATGTGCAAATCTTCTATAACCCCCAGATCTTTTTCAGTGGCACTATCTCCTAGCCAGTTATTCCCTGTTTTGTAGTCAGCATTTTATTTTTATTTCCTAAGTGTAGTACATACAAAACATTCCGCAAATACATTAGACGCAAGAGGAAGATAAAGGACAGGGTAGGCCCATTACTCAAGGAATGGAGGGGAAAAATAACAGAAAATGTGGAAATGGCAGAAATGCTATGTGACTTTTTTTGTTTTAATTTTCACCAAAAAGGTTAGTAGCAATTGGACAGCTAACATAATGAATGCCAGTGAAAATAAAGTTAGGCTCAGAAGCTAAAATAGTGAAAGAACTGCTTAGACAAGTTAGATGTCTTTAAGATCACCAAGAGCTTATGAAACACATACTAAAATACTCAAGGAGCTGACTGAGGAGATACCTGAGCCATTAGCAATTATCCTTGAAAAGTGAGGCAAGAGGGAAGAGATTCCAGAGGACTGGAAGAGGGCAACCCAGGGAATTACAGATCAGTCAGCTTAACTTCAATATCCAGAAAGATAATGAAGCAAATAATAAAGCAATGAATCTGTGAACACCTAGAAGAAAATAAAGTGATAAGTAATAATCAGCATATATTTGTCAATAACAAATTGTGTCAAACCAACCTAATAGCTTTCTTTGACAGGGTAACAAGCCTTGTGGATAGAGGGGATTGGTAGATGTGTTATAGCTTGATTTTAGTAAGGCTTTTGATACTATGACCATCTTATAAACTAGGGAAATGCAACCTAGATGGAGCTATCTAAGGTTGGTGAATAACTGCTGGGAAAACCATTCCGAGATAATAGTTATCAGTGGTGCACAGTCAAGCTGGAAGGGCATATCAAGTTTGTGAAGGATATCAGGCTGGGAGGGGTTACAAATGTTTTGGAGGGTAGTAAAATTTAAAATGATCTAGACAAACTGGAGAAATGATCTGAAGAAAACAGGATGAAATTCAATATAGACAAATGCAAAGTACTCCACTTGGGAAGGAACAATCAGTTGCACACACACAAAATGGGAATGACTGCCTAGGAAGAAATACTGCAGAAAGGAATTAGGTAGTCACAATGGATCACAAGCTAGATATGAGTCAACAGCATAACACTTTTGAAAAAAAAAAAAAAAGGCAAACGTGAGCTGTATTAGCAGGAGAATTGTAAGTAAGACAGAGGAAGTACCATAGATACTCATTCATAAGCTACATATTTTTGGTATAAAAATGACACATCAAAGAGCAGTGGTCAGCTTATAAACGGGTCCACACCAAAATGTGATGATTTTAAACTCTGTGGAATCACTGAATTGAATATCTAATACATTGTCATTTTGTTTATCTGAAGCATCTGCAGGCATGGAGCCCCTCAGCTCCCTGTCCACAGTTTGCCATTCCCAGCCAATGGGAGCTGTGGCACGCCACAGGGAACTGAGGGGTTCTGAGTCTGCAGATGGTCTAGATAATACTTAGTCCTGTAATCTTCCTTAAAACATATAGGAAGTGTAAAATAAAAGCAATTAAAGAGCAATTTTACAGAATGCTTTTTTGCTGTATCATTGTATAGCAAAAAAAGTGCTATCATTAGGACATTCAAAACATTACTAGCCATCAGAACATTTTATTTAACTCCTGTACCATTTTATTCAATTTTGCATAAATCACTGCAAAAATTACAGGACTGGTCTAAATTATTTCCACAGATTATTTGTAAAGTATCAGAGGGGTAGCTGTGTTAGTCTGGATCTGTAAAAGCAGCAAAGAGTCCTGTGGCACCTTATAGACTAACAGACATTTTGGAGCATAAGGTATTCACCCATTACTCCAAAGAAAACAGCTGAGGGCCGCAACCTCCCGGCCCCGCAGAAACACCTCTCCCCCCCAACCCCCCAGCACCTCCCGGCCCCGCAGAAACACCTCACCCCAGGGCCACCCAGCCCTGCGGAAACAAACCCTCCTCCCCCAGTGCCACCACTCCAAAACAGCTGTGGGCCAAAAAGGAAGGTTGGGGGTGGGGAGGTGATACTTTATTTTAAATCAGCTAGGGGCTCCCAGCTGAAGAGGTGGCTGGGAGCCCTCAGGGTCAAATTAAAGGGCCCGGGGCTCTGGCGGCTGGGGGAACTCGGTAGGGCTGGCTCTAGGTTTTTTGCTGCCCCAAGCAAAAAAAAATTTGACTGCCCTTCATCCCAGCCCTCCGTCCCAGATAGGGGATGGGATCCTGGGGGGCAGTTAGGGGCAGAGGTCAATCAGCGGCCGAGGGCCAGGATTCAAAGTGCTCTGGGCTGCTCGCAGCTATGGGGAGTCCTGAGCCCTTTAAAACCCAGCCGGTCCCGCGGCTGGAGCCGCAGTCAGGATTCAAAGGGCTCTGGGGTGCCCTGAGCTCCCCCCTGTACCCTCCTGCTGCCTCAGTCCTGGGCTCTCCCCCCACCCACCCACCCTGCCGCCCCAGTGCTGGGCTTCCCCCTTTCCTCCCTGCCAATGCCCTTCCCCCACTCCGCTGCTGCCCCAGCCCTGGGCTCCCCCCCACTAGTGCCTCCCACACACACCTCCTGCCGCCCCAGCCCTGGATCACTGGTAACTTGCTCCCAGGGCGGGTCATTCAGCAGGAATATTGGATGTGCACAACACACAGACAGGATTGGGTCCCATATGGTTACAGAGCTGCAGTAAAGTGGAACAATTTTCAGCTTGTGTGACTGGAGGATATCTGGATGCATATTATAAGACTGTCCTCCATAAATGAGGAAAAAGTTGAGGTGCCTTTATTATTCTTTTGTTCCACTCTTTCTTCCTATGCAATATCACTGTCTTCCTTTTAAACAAACAAAAAGGCAATGGCTGCTGAAAATAGCAATTCTGGTCCTAATAAGCATTTCTTGCTCAATTTTATCCTATTTTTTCTACAGGGTGGGGCTGTGGGCTCCTCGGGGGAGCATGGCAGCAACCTGTCTGTTGCTGCACAGAGCCAGACACGCTGGTCTGAGTGGCACAGTAAGGGGGCTGGGGGTTGGAGAAGGAGTATGGGGTTCCGGGGGGCAGTCAAGGGACAGGGAGCAGGGGAGGTTGGATGGGGCGGAGGTTCGGGGGGGCAGTCAGGGGACAGGCAGCAGTTGGATAGGCATGGGAGTCCCAGGGGTTTATCAGGGGATAGGTAGGGGGTGGGGTCCTGGGGGGAAGTTGGGGGGTCTCAGGAGGGGGCAGTTGGGGACAAGGAGAAGGGAGGCTTAGAAAGGGGCTGGGGTCCCAAGAAGCAGTTAGGGGCAGGGGTCTCCTGAGGGAGCAATCAGGGGACAAGGAGCAGTGGCATTTAGATAAGGGGTGGGGTCCTGGAGGGCAGTTAGGGGCAGAGGTCAATCAGCGGCCGAGGGCCGGGATTCAAAGTACTCTGGGCTGCTCACAGCCATGGGGAGTCCTGAGCCCTTTAAATCCCAGCCGGCCCTGCCGCTAGAGCCGCAGTCAGGATTCAAAGGGCTCTGGGGTGCCCAAAGCCGCGGGCAGCCCTGAGCCCTTTAAATCCCAGCCGCGGCTGGGAATCTCTGCGGGCAGCCCAGAGCCCTTTGATTCCCGGCCGTGCTGGGATTTAAAGGGCTCTGGGCTGCCCGCAGAGCGCCGTGTGCAGGTGATTTAGAATCCGCCGGCAGGTGGCACAGTAAGGCTCCACGGGCCGCATGTTGTGTAGGCCTGGTCTATAAGGTGCCACAGGACTTGTTGCTGCTTATGCTGAAAAGGAAATTCTCTCTCAAGCCACGAACAAAAGCTTTATCAAGTAAACAAGGAAGATCTTAAATTTAAAAGAGCAAGTGAGTCCAATATCTGAATTCCCTACATGTCAAAACGGCAACTAGTTTGACAAAAATGAATGAAAAAGTGTTAATAATACTAGTTAAATGTCTATAATGTAAATTATGTTTGAAATAGTGATTAAAAACAAAACTTTATCTTTTAATAGTACAACATATTCAACTCAAATATCGCCACAAAGCAGCAATTATCTGCTATTTAAATGATTTTACCAAGCAATGCCATTTGGCAACTGATGCAGTAAGCTCATCACCAGCTGTGTAAAACATCAGAACTGATACAAATGATGGAAGAATGGGAGCAAAAATAAATGAGTATCACCTATTAAAAAGCTAAAATGAAGACTTTGATAACTACAGAATTGTTCTCTTCTAGATTCCCTTGTACTAGTTTATTTACTGTTTCCAAGCAGAACTAAAGTTTAGGTCCATTTTAAATTGCTACTACATCAATTAAGATGCAGCCTACTTGTTTACAGAAGTCTTCAGGAAATAGCTGGTTTTTTGCAGTTAGTTAGGAAACATGATACTATATTAGTAGAATTGGTGAGAAAAGAGTAAACTGGTTAGCTACCCTGCAGATCTAGCAGCAGTTTAATTATTGCACAAACATCAATGATGCAGTACAAAGAAAGACAAATTTAGCAGAGTGCTATACAAGAAGAAATAGTTTAACACATAGGCATCGTAATTTCAGCTCTCTCCAAAAGCAAGATGTGGGAGATGAAGATAGAAGAAATAATTTTAAAGAGTCAAGCTGAAGGCAGGCATTAAACATGGGGAGGGCATATAACATGTAAATTAAGCTGATACCATACTAAGATGCTTGGTAAAATTCACATGAATTTTAAGCATTAGCAAGGGTACACCTAATTTGGATATATTTAAACGAAACCTCAATTCCTACAGATTCAATACTTAAGCAAAAAGGAAACATGTTAATGAGTATAAACCTGTAAACAAATACAAGTCCCTAGTGCAAAAGTAGGAAAGGTGGCCAAGATTGTTTCTTCCCAGTACAAATCCTAAAATTACAAGCTGAACACCACAAGCCAGAGCTGCCTTGAATAGATGAATCTAAACTAACTTTGCTCTCTACACTACCTTCATAGCTGTGGATCAGTCACTTCCTGATGTATCACTCTAAAATGTGCCATACAGAGACAACACAACTAATAAAATGCTTCTGATGGAGGACACACTCCATCTATTTTATATAGTTCAAGGAACTGAGATATAAATTAAGTATCACTCATATTTCAAATTAAGGTTTTTTCCATGATGAACTATTGTCCAGGAGTTCTAACATGCACTGAAAGTCACTCAAGGATAAAATTTGAGTATGTTGTTTTGACCCAGAAGTATTTTTAACCTATGTCTCTAAAAGTCCACTTTGAGCTATGCATCTGTATCAAGTGCATAAAAGGAGTGGTTTCTAATTATTTAGTGTTCCTGTTTATTTTAA
The DNA here is from genome assembly GCF_007399415.2 of Gopherus evgoodei. NCBI lineage: Eukaryota > Metazoa > Chordata > Testudines > Testudinidae > Gopherus > Gopherus evgoodei. The sequence goes on along the minus strand of NC_044328.1, from coordinate 21,915,664 downwards.
AATACCTTCATTTTATTAAAAAATTAATATTGTAGACCACTCTCCAATAACAAGGGACTAGTGTATTTGCAAATCCAGGGGCTGAGCGGGACCATGATTTTTTCTATTTAGAGGAATAGCTACCAGCATTCCAACAAATCCTTTCTTCAAAACCATTACACTATATAGTTGAAGCTTCCAAAAGCCAGTGAGCTGCAATAGATGCAGAAATGTTATTCCAGTCCAGCACTGTGACAAAACTAAATCTTTAATGATTTTACATCAACATGCATAAGTTAAAAAACACCTGCAGATATTAGACTGCAAACTAGGAGACACCAACTTAGTTTCTGGTGTCCCGCTTCCATGGCTAGAAGATGCTGGTGATGGCTCATGTTGCTCTACCATACTGCAACCCCTCTGGATGATTACTGAACAGTACTAATGGGTGTCAATGTCCTCCTTCACAGTTATCGAAGTCAAACTATTAGAGACTCAAAATGAAGCGCTGAATAAACCAAAGGAAGAAGTGCCTCCTGAATTACTCTTTTGGGGTTCTGAATACAGTTATATTAACAAAAAAAAAAGGTTAATTTCTGCAGTGGACAACTCTGCATGTAACTGATATTGCACACAAAAGAGCTGAGAGGTGAGAGTTAGTGTATGCTGTCACTAGACAAATTACTGTGTCCCCAAATACACATCTGCACACTAGATTAAAATGTGAATCTTTAAGCAGTTAAAGAAAGATTCAGGTATTGTTCCAGTAACCTCTAAAAATGAAACACTACTGTCCAAAGGGGCAATTGTCAAAAATTCTAGAAAAGTTATTTTCTTCATTGGTATCACTGAAAGTCACTGTGCTAGTAAAAAGGTCTTAGCAGCTGTGCTCTGTCTGCCATGCAGAAGACCCAGATTCTACATCTGCAATCATATTAACACCATCTAATCCTGAGTGGGTTGCTGGGACTAATCAGGAAGAGGTGTGTTCAGAATCTCGATTGAAGAATGAAAAGACTGCCTACTTACAGCTGTTCATAGAGTTGCATTAATGAACTCCAAAGAAGGTTGTATAGTTTAACTTTATCAGCAAGCTAGTTGCTACCATGTAGGGATTTGAAGGTAGAGTTGCAAACCAGAGATGGAGACAGTCCTAAGGAGCCACCATCAAAGTGAATATCAGAAGATTATTTTACAGTCTATTAATAAGAATGATTTCGGTTCATAAATATTTCAGGTCCTGTTCCGACTATGGTTTATCTTTGTACATCAACATCACAAATGCTCTGTACAACTTGGTACCACGTTCAACATTAACTATGGATATCCTACTGTCTATAATACATGTACAAACAAGTAACTCAACATGCAGGTGGCTTCTGTAGCACAGAGGTAAAGACTCCTCTAGAAAAAAATGAGGGGAGAGGGAGAGAGAATAAATGGGAGTCAACAGACCTATGATCTCATTCCTGTTGATCTCAGTACTGCAGATGTTTGGAGAGCAGGGGGAAAAAAAGGAGTTTCCTGGCTTTCTCTGTTTAACAGTCTTGTCATTTGACTATAGCTTTTAAGTTGGCTGATACAGCGCTTTTGGGGGTGGAGTGATAAACCTACATATATCAGTTCACAAAAAACCTTCTTTCAGGGAACAGTTACTGCAGAAGCAAATTCCTGATTTCCAGTGAAGAAGTGAACACTATTCATTCGAACTAGGATACGAGTTATTGGAGACAAACAAAAACGTCCAAACACGATTTGGATATTAATATGTGGAATTCAAAAGCCTTATGGGCAGAAGATGCACCACACGTCTCTGTATAAGTAAGCTGGGGTCATCCTCCGACTATAAAAACACTCAACGTAGTTGGAGTCTGCTGGACGCCGCAGGTATTTCTACTAAACAAACAAGGCAACTGCAGTAGCATCGTCTCTCCTGAGCGGGGGAGGACACGCAAGCAACGTTCTCGCCCTTTTCCAGACCATGACCCCACGTTACGAGAGAAAAAGTTTCAGGGGCCCCTCTGCCCCCCCACAAACCGGGAAGGGAAGGCGGCCGCGGCTCAGCACAGAGCCTGAGCAGCGCTGGCGGCGGGATGGGACTCCCCTGGGTCGCTCACCGTGGGGAACAGACCAGGGTAGCAAGGGTCCTGCTGGGGGAGGGGCCGACTGACCCGACCCCACCCCACCCCACCCCTCGCGCGCCATCCCGATCGTTAAAGGGGCGCGAGGTAAGGGGGAGGGGCTGGGAAGGGGACACCCAGCGACAGGAAGCTCCGTCCCTGGTGATGGTCGGGGGGGGTCGGAAGACAAGAACGGGGAGCCCCTGGCCTAAGTGTTCCGCAGAGCAGGGGGATTTCTGCCCCAGAAGGCGGCTGGGGGAGAGAGAACCCCCCCGGGGGTCGGAGGGAGAGCGAGGCCTTGGGCGGCGGTTTCCAAAGGAGCCGCCGGTGGGTGGCCCAGAGGGGAATCACTCCTGGGCGGGGAGGGAGGTTGCCTTACCCCGCAGCGCCGCCTGCTCCTGCCGCTGCTCCCGGATCCGTCCCTCAGACACTACTCGGTGCAAGCAGCCCCCCGTGCCCCCCACCAACCCCCCGCCCCGCAGGCTGCGGGTCCCCGCTCAGGACATGGTCTCTCCCGGCCTAGCTAGCTCGCTCGGCCGCGGGCGCTCCCACTCGGCGCAGCCGGGGGGATCTGCAGCCCCAGACTCCCGAATCCTCTAATGGCGGCGGCTAGAGCAGCCCAAAGCAAAATAAATCCCCATACGGCGGAGAGCTCTCACGTCAGCGAGCCCGGAGCTCTGCCGCATGCTCATTGGCGGAAAGCACCCCGTCCACCTAGCCAATGCCAGAGCGCCTCTTTGGGAAGAAGTGGTGATGTCATCCCTGCCGCTGTGAGGATACGAGCCTTCTCCCCTCCCCCATACACAACCGGAGAGCCGCTCTCTCTCCCGCCACCAGCCCAGAGAAAGCCCCGCCCTCTCTCAGGGAGGCGGACTCTCCCCTCCCCCCGTTCGGCTTCTCACCCAATAATTCACAGAGCTTTTCCCTCTCCCTGGCCTGCTGTTGCCAGAGGACCACACTTCTTGTCAGGTTGCCAGTGTTGTTAGGACAGAGGACGTAATCTTCAATTAGAAATGAATCTTTAATTTCTGCGGGCTCCCGGACAATCCTGGAGGGTTGGCAACCCTGCATGAATAGAGCCTCTCTCCAACAGGGGAGCCGCCTCACCACAACTCTATCCCACAGTTCGTTCCCCTCCCCCAGGAGACCAGCCACACCAGAGACCCCCCCATCCTTCCACTCCCCCAGGACATAGACGACCCCCCCCCCGGCCCCGTACTAGAATATAAACTGTATTATACTGTTCGGCTACTAGGTGGTGCTACTTGTAACACCTGATCTGAGCATGCAACAGGTCTACCTGGTGGTGAATTAAAGCGTAGACTTCAAGCAAACACATCTCTGGTGTACATCTCTGGGAAGGAAGCACTATAGCCGGATCATATCTGGTACAAGAGCCTGAACTGCTAATAGCAGCCCGGCAGCCTACTATGTACAACAGGGCTGGCCAACCTGGGCCTGAGAAGGAGCCAGAATTTAGCAATGTACATTGCGAAAGAGTCACAGTAATATGTTAGCAGCTCCCCATCAGCAACCCCCCGCTCCTAGTGCCTCCCACCCACCAGCAGCCCCACAGATCAATGCCTCCCCTTCCCTCCCCATCAGCTGTGGTATGTAGGAGATGGGGGGGGGAGCAAGGACATGGCAAGGGAGGAAAGGAGTGGAGTGGGGGCAGGGCCTGTGGCAGAGCCAGGGGTTGAGTAGCGAGCACCCCCCCACACACACAGCACATTGGAAAGTTAGCACCTATAGCTCCAGCCCCAGAGTCAGTGCCTTTACAAGGAGCTGCATATTAACTTCTGAAGAGCTACATGTGGTTCCAGAGCCACAGGTTGGCCACCCCTGGTGTACAAGTTGCTCATGACACCACCCTACCCCTCCTCTACTCCAGTGTGCTTCCTCCCTCCCAGAGGGAACCACAGGAGACCCTACCTCAGTGTGCTCTTTGTCTCCCAAGGGACAACATAGGAGGCGCTCAATTCTGTTAGGATCCAAAGAAGAGACCCCAACTCTTTCCTTACGGACCCAAAAAGTTTCCGCTCTTTCCTTCCAGACCAGAAATGAGCCCCATCCTCCCAATGTTCCAGAGTGCAGGTCTCTTGCTAGGCCTCTGAGCCTTGACCCTCCCCAAAGAGGTCTAAAAAGGAGCTGTCACCTCCCCTTCTCTCTCCCACTCAGGGATCCGAAAGAAAGGAAGAGACACATCACACTTTTCCCAAAAGCCAGAGAGGAACCTGTATCCTCCTCTTGCAGCTATTCTTGCTGGCTCCCTCGCAGCAACAGGTTGTTTATTCACCCAGCTCTCACTCTTTCAGTCCTAACACTCAGGCTGCCTCATATCTAATTTTTCCTCTACGGATACCAGGCTACCATTGGCCACCTCCTCCACACAGCCTCTACTTCCTCTCCAACTCTGATCCCCTCTGACTTCGGCATGTTACTTCCTTTTCCTGTACAGTACTAGGCAGTATGGAGCCATCTACTGGCTAGATGATGGACTGGGTAACAGTGCCTTACACACAGCTAAATCATTTCCTTCACATTCAGTTAGGGTAAGGGAAAGGTACCCATTAATGAATGCACCACAGCATAGATCACTTAACGCTAGGAAAAATCCCATTGTCCAGCAGACCAGGACTCCAGTCAGGGCAAGCCAAATTTAATTATTTTCAAAGACTGAAATGAAACTTTGTCTCTCTTTACAAGGAAACTGGTTTGCTATAAACAATATTCAGCAGAAGAAAATGAATCATTTGCCCTTCCCAGCCTGCGTCATTGCTAAATTCTGTCTCCACTCAGCAAGTGGTGCCCTACTCTACACATTGGCAAGCATATTAAGGCTTGATTATATTTAGCTACACAAAAATGAGGACAACCATATTTTCTTGTCACACAGCCAGATATGAGATCCAAGATGAACTTGGACAAGTCATCTTAAAGAAATATTTCTATCGTTAGTGGATACCTATTTACTTCCTATGGTCTTTGTGATTAGAAATAATTCAGAAAACTTGCTCTTAGCATGTTAGATAAGCATTTGACAAGGAAGTTATCTAAAAGAATGGTGAATGCTAAGGTTCATCCTTAATACTCTTTCAGATATTTACCATATAAAATATACAGGAATAACTGTTTTAGATTAGACAGAGTGGAAAGATCAAGTTTATATAAAAACAAAAGGAATTTATAGTTTTGAATAAATTATCACTTTCAACTCTTTCAAGGTATTTCCTAAATCTTTCAGCAAGTTATCCAGATTTCCATGGAAAATGCTAGATTTCTGGTAAAATATAACTGATTGAACTACATTAGCAGGATTGCAAGATAAATTCTGGATGCGTCTGAAAAGAACTTAATGGAATCTGGAATCAAATCCCTGAAAAGATGAAACAGTAACACAAGGCAGACACTGAATTTTGTCACACAGGAAAGAGGAAAAATTATGGCAACAGAATTAACAAACTTTATCATTTAAGGAACTTTAGAAACAAAAAGTGATTGTTTTGTAAAATAAATTATATGGTTATTTTGTAAAATGGAACCATTTCATGTAATAAAGTAGATATGTGTAAACACACACTAGCAGAAATGGTTAAATGTATTGTCAACATATTCCTTTAAATACTGATCAAAAACACTATTATCAAAAGTGAATCCTGCATGTATCTTAAGACCACAGGACCAGTTTCCAGGATCTATGACTCTATGGAAGCCTGTCAGGTGGACTGCCTGGGTCTCAGTTCCCTGTCAGGAAGAATTTAGAAATGTTTGGTTCTCATTCCTAATCAGAATGAAACCAAATTTTGAAATCCTCTGCAAAATGAAATTACCTTTTGCTGCACAGCTCTGCTCAGTTCCTCAAATCTTCAGATACCCCATTCCTTCAGTTCTTCCAATGCTCATTCTAACTAAGTTTTCTTCCCCTCTTCCTCTGTCATCTCTCAAGTTCCTGTTTTGATTCAATGTGCTTGTCAATGAATAAATAGCACAGGAATCAATATTTAGGAAGCAAGCATTGAAACATTTTACAATAGAGTACTGTAAAATACTCACCCACGGGATGATGTTCAGAGAAGGACTGCTGAGCAGAGATGGAGGAAGGGGAAGAGTATCTTCGGATACAGACTGGCTAAGCCTGAGTAGGCTTTAAACTAGGTTCCCCAGGGAAGGAGAAAAAAGCCCACAGGTAAGCCCAAAACATGGAGACCTGGTGAATGGTCAGAATCTGGAGGGAATATGGGCAATCCTAGCAGAGAGAAAGGAGAGACAAGAGAGCGCAAGAGGGAAAACAAAAGAATAAAGACAAGGGACTTCAAGAACACAGACTTTAGCAAACTCAAAGAATTGGTAGATACAATCCAATGGGAAGCAAGTCTAAGGGAAAAAAAGAATTCAGGAAAGTTGGGAGTTTTTTAAAGAGCCATTATTAAGGGCACAAGAGTAACCTATCCCAACATGCAGGAAAGATAGGAAGCATGGTAAAAACCACCCTGTATAAACCAAGATATTTTCAATGACCTGAAAATTAAAAAAGAGTCATACAAAAAATGGAAAGTAGGTCAAATTACAAAGGATGAATATTGTTGCCTAATTTTTAGGGGATTAATATTATTGTTTATATAATAAAGGTTATAGGCTGGCCAGTTGATCTGATCAGAAGATAATAAGGTTCTTGTCCCAGGATCAGGATACCCAGAGTCTTGCAAGGATCCTTGGGATGTATGACAAGGACACTCAATTTCAGAACAAAATACAGCCTTAAAGACTTTTATTGACATAAACAGAACTCTTTACTGCAATGAGTTTCCCTAACTGTAGTGGGGCAATAGACAGAACACATATCCCTATCTTGGCACTGGACCACCTTGCCAACCAGGACATAAACCACAAGGGGTATTTCTCAGTGGTGCTGCAAGCACTGGTAGATCACAAGGGATGTTTCACTGACATCAACATGGGATTGCTGGGAAAAGTGCATGACGCTTGCATCTTTAGGAACTCCGGGCTGTTTGAGCAGCTCCCAGTTTTGAACAGCCAGACACCAAGGCGATTAGAAGAGTACAGGTAGACGTGCTGTGCATCAGAGAGGCTTGAAAACCAGTTTCATGACTGGCCAGGCTACGGTGTGACAGTTGTGTGCATTTCTCCTTCATGAAAACCTACCCCCTTTGTTGATTTTAATTCCCTGTAAGCCAACCACCCTCCCTCCTTTGATCACAGCTGGCAAAGGAAATAAAGTCACTATTGCTTTGAAACCACGCATGATACATTTCTGAGAACAAAAGGGAGACTCTTTCACAGTGAATCAAGCAATTCACCTGTGCTTTAGGTACAAGGTCGCATTTTGCCTTTTTTATTGAGCACCTGCCAGTATAGTGACATCACACACGGCTGGGCAACAGAACTTGGTTTCCAGGCAGCCATGGTAAGCCAAAGGGTATGCGGGTTTGGCTTCTAATGCCTTCATAAAATGTGGTAATATTTTCAAACTGCAGCACCCTCGTTTCCCATAGCAAGCAATGCCGGTTGGGTTTGCCATTTAAAAGGAGGGGCTGCTGTTTTTGGGTGCATGTGCAGCACATCCTCCCACCCCTCCGCATGTCTATTTGGGATAATCCCTTCACCCCTCTCCCCGCCATGTGGCTATTGTCAGGGACGATCCCTTTTAGCCAAGTGCAGACAGCCCAGTATGAATGGGGTCCTTTTACTGTTCCCTTTACAAAAATTTCCCTATTTCAACCATGTGACCATAAATGATATCACTCTCCTGAGGCTAACACGGAAAGATATAGACCGAATGTTGCTTGAATGCGACCAAAACCCAGGACCATTTGCTGCCATGCCTTATGCTACAATGATTCCAGACTACTTGCTGCTGACTTGGCATGGTAAAATGTCCTACCATGGAGGATGAAATAAGACAGCCCTCCCCAGAAACCTTCTGCGAAAGGCTTTCAGAGTACTTCCAGGAGAGCTTCATGGAGATGTCCCTGGAGGATTCCTGCTCCGTCCCCAGACACGTTAACAAACTTTTCCAGTAGCTGTACTGGCCGCGAATGTATCTCAAGTCTTCAGGGCAAATCAAACATTAAACACTTTTGCTTTTAAACCCTGTACTGCAGTTACAAATGTGCACTCACCAGAGGTGCCTTCTCCTCCTTCAGGGTTGGGGATCCTGCCTTGGGAGGGTATTGGCTCCAGGGTGATGAAAAGGTCCTAGCTGCCAGGGAGAACGGATTCACCACTTGCCTGCTGCATATCCTGCTCCTCCTCATCCTCATCCTCATCCACAAAATCCTCCTGCATGTTGCATGAGACTCCCCCCTTGCAGGTGTCCATGGACAGTGGTGGGGTAGTGGTAGGATCACCCTCTAGAGTGCCATGTAGCTGATCATAGAAGCGGCACGTATGGGGCTCTGACCCTAAGCGACCATTTGCCTCCTTTGTCTTTTGGTAGGCTTGCCTGAGCTCCTTGATTTTCACATGGCATTGCTGTGTGTCCCTGTTGTAGCCTCTGTCCATCATGCCCTATGTGATTTTGGTATATATATTAGCATTTCTTCTTTTTCATCAGAGTTCTGCCCATGCAGCAATGCAGCAATCAGATCCAGTGTCTCCAGGGCCAGTGCAAGGATGTTTCGCGCCCTACGCGAAACTTCCACTTCACGCTCTCCCCCCCGTGCCCGAGCCCTGAGGTGCCCCCCCACATCATCTCTTCCCCCGCCCTGAGGAACCGCCCCCCTGGCAGCTCCCCCCCCGCCCTGAGGCACCCCCCTTGTGCAGCTCCCCACCCCCCACCCTCCATGCTGAGGCACCCCCCACCCCAGCTCACCCTTGCCCCGCCTGCCGCAAGCCTGGGAGGTGGGAGAAGTGAAGTGGCCACAGCATGCTTGGAGAGGAGGTGGGGCAGCGGTGAGCTGGGGTGGGGAGTTCCCCTGTGTGCCACCCCCCCTCCCTTATTTGCTGCAGGCGGCCCTTCCCATGCTCCCCTGGCCCAGCTCCCTCTGCCTAAATGCCAGCAGCGACTGGGGTGGCAGAAGATCCAGCTGCCACGGTCGCTGCCGAAGAAAATGGAGCCCCCCAAATGCCAGTGCCCTAGGCGACTGCCTAGGTCGCCTAAATGGTTGCACCGGCCCTGCTGGGAGGCAGGAGAAGTGAAGCAGCCACAGCGTTCTTGGGGAGGAGGCGGGGCAGGGGTAAGCTAGGGCGGGGAATTCCCCTGCATGCCGCCCCCGTCCCCTTACTTGCTGCAGGCGGCCCTCTCCGTGCTCCCCTGCCCTAGCTCCCTCCGCCTAAATGCCGGCAGCAACCGGGGCAGCCGAAGATCAGGCTGCTGCGGTCACTGTCGAAGAAAATGGTGCCCCCCAAATGCTAGTGCCCTATGCGACTGCTTAGGTCGCTTAAATGGTTGCACCGGCCCTGAGTGTCTCCCGCTCACTACATGCTGGAGCTCGTTTGCGATTCTGGGGGGACTGCATGGTCACCTATGCTGCTGAGCTCGACATGCTGACCAAACAGGAAATGAAATTCAGAAGTTCCCGGGGCTTTTCTTGTGTACCTGGCTAGTGCATTGGAGCTGAAAGTGCTGTCCAGAGCGGTCACATTCAAGCACTCTGGGATAGCTCTCGGAGGCCAATAACATTGATTTGCGTCCGCACTACCCCAAATTCGACCCAGCAAGGTCAATTTTAGTGCTATTCCCCTTGCCGGGGAGGAATACAGAGCCCTTTAGGTCGACAGAACAGGGTTGCTTGTATAGACGCATTCATTATAAAATTGACCTAACATGGCTAAAATGAACCTAACCCTGTAGTGTAGACCAGGGCAATAAAGCTATAAAGATTAAAATGCTCACTCCCTTCTTTGAAAGCCTGGTGGTAAGAGACAAAGGACCAGCCTCATCTCCGGCATGCCAAAAGAGTCCAATGCTCCAATTAGGGAGATGCTAGAGAGCTAGAAACTATAGAAAGACCCAAGAAAAACTAACCCAAAACCTAACTTAAAAACTAACTTAATGATATGGTAGTTTGCCCCTCTTATAGAGCCTGAGCACTATGTGCCCACCTTCCATGTCCAAACTTAATTTCTTGACCCATATAATATCAGGGGGTGCTTATGTAACCCGCACACCATCTGGGTGTGGCGTTCTGTCCCATCTAGTGGCACCGAGATCACTTAAAGAGAGAGATAAAATGAATCTGCTCTGCAGCCTCACCTAACAGTCAGTTGGTTTTTAGCTCCTGCAATAGAGGCTCATGCGCTAAGCTCCAGAGGTCCCAGGTTCAATCCCGCCCACCAACGACCAGGATCTGTTGGTGTTACACTTACTCTATAGTCTGGCATATTCATACGTAATAATGCTAAGTAGCTCATTCTCACATCTGTTATTTCTGGCCTGATTGGTGGTGATTTCCATGATCTTTGTAGTGTACCTGTTAAGTTTACTGAGGGAACTTGGTAGGCCACTTATCTATGCCAAAGGCTACATACATATGTATGATAATTAGCTTTAGCTCATACAGGATGTGGCCTGTACAGTCAGGGGCAGCTCTAGCTTTTTTGTCACCCCAAGCATGGCAAGCAAGCTGCCTTCAGCGGCGCGCATGCGGGAGATCCGCCAGGCTTGCAGCTTCAGAGTACCCGCCATTGAATTGCTGCCAAATCTGCAGGACCGGCAGACATCCTGCAGGCAAGCCGCGGAAGGCTGCCTGACTGCTGTCCTTGCAGGGACCGGCAGGATTTCCCCCGTGGCTTGCCGCCCCAGGCATGTGCTTGGAGCGCTGGTGCCTGGAGCTGCCGCTATGTACAGTCCTTGCATTACTGCCAAAAACACTGTAATACAAAGCAATAAATCTATTATCTATTATAATAAAACCAACAACAAACCAATAAGAAAGGATATAATAAAGGAAGCAAGCAGGGCTACAATATAAGCTAACATAAGCATGTCTGGGCAAAATTAGAAAGGTCAAGGCACAAAATGAGATTAAACTAGCTGGGGACATAGAGAGTAACAAGAAAACATTTTACAAATACATTAGAAGCAAGAAGACAACCAAGGACATTGTAAGCTCATTATTCAACGAGAAAGGAAAGAAAATAAATGTTGAATGCCTTTTTTGTTTCAGCTTTCACCAAAAAGGTTAGCAGTGAATTGACTAACATAGTGAAGATCTGAGTCTACAATAGGGAAAGAAACAGGTTAAGAAGTATGTAGACAAGTTAGATGTCTTCAAGTCATCAGGGTCTAATGAAATACATCCAACAATACTTAAGGAACTGGCTGAAGAGATCTCTGAGCCATTAGCAGTTCATCATTGAGAACTCATGGAGGACAGGACAGATCCCAGAGAATGGGAACGGGGAAAATATATACACCTCTACCCCAATATAACGCTGTCCTCGGGAGCCAAAAAATCTTACCACATTATAGGTGAAACCATGTTATATCGAACTTGCTTTGATCCGCCAGAGTGTGTCGCTTCTCCCCCCTCCCCCGGAGCACTGCTTTACCACATTATATCCGAATTCATGTTATATCGTGTCATGTTATACCGGGGTAAAGGTGTAGTACTTGTCTATAAAAAATGAGGAAAGGTCAAGGACAACCCAAGAAATTATAGACTAGTCAGCTTAACTTTGGTGCCCAGGAAGATAATGGAGCAAATAACTGAACAGCCACTCTGTAGGCATCTAAAAGATAATAAGGTGATAAGTAACAGTCAACATGGATTTGTTAAGAACAAATAATGTAAATCCAACCTAATATCCTTATTTGACAGGGTAACAAGATTTGTGGATGGAGGAAAGCAGTAAATGTGCTATATCTCAACTTTAGTAAGGCTTTTGATACTGTCTCATATGACTTTTTTATAAGAAAACTAGAGAACTATAGCCCAGATGAACTGATTATACGGTGGATGAACAACTGGTTGGAAAACCATACTGAGAGAGTAGTTATTAATGGTTCAGAGTCAAGCTGGAAGAGCATATGAAGTGGGGTCCCAAAGGAATCTGTCCTAGGTCTGGTTTTAGTCAATATGTTCATAAATGATTTGGATAATGGCATAGAGAGTACACTTATAAAGTCTGTGAATAATACTTAACTGGGAGGGCTTGCAAGCACTTCGGAAGACAGGATTAGAATACAAAATTATTTTGACAAACTGGAGAAATAGTCTGAAATAAATTGGATGAAGTTCAACAAGGACAAATGCAAAGTACTTTAGGAAGGAATAATCAATTGCACAAATACAAAATGGGAAATAATTCTCTAGGAAAGAGTACTGCAGAAAAGGATGTGGGGGTTATAGTGGATCACAAACTAAATATGAGTCAACAATTTAATACCGTTGCAAAGAAAGTGAACATCATTCAGGGAATTTTTAACGGGAGTGATATAAGCAGGAAACAAAAAGTCATTCTTGTACTGTACACAACACTGATAAGGCTTCAACTGGACTACTTTGTCCAGTTCTGGGCAACACATTTCAGGAAAGATGTGGACAAATTAAAGAAAGTCCAGAAAAGAGCAACAAAAATGATTAAAGGTCTAAAAAATATGACTCATGAGGAAAGATTGAAAACATTTGGTTTTAGTCTGGAGAAGTGAAGACTGAGGAGAGACATAATAACAATCTTTAAGTATATAAAAGGTTGTTATAAGGGGAAGAGTGATAAATTGTTCTCCTTAACCACTGAGGACACGTCAGGAAGTAATGAGGCTTAACTTCCAGCAAGACAGATTAAGGTTAGACATTAGAAGAAAATTCCTAAGAGTAAGAATGGTTAAGTATTGGAATGAATTACCTAGGAAGGTTGTGGAATCTCCATCATTGCAGTTTTAAGAACAGGTTAGACAAACACCTGTCAGGGATTGTCTATATAATACTTTGTCCTGTCTCAGTGCAGGGGACTGGACTAGGTAATCTATTAAGGTCCTTTCCAGTCCTACATTTCTATTATTTCTATGATTGCTACAAGTTGCACATAATGCTGACAGCGTCAATCAGCTAAAGACAAGTTTGTGCCAGCTTGAGGATACATTAAGGAAAGAAACAAGTTACTAAATTGCTTCCTTCTATACCAGTATAGGACATTAGAATGAGATGGAATTGTGTCAGCCAGATTGCAAGGATTCCATACAGTTAGTGATGCATAACCACAGATTTCTCAGTTACTCATTTCCTTTTACTCTACTCAATACTAGCTGTCAGCCAGAATGTAGTGATTAGGCAACTGACATCCACAACCAATCACAATGCAGATGTTTGCATAATCACCATTTGGTTATTTCTCAATAACCAAGTTGTAAATATGCAAAGCTCCCTATTCTGGCTGGCTACTATAATCCTTCTATTCCAACAATCTCTTTACTCAGAATTTTCAAGCTGTTTGCCTGCAACAAAGATTGACAACTAAACTAATTTGCTTAGATGAAAAAGAAGAAAAAGATACTCACCATAAACCAAAGAAGATGAGATTGTTGACACTATAGTATTGAGAGGGAAACAGTTTTAAAAAAGGTTTAAAGACAGTTTGATTCAATTTCCTCCTTCCATCCTCTCCCCAAGTCTCTCTTTCCCTTCCTCTTGGGTCATCAAGGCTCTTGCCACCAGTGTCCTTCATATGTTTGTGTTTCACATATTGGGAAAATCCCTCCCTTTCCTTCCCCATTCACTTTTAAACAAAAAAATACTGCATTGTAGCTAGAGCTTGAAGAATTTGCCAGATGCCTACTACTCAGAGGACTTACTCTACAAGACAGAGATTGATAGTCAGCTAGTGAGGTCTAGGAGCAATGTCCTGGTTAGAAGACCAACCCCCGTCACCTGCAGCTATTGGAAAAGAAGACAGGGCAGGATTTCCCTCAAGGTTGCTGTGCCAGGGACTTATTGTCTTTATTAGCAAGCTTCACATTTATCAAACTCCTCTTTAACTGCTGAAGGAGAAAAGATCACCTTCTCCTCAAACACTAGCCTCCCAACTATTGAGGAGGAAATAAACACTCCCTAAGCTCCACCCTCATGGCCTCAAGGGGGAGTTGTTTTTGCTATTCTACCCTTCAGTCAGTGTCTATTTTTGGGCTGTTCGTGGAGAACATCCTGCAGGAGGGAGTTTTAAAACCACATTTCCCTCTCCTTTCCTGGGCATCTGCTCTCAAAAGTTCCTCTAACTGATGGCTCGGGCATGGACCATCAGATCCTTCCCTCTTGCCTCCAATCTTTACTGCTTGGTAATACAACTGAACTGGAAAAATAAGAGACTAACTCAAGCCAAGAGGCATCAGATTAATCAGGATAGGGGACAAGAGAGAGCAGAGGAGCAACCAGGGTGGGGAAAGCTAAACAATCTTCAGCTTTACTTCCCCAGTGTATGTATGCTGCAGCTCCTGTGGGGAAAGCAATGACAGAAAAGCCAGTCACTTTCCCTCCTTTTTCAGAAGGCAGTCAGATGTAGAAGCAGCTCACATGTAGACTCTAGCAGCAGCCTACTGGCCTAAGTATTTTCTTCTTTTTCACAGGATCTGCTACAAAAGCCCAAGCAGTGCATGTCCATGGAACCAGCAATGTAGGCTCCTGATTGCTTCAAGCAACATGTAACCCACTACGGAAGGGGACAGAGGAGAAAAAAAAACTGTTTAAAAAAAGACAACAAAGAACCAAAGGAGATCAGAGTCAGAAAACAGATATAATGTCAGCTATGCAGAGATGAAGCTTAAGGGGATACTTGGCTATCACCATTGGAGCACTGATTTAGAACATTTTAATACACAATATATTATTCTTGATATTCTTATACTTCCACTGAAATAGAAGGAAAGGAAGATGGCACAATCACACAATAATAGGACATCTCAACTCATTGGTTCTTTAAAACCAGAATAACCAGGGATTCCTAGAGTCCTTTCTCAGCTGGACAGACATTCTACGGGCAAAGGATTCTGGGTACATTGTCAAGAGAGAAGTAATATACATAGATACATAAATAGGGCAACAGCTGCTGGAATCAAGAGTCTGCCTACAATCTGGAGGCTTCATGAGGTGGGAGTATCTTCCCATCTCAGATGGCCAACATAGCATAGATCACTGCAATTGCTCTATGCAGGTTTGTCACAGCAAAATGACAGAGGAGGAAAGAGAAGGAGAAGTGGAGAAAAAAGGGAGAGAGTCAAGGAAAGCAAAGAGAGAGGAATCAGAAGATAAAGAACTACCAGAAGGGAAGTTAGAAACCAAAAATAAAGCAGAAGGGAAAGATAGGGAGAGTAATAGAGGAAGCCTTCCCTGATTTCTTTAATGGTCAATGACAAGAAGTATTGCCATTAGAAAAGCTGATATAAATCATGTGAAATGGCTGGGGAGGCCTGAAACATCTCCATAAACGTATAATAAATAAATCTGCAACTGACCGGAGACAAAATTATGTAAGAAACAAATTAAAATCCATAAACTAGCTATAACATAGAAGGAAAATCAGCACACAGGAGTCTAGACTCCCTTCATGTATGGGCAGCCATCAAGCTCACCTCCTTTTCACTATACTACAACACCACCATCCACCAAGAATCAACCAAATATGCCACTACATCAGTGACAGAGTGATGACAGCGTTTTGAGGCTACCTTGATGTTAAATCCTCACGTTTCTGCTAATTTACATGTCTAAAAATGTTGCATTTTGAAAACATTGAAAGGAACAAGAAAATTCTGTTACCTCTCCGGCAGTTACATCGCCACTCAGAGAGCACTGAAGGGAAACCACTGTTGTGTGTTCAAACTGTCAGCTGCCTGCGCAATAGCGTGTTCACACTTGCAGCACTTGCAGTGGTATTTGGAGCAGTGCACTTTGGGCAACTATACCACAGAGCACCTCTTTCTCTTCTGCTGCTAAGACTTGTGGGAAGGTGGAGGGGGGTCGCAGGGCATCCTGGGTCCTGTCCCAATGCCTAGTGATGTATTGCTTTGCATTCCAGCAATCCCTGTGCTGCCATCTGCATTTGATGCCATCTTTCAATGGTTTGTGTACTGCGCACTCTGCCTCTTCGGTCTGCAGAAACAGATCCCGCACTGTTGACCAATATGCTGCTTGCTCTCACTAACACGTCAAGAGTGTTATTCCTTAAGCTACAAAGGCAAGAGGAGTGCAACATTGATCTCACCACATGTAGTAGCTATGACACGAGATTGCTTGTGGCATTCACAGAGGTTCTGACCACAGTGGAACAATGCTTTTGGGCTCTGGAAACAAGCACTGAGTGGTGGGATCACATCATCATGCACATCTGGGATGATGACCAGTGGCTGCAGAACTTTCAGATGAGGAAAGCCACATTCATGGGACTGTGTGATGAGCTCGCCCCAGGCCTGCAGCGGAAAGACACGAGAATGAGAGCTGCCCTGTCTTTGGAAAGAAGTGCATAATGATTGCCTCGTGGAAGCTGGCTACTTCAGATTGCTACTGATATGTCACTAAACAGTTGGAAGTGGGAAAGTCGCATTGGACTTGTGTTGACGGAAGCATGCAGGGCCATTAATTGCATCCTGCTCTGAAAGACCGTGACTCTGGGCAATGTGCGTGATGGATGGATGGCTTTGCACAAATGGGCTTCCCGAACTGCCAGGGGTGGCAATAAATGGCATGCATATTCCAATTCTGGCACCAGACGATCTAGCCACTGAGTACATTAATTGGAAGGGGTATTTCTCAATGGTTCTCCAGGCACTTGTGGATTACTGTGGGCATTTCACAGACATTAATGCAGGCTGGTCTGGAAAGGTGTATAACACACACATCTTTCAGAACACTGGTCTATTTCAGGAAGCTGCAAGCCGGGACTTTCTTCCCGGACCAGAAAATCACTGTAGGGGAAGTCGAAATGCCCATTGTGATCCTGAGAGACCCTGCCTATCTCTTAATGCTGTGGCTTTTGAAGCCTTACACGGAGAACCTTGACAGCAGCAAGAAGCAGTTCAACAACAGGCTGAGCAAGTGCAGAATGACTATTGAGTGTGCTTTTGGCCGTTTAAAGGCCTGCTGGCGCCACCTATATGGGAGGCTGGACCTGGCCAATGGCAATATTCCTATGCTTATAGCTGCGTGCAGCAATTTGAAGCTGAAAGTCATTAATATTTGTTGCGATGCTCAGGAGCGCAGTGATTGTGACTGGTGCAGACAATGCACTGTGAAGGTTTAAGAAAATTGCCTGTTGCTTTGCAGGGCTCTGTTTGCTTTCAGCTAATGGAATAAAGATTGCTGTCAAACCAAAAAAATTATGTTATTAAAAAACAACAGCCAGAGGAGACAAATAAAAATAACACATCAGCACTGTGGGAGACTGGGGAAGGGAGGGTCCCAGGAGGAGGTGGGGTCCCGGGACAGCTAAAGGTTTGTGTATGTCCAGGTATCATGTTATCTGGAGTACGGTGCAGCGAGTACTGTACTTCAGCAGGGCTAAACTGCAGAGGGACGGGTGTTGAGTGTAGTGGGTACTGGGAGTCCGCAGGGCTAGACTGATGGGGGAGGAGGGGAATGCAACGGGTACAGACTGGAGCCAGGAGGTTGATAACAGTGTGCGGCAGTGTCTGTAGGGGCACACGGGAAAGAGTTTTGCAACAGCGGCTACAGGAGAGGGCAGGCACGGATTTTCTTGGTTTGCAGCGCTGGTAGTGCCTGAAGCGTGTCCGCCTGGTGCTCCATAACGTTTAAGAACCACTCCATGGCTTTGTTCTGCCGCACTGCATTCTCCTTTTGGTCCCTCTTCTCGCTATCCCACCATTCCTTCCATTCTTGTTTTTCGGTCACAGAGTGCACCATGACATCAGGCAGAAAGTCCTCTCTATTTTTTCATGGCCACTTTCTAATTCTGCACAGCTGTTCAGCCTGCGATAATGAAGAGGGAGGCTGGGCTCCCAAGGTCATCTCTGTGAAACCAAAAAGCAGCATTTTACAGAAGCAGTACTGATTCAGTGATATAAGACACGGCCACTATTCACAAACTTGTCACTAACTGGCTGACCCCAGGCAAGCACTCCTGAGCCACAAGACCCCCTAAATGATGAGTATCTGCAGGGGCAGGAGAAATCAGTGTTCCAGGACCATACTGTACACTGGGCACATGGCTCTTGGGGAGAGCCAGCATTGTAGGGGGGCCTGATAATCATTCCTGTCCACACATTTTCCACAGGCTGTGTTCATTATGGAAGATATCTCACTGCTAAGGGTGAGCAGGGAATCAAGGGAAGGTTTTCTCCAAGACTACAGCTTCCTCCTTGGCCCTTATGTGACTTGCCTATGTGCAGCAATGGTCCCCACTGTTGCCTCCAGTGACGGCAGAGTGGCGAGGGAAAGTTACCCTTAATGGGGCAAAGAACAAAGCAGCTCTGCCAAAGAACCTGCGGCAGCGGATTGCCCATTATCTCCATGTGAGATATCTTTGTGGAGCTCTCTGAAGCAGATTCCCGTGAAGTGAGAGAGTCAATCAACACCCTGTTCTGCCACTCAAACAAGGGATGTGGTGGTATGTGCATCATATAGACACTAGCCTGCTTTCTGAAACTGTCCTGCTCTGAATAACTCGGGTCAGGGTTCCCTCTCCACTCTAAACTCTAGGGTACAGATGTGGGGACCCACATAAACATACAGTTAAAGGTAGCATAAAACTCCTCCTTACCCTGTAAAGGTTTAAGAAGCTCAGATAACCTGGTTGGCACCTGACCAAAAGGACCAATAAGGGGAGAAGATACTTCCAAATCTATGGGGGAAGGTTTTTGTTTTTGTGTTCTTTTGTTCTCTCCCAGTCAGCGAGGAGCCAGGGCAGGGGAAATACATCTCCCTAAGCCATATCTGAACTAAGCATCTAATATTATAGAAATAGTAAGTAATAGCAAGGAAATACATTAGATTATCTTTTGTTTTAGCTTGTGAATTTTCCCTGTGCTAAGAGGGAGGTTTATCCCTGTTTTTGTAACTTTAAAGTTTTGCCTAGAGGGGAAATCCTCTGTGCTTGGAATATTTTTGTTATCCTGTAAAGTTATCTTCCATCCTGACTTTACAGAGGTGATTTTTTTAAATGAACTTCTTTTAAGAATCTGATTGTTTTTCAGTGTCCTAAAAACCCAGGGGATTGATCTGTGCTCATTTTGTAACCAATTGGTTAGGATATTATTCTCAAGCCTCCCGAGGAAAGGGGGTGTAGGGGCTTGGGGGGATATTTTGGAGGAGGTAGGGCTCCAAGTGGCCCTCCCTGAATGTTTGTTTAAATCACTTGGTGGTGCCAGCGATACTAAGGGCAAGGAAGGACTTTGTGTCTTGGGAAAGTTTTTAACTTAAGCTGGTAAAAATAAGCTTAGGAGGTCTTTCATGAGGGTCTCCACATCTGTACTCTAGAGTTTAGAGTGGGGAAGGAACCCTAATAACTCTCTTCAACTATTCCCAAAATCAAAGCCACTTACTAGGGGCCTTCTCACCTGTTTGCGCTTTTCCAAGCTCCGACAGTTGTGACTGGCTAGCCTCCTCTGGGATAGAGAAGAGCTCCTAGCTGCATGCATCTCTGACCTCTGTCGTCTTCTGCCTCTGGGTCCCTCTCACCCATCCACATCCTCATCCAGATTTCCTTCTCCTGACTTGGTCCACTCTCAGCTGGCTCATGAGCCACCAAAGTATTTATAGTGGCCTTCACAATGGATGTGGGGTCACCACCGAGTATCCCGTCCAGCTCTTTGTAGAACTGGCAGCTTATGGGTGCAACACTGGAGCAGCGGTTTGCCTCCTGCACCTTGTGGTAGGCATTCTGCAGCTCCTTCACTTTGACCATGCACTGCAGTGTGTTCCGGGTTATAGCCCCTCTCTGTCATGCATCATGAAATCTGTCCATAGGTATCATAATTCCTATTGCTGGAGTTCAGCTCGGACTGGACAGCCTCCTCTCCCCAAATGCTGATGAGGACCAGAGGTTTGGCATTGCTCCAAGCGGGGAATCACCTGGTGCATGGAGCAGGCATGGTCACCTGGAAAATATGCTGAGACCACTGCACATGTCACCAAGCAAATAGGAAGGGGACTTTCAAAATTTCCAAGAAATTTAAGAGGTTAGGTTCACAGTTGGCCACCTGAGAGCAGGGCACTAGAGTTCAAACCGATGACCAGAGAGGTGAGAACAGGCTTTACGGGACACCTCACGGAGGCCAATTGCAGCTCTGTGATTGACCAGGATGTCGTCAGAGTGGCTTTTTTATAGCGCTGCAACCACACAGTTTCTGTGCACTAAGTGGTTTGGCTGTGTGTACACCTTGGCATTTACACCGCAGAAAGCTGCTTTACTACACAGAAACATGCCAGTATAGACAAGGCCTAAGAGTAGAGTGGTTAGTGATATGAAAAGAGAGTCAAAGGGGTGAAACACAGAAACCCTAATAGCTTGGAAAGCCAAAGTCAGCTAAAGCAGACTGCTAGGAAACACTAAGTATTTGAAGAACTGTAAGGGCTTATGTCTAGAAATATAATGAAAGCAGAGTTTTGGAGTTTTTGCAAACATATGCATATAGAAGAGAAGAGGCTAATTTGTGTCTTAAGCACCTTGCAAAGTACTATGACTTTTGACAAACCCGGAACCCTTTTTTCCAGGCTTCTGCAATATAGGGGTGGCAGTTCTCTAATTCAAATGGTTCACCAGATGTGAGCAGTCTGCTGTAACAGATATTAAAAGAAGTTTCACAACAGACATCTCTGAGTGCAAGGGAACTTCTGCATTTAAACAACTAGTTTTGTCCTCAGGTTCTCCTGTCTTGGGTATGTGGGAACTATGCCAAGACAATTTCATTTTATGGTAAAATATTAGCAGTGCCAGGTACAGATCTATTGTACCCATTTCAAATGTAGACTTCACTCCAGCAGCAACTCTTGGGTGTGGAAGGCAGCACAATGTTTCAGACTCCTCTGAGTTTCTGTTCTGGCTTTTGCCTCAATTCCCTAGCTACACTATGTTGTCTGACTTTGTTGAGTACTCTGGATAAACATGACAATTAAATAATCCCAATCAGATTAACAAAGAGCTGTCTCCCCTAGCTAGTGCATAGGAGAACACAAACATAAATAGATCTTCAGTACAAATTTCTATCCACTCAAATTGAATTCATATATTTGAACTTGAAGAAGTGGCAACATGTTGGAAAAGAAAGAGAAATCTTGTGACCCAAGAGTTTTCAGAATTAGTAGCTCAAGAAATACAATCCTCTATAAAATACTACACATCTCTCGTGTACAGTGACAATTGTGATACGTAGAACCCTTTAGTAAGTTGTCTGTAACTTCACATATATCCTCTTCTACGGGATTTTCAGCCATTTCTGCACTGAATATAACTTATTCCATGGTAATACTTCTCCCAGTCTCCATTTATAAATTCATAAAATGTTCCAGACTAAAAAGGCATCCTACAATGGATATAACTACCTGCTTTCAAACTATTCTAAACCAGTCGATTTACTTCTCCTTCCTCTCAGCAGGAACCTTACACATAGTGCCAAATAACAGCAGCTATAAATCTTTGAAGGTTAAAGCATTATTTTATCTTTAAAAATCCCATTTTAAAATCTGCTTTAGGTGTAAAGGAAAGAGAAGTTGGAGGCTCATCCTGATCCCTAATGGATATCTATTTACTTCACAAAATCCTCACATAGGGCCTGACTGGAAGCTAAATTATAGTCAATAGAAAGACTCCCAGTGATTTCACTGGGCTTTGGCTCAGGACCAAAAAGACCAGTCCCCAAAAGTGCAAGGATGCTCAATCTTCTGTTGACAAAAGAGTTGCTATAATGCAGCCACCTCCAGGATAAGTAGCAGCAGCTAACTCACTTCCCACAGCACAGCTGTTTAGAGGAGGAAAGTGAAGAAATATACTGTTATCATGAAACTGTAGGGGAAATGTCGTTTGAAGACTGTAATTCCCCATACTGAATTCTTCCAAAACAAAACTATTATGCTTCATTATTAAGAATATTTAGCACTTACATAGTATTTTACCTTTTCAAAGGGTTTCATAAATGTTATCTAATGCCACACTCTTATGACATTAATATTATCCCCACTTTCAGAAGGGGAGAGGGACACAAGACAGTTAAGTTACCTGAGGTCCAACTGGGTCAATGGGTATGTATGTACTGCAGACTTAGGTTGGCTCTTACCTGGGTTTTAGCCAAACCCCCTTATCATCCACACACAAAAACCTTTAACCTCAGCTTCTATGTGCTTTGACTTTGGTGTGTTTGCCCAGCTGGGGGTATAGGTTAAAGAATGGGTTTCATTTTAACATGGGCTCTAACCTGCTTACTTTTCAGTGAGGACACAGTTTATAACCAACAGAATTATCATTATGGAAGATATTACAAGCTCTGGGGTGGCCTTGGCTTCACTTGAGGGCGGAAGCCATGCCATTTCCATGGCTCTCTTTTTTTTATTCCTCCCCCCAACCATGTGTAATCTAAGAGATATTCCAAGTGGGAGGCTGGGGGGAGGGCGGTGGGAGTTAAACATGTAACTAGTGATTTAACTGGTTGCTGCTAACACATTTATTCAAAGCTGGAATTACGTACTTAGCAAGCATGAATGCAGATGTAAATATCTATACACACATGCACACTTACACACCTGTTATACCAGTATTCACATTACAGCAGTGTCCTGTGCAGAATGTATTATCAATCCCACTGCCTGAATTATGTAGGAAAGTACCCTGATGCTAGGAGTGCTTGACCTGCTGGTGCTCTCGGTTCACAGCATGCTATCTGGAAAGAGGAAGAAGTGCATGTGAGGGAGAAAAGGCAAATCTGTTGTTACAAAATTCTGCATCCTGTGTATGTTTGCCCAATTTCTTCCCCACACCTGGCTGATGATGCTTGAGAATTTTTTGAACAAAAGGAACTCAAGGCAGTCGGAGGAATTCCTAGGCTGGGCAACCTTTCCATGTCCATCCCTGTAGCTTACTAGCCCTATCCTGGGACCAACAACTACACTGGAAATAAAATATCTCCTTGATATGTATAAACAGTCTTCCATCAAAGATCTGGAAAAAATTTTCCCTCTTCCAATTTGGGATCTCTGACAGATTAATGTCCTCCAATGCTCCTGGCGCCTGAAATAATGTTAAGACCTTACCTGCTAACAGGCCCCTAGTCTGTCAAGTCCTGCCCTCTTCTGCCTCCAGCCATGCCCATTAAGCTTTGCTCAAGATTTTTAAAATAAATTAAATATGAAATATCTGCCATAATCTCTGAGGGCCTGACACTACCATGTCCTGCAGCCAATGCATGCACTGGCCAATTCTGGGTTGGACTGGGTTATGCATCAGTCCATGCAGTCAACCCTTGTGACTTCATCAGGTAAGAAAAACCTGACCCACTGACAATATGCATTTCCATTACCAATGAAATTTCACTGAGTGGCATCACTGTTTTTACTACACTTAGCGCTTTTTGATTTTTGTGGCAATTTACACACTTTACTTGTTGGCAGCTGTGCTGCCTGTATTGGTTCTTGCTGTATTTTATTTATTACTTTAATACTGTATAATTTTTATAATAAAGTGCTTGGTTCTACACTACATACATATGCAAGTGCTTTGGAAGCAAGGAAAAGGCAGAAAGATTTATCCAAAGATTTTAATAGGTCATTCAAAATCACATACAAGCAATAACAAATTGATAAATTGGTGTGTGTACTAAACCACCACATTGTGCCAGATTTCCCATGCATCTCTCCCTGCAACACAAGGATGTGGCACATAAGACATCTCTTATTTCCTTTGCTGTCCTGGACCCATTCCCAGTAATGACAGGTTTCTGGTTACCTGTGTCAGGCCTTCAAGTCAGCCATGTCTTGAGCTCATTCCTGGTGAAAACTCTCCTATTTATCCTCACAATTGCGGTGTAGTGTGCGTCATGTCCTAATAATAAGAATGACAGTGGGCACATAAGCATCTGAACATGTTTGTAGGCAGTGCCATCTTGCCACCAGTCAGCCAAATAAATAATTTACCACCTTTCTGCAACTGCTCAGGATTAAATTAAGTAATTAAACCTTTTTCTGCCAGGTGCTCTGACATCAGAATAGGGTTTCATAAGATAGGACAGTAAAGGATAGGTTGGGTTCTCTAAAATAACAGTGGGCATAGAAACCCCATTAATAAGCATATTATTTGGAGGGAATAAGGTCCCTTTTTGTCCAAACAGATAAACGCCAGATCTGCTGAACACCCTGGTATCATGCTTCTTACCAGTGGATAGTGTTCATGAACCTGCCTTTACAGCTGACCAAAGCCTGAAGAATGAACAAGCTGTGTCCTCTTTGGCTGACATATCCACATACTCCCTGTGAGAGACAAACAATGAGCACGTGTACAATCAGTGGCCGCAAGGCAGTTGGGGAACCCCATTCTCTCAAAGCCAACTATTATTTCAGGAACAAATGTCAATAATCAATAATCACTTCACAAACCTCCACCACCACTGCATTGACAGTTGACTTGCCAACACCAAACTGGTTTGTCACTGACTGATAGCAGTCTGGGGTAGCCAGTGTACAGATGGCAATAGCAACCTGTTTCTGGACTCGTCTGGCCTCCCTCATCTGTGTGTCCTAACACTGAAGAGTTAGGGTAAGCACCTCACACAGCTCCATGAAGGTGGCCTTCCTCATGCAAAGGTTCTGGAGCCACTGCTAGTCATCCCAGGTCTGCTTGATGATGTAGTCCCACCACATGGTGCTTGTGATCCTGTGCCAGAACTCCCAGTCAGCATAGGGGGAATCCACAGCAATTGCAACTACTCACCTGTCTCTACTCTGCCATGGTAATATCCAGTGTGCGTGATCTCCTCACCAAGCCTTACTGCTGCTGCCTTCTGAGGGCAGCAAGCCATTGACGAAATACCCACTACCATGTCTCAGATCCTTTGTCTGCATCCTGGTGTGTTAACAGTGAAACTAAAACCAGGAACAGTTCATCACAAGAAAATAAGAACGGTCATACTGGGTCAGACCGAAGGTCCATCTAGCTCAATATCCTGTCTTCTGACAGTGGCCAATGCTAGGTGCCCCAGAGGGAATGAACAGAACAGGTAAACATCAGGGCTGTCCTTAGGCATACGTAGGGCACCTGAAAATTTGGGGCACCCCAGGATCTTAGAATGTCCACCCTCCCACCTCTCCCTATCCCTTTCTGACCCTTCCTACAGGCTTCCACCACAGCTGGTTGGTGCAGCCTGGTGAGTCTTCCTCCAGAGGGGATCTAGTACTTAAAAGTGAAAAAGCCTTCCAGCCTGCCAGACCTATTTGCACAGCACTGAAACTGTTAAAGAGCCATTCAAGTGGTAATGAAGCCATTTAACAGGCATTTGCCAACCCCCCAGTTATATACTGTCAGTTTCTGAATTTACTGACAAAACCAGTTGTGCATGACTGTAATATTTACTCAGAACATGCTAGTTTACAGGACCTTAGTTTAAAATTTGCTTTCATTAGTGTGTTGCTGAAGATTATAAAATCACATCTCTAAAAAATCCTTCCATAGATTTTTAGATGCATCATCTGAGTATTCATCTTTAACTTTATATCCTTGAATCTTCAGACATACAGTTTTTTAAATAAATCCTTCAAAAGACCACCCTTATCTAAAATACATATGCGAGCCTATGCTGCCATCAGGCATAGGGGCACCAGTTTAATAATACTGCTTAGGGCTCGGCCCGGTATTCATCAAGTGATCCATTCCCTGTCACTCATTCCCAGCTTCTGGCAAACAGAGGCTAGGGACACCATCCTTGCCCATTCTGGCTAATAGCCATTGGTGGAACTATCCTCCATGAATTTATCTAGTTCTTTTATGAACCATGTTATAGTCTTGGCCTTCAAAACATCCTCTGGCAAGGAGTTCCACAGGTTGACTCTGCGTTGTGTGAAAAAAGACTTCCTTTTGGTTGTTTAAACCTGCTGTCTATTAATTTCATTTGGTGGTCCCTAGTTCTTGTGTTATGAGAAGGAGTAAATAACACTTCCTTCCTTACTTTCTCCACACCAGTCACGATTTTATAGACCTCTATCATATTCCCCCCTTAGTCGTCTCTTTTCCAAGATGGAAAGTCCCAGTCTCATTAATCTCTCCTCATACAGCAGCCGTTCCATATCCCTAATAATTTTTGTTGCCCTTTTCTGAATTTTTCGAATTCCAGTATATCTTTTTTGTGATGGGGTGACCACATCTGCATGCAGTATTCAAGATATGGATGTACCATGGGTTTGTTTAGGGCTGCTCTACACTACGGGGAAAAATCGATCTTAGATATGCAACTTCAGCTACATGAATAACATAGCTGAAGTCGAAGTATCTAAGATCGAATTACTCACCATCCTCACGGCGCGGGATCAATGTCTGCGGCTCCCCCTGTCGATTCCACAACTCCGTTCGGGCTGGTGGAGTTACGGAATCGATATAAGTGCGTTCGGGGATCGATATATCGCATCTAGATGAGACGCGATATATCGATCCCCGAGCAATCGATTGCTACCCGCCGATACGGCGGGTAGTGAAGACATACCCATAGAGACAATATGATATTTTCTGTCTTATTATCTATCCCTTTTTTAATGATTCCCAACATTCTGTTCACTTTTTTGACTGCCGCTGCACATTGAGTGGATGATATCAGAGAACTATCCATGACTCCAAGATCTCTTTCTTGAGTGGTAACAGCTAATTTAGACCCCATCATTTTATATGTATAGTTGGGATTATGTTTTCCAGTGTGCATTACTTTGCATATTCATCATTCTCTGTTAGACCCAAACCTTTCCAGCAGCCAGAATGAACAGAAATGAAAAGCACACAGAGTTAGAAGACCTTTCAGTCTGACAGTTGGTGGGCCAAGAACACTTCCACACAGGGGGTTGGGAAGGACAGACAAATTATCCCACAATACACAATACAATTCCTAGAGTGCTTTAATTTAGAGAGACACTAGGAAACCTGAGATATGCTCCCCGCCTGAAATCCTAGCACGTAACCTGCCTTTATGCAGCACTAGTGTGGATGAAGATACGTAGATATAACTTGAGTGAGGCTCTGAAGTGCAGAAGCTCACATGTGGCCTTGGCTAACTAGGATGACCAGATCCTGATTCCTGGACCTAGACTAACTCTTCAGTGAAGAAATAACCAGTGATAGTGCTGGGACTAGAGCCCTGATTCAGCAAAAGGCTTAAGCATGTTTTTAACTTTAAGCATATGAATTGTCTAACAGAAATTTTAAGCACATGCTTGAAATCCAAGGGATTACTCATGTGTTTAAAGCAAAGCAGGTGCTTCAGGCTCTGCTGAATCAGGGCCTGGAATTCTGGAATGCCTGGATCCAGATACTGTGTCCAGGCCACTGTTGCTACCAAATTAAATGAGCTGGTTTTTATTAAAAAGTTAAAGTATCTAACAAATAGAGTATAAAATCTATTTAAGCAGTGTGGACCCATTTCTAAACAGCTTTCCTCTTCTGTAACCTAAATATCACTACCCTGGTCTCCTTCTTCCACAAGCCACTCCGTGGCTCACACCACAATATATGCCTGCAATCTTCTACTGCCCCAACCCGTGCACCATGAGACCTTAATCCTCCTTACGCATTTCTCCCGAAGACAATTTTTAGCCTTCTTTTCAACACAGTCTCTCCACTTCTGCCCTATTCCTCAACATTGCTTCCTCAAATAACCTGCAAAACTAACATGTGCATGTAATAAAAATATCTTGATCTCTTCCTGTGATAGCCCTGGTTCTTCCTCTACTCAGTGCTGGGTTTGTTATCCCTTACTGCACTTGGTCTAAATTAGGCCCTCAACCTGTAATAAGGACCACATGGGTGGACTTCGGTAACTGCAGGCACCTGGCTCTGCATAGGTGCAGGAGGCCATACATGTGGATGACATTGAAGAATTGGGACCAAAGGCTGTAATATCTCAGTGGCAGGGACCTGTTTTATTCAGGTGTGAAGTGACACATGCACATACACCTCTGATAGCATATAAATAACAAGGGCACTTATCGTGTAATCCAGCTGTTCTCAAACTGTAGGTCAGGACCCCAAAGCGTGTCATGGCCCCATTTTAATGGGATTGCCAGGGCTGGCGTTAGACTTGCTGGAACCCAGGACTGAAGCCAAAGTCCAAGTTCCACCGCCTAAGTCTAAAGCCAAGGCCCAAGCCTGAGGGCTTCATCCCTGGGCGGCGGGCCTTGGACTTTGGCTGCAGTCCTGGGAAGTGGGTGTCAGGTTACAACCCTCATCCCACTCCCCGCCAGGGGTGAAGCCCTCAAGCTTTGCCCCCCCTGCCCAGGGTAGTAGGGCTCAGACTTCGATCCCCCTTCCTGGGATTGTGTAGTAATTTTTGCTGTCAAAAGAGGGTCACAGTGCAACAGGGCTGGTGCAAGGAAGTTTCGCGCCCTAGGCAAAACTTCCACCTTGTGCCCCGACCCCCAGCCCTGCAGCAGCTCCTCACCCCCACCCCTCCACCCTGAGTCACGCCCTGCGGCAGCTCCTCCCCCGGCCCTGAGGCACCCTCCCTGTGGCAGCTCCTCACCCCAGTTCACCTCTGCTCCACCTCCTCCCTGAGCACGCCACCCCTGCTCTAATTCTCCTCCCCTCCCAGGCTTGTGGCGCCAAACAGCTGGAGAGGGAGTCTGACCCACACGTGTCAGTATGACTCCAGCAGCCCAGCCCAGGAACACTGTAAAAAAAAAATTGGGGGCAACGCTTTTTGGCGCCCCAGGCAACCGCCTAGTTTGCCTTAATGGTAGCACCGGCCCTGCGGTGCAATGAAGTTTGGGAACCTGCTGTAGTCTGATCCATGTGGGAGGGCCCTTGTACCAGTGGAGAGGACTGCTGGTGTCAAGTAAGACTCCAGGTGGGTGTAAGGGACTTTCTACGTGGATCAGATTGCAGGATCAGAGGCAAGGTCAGTACAGATCATTCAGTGAGAATAAGAAGTGAATTTATTGAACACCTGTCCTCAAAATACCCACTGAACAATAAAAAAATACATGTTATATTTACAGAGTACTGTAAATCATACCAACCAGAGTCAATGCCAACTAATCAGATTATTGGATGAGAGACAAGGAACAAGACTTTTTTTCAAGTTGACATAATTCATTGATATACCTCTCAGAGTTCTGAATATATTAACTTCTGTCTAAAACGTCCTAGCCTTTTCTTGATTGCTGATTGAGTCTTCTCCTTTGTGTGAGAGGAGATGTAGGATTAAACACATCCAGTAAAAATAAGCAACAGAAAGCAGTGCATCTAAGAGAGTGACTCAACAGGAGTGTAGGTACTACACAGCTGCAGAATGGTGTAATGGCTGGAGTAACGGCTGGAGTAACAATGTGACATGAGTTCAAGGGGACAATGAGAAGACCAGGGTTAGTTTGCTGTTGTTGGGGGAGGTCTTATAGCAACAGCAACAGATGAAGTTAAATAATTTCTTTTAAATAAAAATGGTACTGGTCTGGAAAGAGCTGGCAAGGGACATTATCTGGGCAGCACTGAAGTTTTGTGGGGAATATTTAAACAGCTCCAGGCCTTGCCTAGTTCAGAACTTCTTTAAAAATAATTTAACACAACTCTGTGATTCTAGAAATCAGTGCCATAAAACATCTATAACTTCCCCCAGCATTGATGAACCTACAAGAACTGAAGAGTCAGCAACCTTCACTTTACTCTGCTAACATTTTTTTAAATAAAATCCTTTAGCAGATGATTGGATTGAGTGTGTTACCATATTTACTGATACATTAAAAAAACAACAACAGAAAACAGCTTAATTTTTTAAAAATTTCATTTCCTGGAAAGACAGTTCTATGATTGGTTTCATTTTTAAACTTTAAAAAAATGTAGCAATTCAGCAATAGTACATTTAACAACTGTTGCTGTATCACATCATTTGTCACACAGAGTAGCTATATCTTCATCAGTTTTACATGTTATAATAGAATTATAATAGTAACAAAATAAAATCATTGCAATGAATAGAATATTGTCATGGAATCAGTCTCTCACTTTAGAAATAAATGATGAGCACAACTAAGATGTGTAGTTAGTCACAGGAGATCGTTAGCGTGTGCCAGGGTTCTCTTCCACTTACATATTTAGCTCTTCATAGAATCATAGAAGATTAGGGTTGGAAGAGACCTCAGGAGGTCATCTAGTCCAACCTCCTGCTTAAAGAAGGACCAACCCCAACTAAATCACCCCAGCCAGGGCTTTTTCGAGCCGGGCCTTAAAAACCTCTAAGGATGAGATTCCACCACTTCCCTAGGTAACCCATTGCAGTGCTTCACCACCCTCCTAGTGAAATAGTTTTTCCTAATATCCCCTGCAACTTGAGACCATTGCTCCTTGTTCTGTCATCTGCCACCACTGAGAATAGCCTAGCACTATTCTTTTTGGAACCCCTCTTCAGATAGTTGAAGGCTGCTATCAAATCCCCCTCACTCTTCTCTTCTGCAGACTAAATAACCCCAGTTCCCTCAGCCTCTCCTCATAAGTCTTGTGCCCCAGCCTTCTAATCATGTTAGTTGTCCTCTGATAGACTCTCTCTAGTTTGTCCACATTCTTTCTGTAGTGGAGGGTGCAAAACTGGACACAATACTCCAAATGTGGCCTAACCAGTGCTGAATAGAGGGGAATAATCACTTCCCTCGATCTGCTGGCAATGCTCCTACGAATGCAGCCCAATATGCTGTTAGTCTTCTTGGCAACAAGGGCACACAGTTGACTCATATCCAGCTTCTCATGCACTATAATCCTCAGGTCCTTTTCTGCAGAACTGCCACTTAGACAGTTGGTCCCCAGCCTGTAGCAGTGCATGGGATTCTTTTGTCTTAAGTGCAGGACTCTGCACTTGTCATTGTTGAACCTCCTCAGATTTCTTTTGGCCCTATCCTCCAATTTGTCTAGGTCACTCTCAACCCTATCCCTACCCTCCAGCATATCTACCTCTCTCCCCAGCTTAGTGTCATTCGCGAACTTGCTGAGGGTGCAATCCATCCCATCATCCAGATCATTAAGGAAGATGTTGAACAAAACCGTCCCCAGGACAGACCCCTGGGGCACTCCGCTTGATACCAGCTGCCAGCTAGACATCGAGCCATTGATCACTACCCGTTGAGCCCGACGATCTATAGCTTTCTATCCACCGTATAGTCCATTCATTCAATCCATACTTTTTTAACTGTGGGAGATCATATCAAAAGCTTTTCTAAAGTCCGGATATATCACATCCACTGCTTTCCCCATATCTACAGAGCCAGTTATCTCATCATAGAAGGCAATCAGGTTGGTCAGGCATGACTTGCCCTTGTTGAATCCATGTTGACTGTTCCTGATCACCTTCCTCTCCTTCAAGTGCTTCAAAATGGATTCCCTAAGGACCTGCTCCATGATTTTCCAGGAAGTGAGGTGAGGCTGACCGGTCCTTAGTTCTCTGGATTCTCCTTCTTCCCTTTTTTAAAGATGGACACTATATTTGCCTTTTTCCAATCATCTGGAACCTTCTCAATCACCATGAGTTTTCAAAGATAATGACCAATGGCTCTGCAATCACATCAGCCAACTCCCTCAGCACCTTCAGATGCATTGCATCCGGCCCCATGGACTTGTGTATGTCCAGCTTTTCTAAATAGCCCTTAACCTGATCTTTACCACTGAGGGCTGCTCACCTCCTCCCGATATGGTGCTGTCCAGTGTAGCAGTCTGGGAGCTGACCTTGTCTGTGAAGGCCGAGGTAAAAAAAGCATTGAGTACTTCCCACATCATCTGTCCCTAGGTTGCCTCCCCCATTCAGTAAGGGTCCCACACTTTCCCTGACCTTCTTCTTGTTGCTAACATATCTGTAGAAATCCTTCTTGTTACCCTTCACATCCCTTGTTAGCTGCAACTCCAGTTGTGCCTTGGCCTTCCTGATTACACCTCTGCATACTTGAGCATTATTTTTATACTCCTCCCTAGTCATCTGTCCAAGTTTCCACTTCTTGTAAGCTTCCTTTTCGTGTTTAAGCTCATCAGAGATTTCTCTATTAAGCCAAGCTGGTTGCCTGCCATATTTGCTATTTTTTCTGCACATCAAGATGGTTTGTTCCTGCTCCCTCAGTGAGGCTTCTTCAAAATACAGCCAGCTCTCCTGGACCCCTTTCCACCTCACATTAGCCTCCCAGGGAATCCTGCTCATCAGTTCCCTGAGGGAGTCAAAGTCTGCTTTTCTGAAGTCCAAGGTCTATATTCTGTTTACCATCTCATGGTCATGGCTGCCCAGGTTGCCACCCACTTCTACTTCCCATATCAGTTCTTTCCCGTTTGTAAGCAGCAGGTCAAGGAAGTACGGTCCCTACTTGGTTCCTCCGGCACTTGCACCAGGAAGTTGTCCCCAACACTCTCTAAAAACTTCCTGGATTGTCTGTGCACTGCTGTATTGCTTTCCCAGCAGATGTCAGGGTGATTGAAGTCCCCCATGAGAACCAGGGCCTGTGATCTGAAACTTCTCTTAGTTGTCCAAAGAAAGACTCATCTACCTCGTCCTCCTGGTCTGGTGGTCTATAGCAGATGCCCACCAAGACATCACCCTTATTGCTCTTGCCTCTAAACTTAACTCAAAGATTCTCTACAGGCTTTTCTCCAGTTTCATACTGGAGCTCTGAGCAATCGTACTGCTCCCTTACATACAGTGCAACTCTTCCACCTGTCCTTCCTGAACAGTTTATACTCATCCATGACAGTGCTCCAGTCATGTGAATTACCCCACCAAGTCTGTTATTCCAAACACATCATAGTTCCTTGACTGTGTCAGGACTTCCAATTCTTCCTCCTTGTTTCCCAGGCTTTTTGAGTTTGTGTACAGGCACCTCAGATAACTAGCCGATTGCCCTACTTTCTCAGTATGAATCAGGAGGCCTCTTCTGTTGCACCTTCCTCCTTGCGTTTCTTCCCAGTATCCCACTTCCCCACTTCCCTCTGGGCTTAGGTCACCATCCCCTGGCGAACCCAGTTTAAAGCCCTCCTCACTAGGTTAGCCAGCCTGCCTGCGAAGATGCTCTTCCCTCTCTTTGTTAGCTGGATTCCATCTCTTCCGAGCAATCCTTCTTCCTGGAACAACATCCTATGGTCAAAGAATCCAAAGCCCCCTCTCCAACATCACTTGTGTAACCCCGCATTTACCTCCACAAGTTGATGGGCCTTTTCCTTCAACAGGGAGGATGGACGAGAACACGACTTGCGCCTCAAACTTCTTTATCCTTCTTCCCAGAGCCACGTAGCCTGCAGTGACCTGCTCTTAGCAGTATTATTAGCACCCTCTGTGTAATATGCAATTCCAGTTTCATACAAGATGCTCATTTGTTGATAGATACAGATTTTGCAAATCAGAAATATGTAGCCTTTGATATTCCAGCAGCATGATTTGTATTAGTTTATCTTGCCTAATCTCTTTCTTTGAAGAAAGTTTAAGATGCAATAGCCTGTCCTTACATAAAAGAGAATAGCTTTATAACTATTATTCCAAGGGTCTGTTTTAAACTCACTGGGCTTAAGCATCAAGGAAATGTAATTCTGTGTTTAAGCTACTATGAGATTATGTGCATCTGTACATTGCTTAGATAAAACAGAAAGTTAGATCTTCCATACAGTAAAAAAGATACAGATTTAGTATTGGGGATTCCTTTTTGTTTATCTATTTTACAGTAGCTGAGGGGTAAACAACTAGCTCAAAGGCGGATGTCGGAAGGCAGACAGCTTCATGTGTAATCGTGTATCTTCGTGCCACATTTGCAGCCAAGCAAAAGAGAAGCAGGAAGTGGTTGCCATGATGAAAGCACTTGTATTTGCATAATAAAATCCAGCCTAATCAAGTATGACAAAATATTACAAAATTAGGATCCAGCGCAGCGAAGTGCTGAGCACTTTCCCCTCCCACTGAAGTCAATGCAAATTGATGAAGCTGCTCACTCCTTGAAAAATCAGGTCTCTAGGCTGGAAACACAACCCTCACAGACACTGAAGTCCCTGCCTATGGATGCATACAATGTCACTTTTCCCTTCTGGGACATTTTTCTTCCTTCCTAGTGGTTCAGAAGCTTCATGTAACTCAAGCACTACACTACCGACCATTTCTCCATACAGCTGCACAGGAAAACCGACTATCATAGGGAAAGGCCTCAAACAAAACACTTGATCCAAATAAAGAAGAATTTTCAGATTTGACTTTTTGTCTTGGGTTATCTCTGAGCAGGGCCGGCTCCAGTGTTTTTGTCACCTCAAGCAGAAAAATAAAAGCCGTGATCGCTAGCTGCAGCTCTACTGCCACCGCTTCAGTCTTTGGCAGCAATTCGGCAGCAGGTCCTTCGCTCCAAGAAGGAGTGAGGGACTCCCCACTGAATTGCCACCGAAGAGCCGGATATGCCGCAGCTTTCCGTTGGCCTTTGAGGTCTGTCTTTGAGCATACAGGAATAGCAATGTGACTGCAAAGTGTGCTTAGTGTATCCTGAGCCGTATTGAATACTTTATCTCTACAGAATCAAAACCACAGGTCAGTGGGAAAAAACAGCAAAAAGGTTTTCAGTTGACTGGGGCTGGCTATGTCACAAACAGAAGAAGAAGCCGTTTGGATTGATGCTCCCCTTCCCACTTTGTGTACAGTAACTGAAGTTCTGCCAGGTTCATTTGTGGGTTATTTTTCTTATTCTTTATCCTATTGGCTTTGAATTCACCACTTCATTACCACTAATATGTTTTTTACGTGAATTGCATATTTCTCAGACAGATTCCCTCTTGCCTGTCTGTCACGTAGTTAAAAGCTCAAGTGTGTCTAATTTGTCCTCATAGTTCATGCCCTGAATCATATTCATTTATTGGTTGCTTCCCTCCCAAATCCTAGAATATTTCAAATAAGGTCTCGCTTGCTGCTTATTCAAAGTCAAAATAGCTTCCCTTATGTAAGCTTGATAACCTCTAGTGAGATGCCAGTTAAACTTGGGTACATTTTGAGTGCTGTTGGCCACCTTGGATTTTGATCCTGTTAGATCTCACAAGCTAAGTAGGGTTATTATAGCACTGCCAACTCTCACAATTTTATCTGGCGTTATCAAAACCCCAGCTCCTGGAATCATAGAATGTCAGGATTAGAAGGCACTTCAGGAGATCATCTAGTCCAACCCCCTGCTCAAAGGGGGTCCAATTCCCAGACAGATTTTTGCCCCAGATCCCTAAATAGCCCCCTCAAGGATTGAACTCACAACTGTGGGTTTAGCAGGCCAGTGCTCAAACCACTGAGCTATCCCTCCCCTACCAATAGGGCTGCTGATGGGGTGGCGGGGGAAGCAATGGGCCAGCAATGTTAAAGCACTGTTAAGGATGGTCCATTGCTGCTCCCTTCTACCCCTCCCGTCAGCGGTGAAGACATACAACACGTTTCTGCTCCACACTTTCTGTCGATTTCTATGTCAGTGAGTTAGTGAGCAAATCTGTAGCCCTTCATAGCAAGTTCCTGTACCGCGTGTTAACGAGTCTCACGTGTTAAATAGATAGCACTGCTACCGCTCATTAAGCAGATTTGCGCCTAAACAGGTCTGTACAGTACCAATGAATCTCAGATTTCCTCCTGGTTGCGGAGAAAACCTTGACAATGTAACCCGAGTACACCCTAAAGGCTCAGAAATCAGAAGGCAAACAAAATGGTAATAAAATGTGTTTTTTTTAAATCTCATCATTTTCAAAGACAAATCTCATGCTATTTTGGGACCTGACATAATTTTTGAATGCTATGGGTTGACAAGATTGTTATTGTCAAGGAGCACCTGCTTGCAGCAGGAATAACTTTGCTGATTCAGCAGATGGCACACTTCCCTTTGAGTCCATACTAAACCAACACCCCAGCCTAGTGTTAAAGAACAATTTTCTGCTGGAGGTATTCTTTCCCAGACTGACATGAATCTTGAATGGTCATTAAAGTTCCTATGGAACATTTCAGGAAAGTAAGGAACATTAACCCCAGTGTCCGAGTTGAATTCCAGTTTGGGTATTACATTTTGTCTAGCTAAAATCCCTCACTAGCAGCATGCCTATGTACGTTTCTTTTTCACGTTTTGTCCAAGAACTGTTCTATAATGTTGTTCTATGCTACTGAACAGCTTATGTATTCCATCCCAGAGATGGCTGGCTGCATTCTAGTGGTGGTTAAAGGGGCGTGCATGTGTGTGTGTCACATACAGTTTCTACATTGTTTTGGCATTCAACTAGATGAAAGGTACTATATACATGTAAGGATGTAATTTGCCCTAGTGGCATCCAGAACACATCCTCCTCATTTCTCTTCTGGTATCTATTCTCATTGTCTTCCACAGTCCTGAATTTGCCGAGGCCCCATGAAATTAAAGATATTTTTCTAGATTTGTGTGCCGTTTGAAAGCGCAAACCATTAAACTAGACCATCAAGCAAAGTCCAGCAAGCCTCCCTTTTCCAGTGATTATAATTGGCACAGTTGCAATAGCAGGAAAAAACAGGCTTACCTTATCACTGAAGGAGCCAGGATGAAAAAGTATAATTCAAAAGACTTTTGCATACAGGTTCATAATACAAAAGGGAGTATTTTCCCCTACCCTATGGGGCCGAATCCTGCAAGGTCAATTCTTATTGACTTTGACCAGAAGCTATCAGCATTCGTTGCATTACTGGATCTAAAGAACAACCATTTGTTTGCCTGCTGTTCCCAGCTCTTGTGTTTTCTAAATGCTAGAAGTCACATTTTCATCTTCCATTTCTAAGCAAAGTGATCTGATGTGACCTAGTCTTTTAATCCCTAGAGTGACAATATGAAGGGAATATACAGAACTTGCCAAACTGGACAAGGTTGTGATAAATTCCACTGAATCTAAGTTACCTCCCAGGGCAATCGGACTTCTCTGGGGAATATTGAACAGTCTGGTTTCGATGAGATTCACATCAAGCAGATCAAATTTGGACCTGGGTATTTTGAGAGGCCCAATGAAGACAGTTTTTGCAAGATCACCCTGTGTATGCCAGAGTAAAGATATTTTTTGTCTATTATTGTTAAGACCTTGGGCTTTGAAGAGCATTCTTTCCTTTTTCCATTTCTGCAGGCTATTCTCTCTTTCAAATGTGGAATGTTTTGTGCCAAAGATAAACACAATTATGATTGTAATTTAAGTGGCTTACTGTAGAACAGTTGCA
Organism: Gopherus evgoodei; assembly: GCF_007399415.2. Taxonomy (NCBI): domain Eukaryota; kingdom Metazoa; phylum Chordata; order Testudines; family Testudinidae; genus Gopherus; species Gopherus evgoodei. The sequence continues at coordinate 21,878,302 of NC_044328.1, read as the reverse complement.
GAGGATATAGAACTATGCACTGTAATTTTATATAGCTACTTTTATATTAACAAATGATTTATAGCTTTAAAAAGCAGCTATTATATGGTAGGAATGCCAGAAGATTGTTGTGTCTGGTGAAAAGTTGAAATATTCAGCCTTAAGAACAATAACTGAGGGGGAATAAAGAGGGAGATGAAAATAATCTATTCTAGATTAAAATAAAATAAGATATTTTTGATACTCTTAGGTGCACACTCTCACCATCTTAAAATATTTTTTATATATAATGTAAGAGTTATATTTGCTTCTTTGCAATAGTCTCTGACTAGGAGTGAACTCCAAATACTTAGCAGAAACGAATTCCTTGGACATACCTATCAATACTTGTCCTAGTTCCTGTTTTTCTTCAGCTCCCTCCACAGCACTTCCCACAGTATCAGGAGCTGTTTAATCTGCATGATACCAGATCTATTCTTGTACAGTAAAGCAGCAATTTCCCACTGCACCATCTCCCTCTTTCCTTACTGCACAGTTGCAGTATTTGCTTGAATTTCTACCTTAAAAAATTATGAGCAAACTAACCTGAGCAAAAATATAGATCAACTGAATCTTAAAGAATAACTTGTCCTTACAAATCAACTACATAAAATAATATTTGTTCATACTTCAGCATTATGAATTAGTAGGTCATACACTTCTAAATTACATTACAATATGGCAGCATATCCCATTAAATAAACAGTGGATTACATCTCATTCCCTTACTACATGGATCTTTAATACATCATAAGTGGAACCACACATAGTATAAATGTTTGTTTTTTACAGGTCCTGCTGCCTTTGCTCAAAATGGCAAGTGCTGCAGCACATACATCTATAAATAATTGTAGATTTGTAGCAACCACTGGATCAACAAATTCTCAAAAGGTTCCTGGACTGTCCAAGTTCTTGCAGAAACCTTGGGTTATACGTGGTTGACTAACCTCAGTTGCCTAAATCTATCTACTGTATAACACCCATTCCCTAGCTGTCTACAAAACAATGAACATGAGCTGCAACATGATTTAATTCTGAACACTCAGCTAAGAAAACAATCTTTTCCTCTCCCTTCTGGCAGAATTAACTCCCCTCCCCCGACCCCCCAACTAAACTTCTGCAACAAAAAGGTTCCACAAAATTTTAGTTTCCCAAAACACTAGTTTACTCAGACTAATTCACAGAGAATTTCCTCCTGCTACCTAGGGAAAATCTTCATTTGTTTCAATACTTTCTTTCTGAGAATATCTCAGGTAAAATGAATGATTCCTTAAATAATCTTCCTGCCTAAAATGCCCTTTTTTACCTCTTCTGACTGATTTAGAGCAAAATTTGCATCAGTTTTAGCTGACCTGGTGCAAGATGTGTGTGCAGACATGATCTAAAAACTCCAGAAGAGAGGATTTCTTTACAAACCTTTGCCCTGACACATGGAAAAGATATTGGAAGTGTGTTTACCTCCGTGTTTGCATGGTGCCTGGCACAAAGAAAGATGTACAATCAGAGTCCTCAGATGTGTAGTAGAAGTTTGACAATAATCACTCCAACAAGTTAGATGGCTACTGTCACCTTCACTATTCCAGTTTTTAAATCCTGAGTTAAATGCCAGCCCTCCTTTAACCCCAAATAATGACGAATTTTATTTTTATTTTGCTCAGTTCTAGGTGGTTGTTGGGTTTTATTTTTTGTCAAAGGTGTGACGTAAGACCAGTCATCTAGGAGGATTTGTGGTAGCCAGTGGCCAGCCTGGATTTCTGGATTCATCATACTCCTGGTTGCTGACCCATATCTGGAAGAGAGACAAGGATGAGACACCAGTTCATACCGGGGACTTGAGATCCCATTTAGGACATATAGGCACTGCCATAATATAAACATAAATAATAAATAATAACAGAGTCCAAACTGTCAGGAGAGGAGAAGACCACTCCCTCCTCCACAGTTAGGGGAACACAGCATTCAATGGTGCCTAATGGCTCACAGTAAGAGAATCCACCTAAGGCAAACAAACCCCAGAACACTCCTTCATGTCAATGGTGCAAGATTGTTGCCCTTCCATATACACCGCTAACTCGATATAACGCTACCCGATATAACACGAATTAGGATATAACACGGTAAAGCAGTGCTCCCGGGGGAGAGGGGACGCACTCCGGCAGATCAAAGCAAGTTTAATATAACGCGGTTTCACCTATAAAGCAGTAAGATTTTTTGGCTCCTGAGGACAGCGTTATATCGAGGTAGAGGTGTACCACCCCCTATTCCCCCCCCCCACACACACTCAACAAGGGCTGAAGTTAGATTGAACACGCTGGGGCTATCAGGTTGTACAATTTACATTGAATCATCCTGTTGAGAGAGGCCACGTCTGACTTCTTGTACAGAGGGCTGGGGGCATGTTCCTCCAACCCTGCTGTTGTCCCACAGATACTGGGACAAGCCTGTGGATTTGGGGACAACGAAAACAAAGCTTTTTGTCATAAATATAAAGGGAAGAGTAACGACCTTCATGTATGCAGTAACATAAAATCCCTCCTGGCCAGAGGTACAGAATCACTTCACCTGTAAGGGTTTAAGAAGCTCAAACAACCTGGTTGGCACCCAACCAAAAGGACAAATAAGGAAAGATACTTTCAAATCTGGGGGGGTGGGGGGAGGGAGGGGAGAGGTTTTGTTTGTGCTCTCTTTGTTTGTTCCCTCTCAAGACGGAGAGAAAGACCAGAGCAGGACAAAACATTTTCTAAAAACATACCAAAAATGAGCATCTAACATTACAAGAATTGTAAGTAAGGCAAGGAAATACGTTAGATTATCTTTTGTTTTAGCTTGTGAATTTTCCCTATTCTAAGAGGGAGTTTTCTTCCTGTTTTTTGTAACTGGAAATCAGAGCCAAGGGGAATCCTGTGCGTTTTAAATCTTTTTATCTACCCTGTAAAGTTACCTTCTATCCTGATTTTGCAGGTGTGATTCTTTTACTTTTTTGTTTATAATAAAGTTCTTCTTTTAAGAACCTGATTGATATTTAGTGTTCTAAAAACCAAAAGGTTTGGTCTGTGCTCACTTTGTTAACCTATTGGTTGGTATATTATTCTCAAGCCTCCTCAGGAAAGGAGTTGTAGGGGCTTTGGGTGATATTTTTGGGGGATAGGACTCCAAGTGGCTCCTCTCTGAATTTTTTTTTTAAATCACTTGGTGGTGGCAGCAAGGACAAGGAAAGAAATTTGTGCTTTGGGGAAGTTTTTAACCTAAGCTAGTGGAATATAAGCTTAGGGGGTCTTTTATGTGGGTCCCCACATCTGTACCCCAGAGTTCAGAATGGGGAGGGAACTCTGACACCTTTGTGTACAGGCCCCTTGCTGGGGGCTTTCTGGGTCAAAAGCTCTGGTGTGCATGTGACAGCAAGGAGCGGGAGAAATCCTCATGGGTTTGCAGGAAAATGGCCGTACAAAAAGCAGTTCTTCCCGGTTCTACACCTTCCCTGCCTAGCCACCTCCCAAAACTGTACAGCCACATGCATCAATGGGCTGCAGCATGATTGGAGGAGATGTTGCAGGGGTTCGATACCCTCTCTCTGATGGCATGTTGACTAAAGCAACCCTCTCACATGCCTGTCATTTCACTACACCCACCTCTCTCCCTCTCTCTTACTGTGATCCTAATGCTCTCCCCACCTCCAAGATAGAGATGCATTAAAAGACAAAACCTGGAACAACACAGTGCTGGCCTAGGAGGACTCCCACTCAAGCTTTTAAGTGCCAGCACATCCCACTACACTCAATTAAATGAATGGGGTAAGGGGTTGGTTCCAGATGAAGATAACCAGTGCAAATGACAGTACAAAGAAAATGGGCTATTTGCCAAAGAGCACTTCAGAGGCTTAATGTTTAGATTACTTAATGTAATATATGAAACATAAAAATCAATATGATATACACGGTTTCCTTCACTGCCTTAGAGCATGAGATTGTCCAGAGTGCTCTGCATGCCATTATGGCTACAAATGGGCATTACGTTCAATATATGGATACACCTAATGAAGAAAACTCTACTAAGCTATTTTGGAAACAGTAGGCCTCGCTCTAGTGAGATTAATAGGTTAGTATGAGAAAGACCCAGATACTCCTATATCTAATAATTTCAACTCCTGCAAATTATGGGTGCACATTTCACTCACAAGAACTCCTCTTTTTCAAATGCCAGGTATTAGAACAGGAAGAATAGAAACAGCCCACAGCTGGGGAAACCATTGCTTGCCCACATCATTATCCTTGTTGCAGAAGGTCTTGATCCTACAATCAGGTCTGGGTGGGCAGACCCCACTGCCTGCATGGAGCCCCCCATGACTTCATCAAGTCTGCTGAAAATGTAATGCACATTGAGAGCTATGGTTGATATCACTATATGGGGACTAAGTATTACTGTTATAGCTTGTGAGAGTAAGGATTAGTCACCTTTTTAATTCTTGCAAGGCCCAAACTGTACTTTGTCTATTTGAGAAGTGTAATTTAGTTTTAATTATTTAGGGTGATGCCTCATGGCTTATGTTGTATTTCTGTGGTTGTAAGGTTCTTGGGAGGCTACGGGTCTACCTAGGGTGCTCTGCAAGAATGAGGCCCACACACACTGTGAGTTATTGGCTTTAATGAAGGTAAAGTGACACACCCGCAACTGGGACTCCTGGCGTTGCTGTTACGGAGGCGGGGAATCCAGCACACCGAAGCTCGGCCTGGTATGGAGTCCAAAGGTGGGACCGGGATCATGCAGCTGTATATACAAGACACAAACACAGCTCATATATAAGCAAATAGGGGCCAGGGACTTTCCACAGGCAGTGTACGCCCTTTGGCTAAGGGCCATGCAAACTGATCCTAACCAGTTCAGAGTGGGTTATAACTGGTGTGCCGTGTCCTACAGTGACCAGCTGCCGAGAAAGTGGAAATATCCTAGCTAGGCCATAATACAGTCTTCCGCAGTTCCCTACAGTGGTACATGCTGGAAAAGTAACAAAGTCTTTGGCTATGTCTACATGGCCCCACAGTTCATAGTATGGGGGTGTGAATTTTAGTTCACACCCATAGAATCCATAACAGGGAGTTACACTGCAGCTTGCTACTAGTGCATGCTACAATTCATACCCCCATAGTCTGAACTATGGGGCCTGGTAGACAAGCACTTAGTCATGTAAGCTTTCACTACAGCCCTCTCGTGTTAAATCTATAATGGCACTGAAGTCAACAAGGCTCCTTCTGGGAGCAGGAGCCAATTGTTCTGATCAAACTGGAGGATCATGCTTCTAGATGCTGATTAGCGACTTAGAACAACAAGGGTCTTTTATACATTACATTTCTCTGTGTGTTTTAAGACATTTTTGAAAATACAGACATTCACAAATCCACAGTGTCAGACTCACCAGGCCAGATCTTCTGCCTTGGTAAAGCAGTGTAGTTTAAAGATTAAAGAAGTTAAAGATTCTATACCACTTTACAACAGCTCGTGGTCAGACTCAAGAAATTTAAGACCGTTTTCTATATAACTACTCTCAACAAATTGTTCTGTAATGATCCAGCTCACCTGTAAATATTACCTATGATTCTCTGGACCACAGCCCTTATCGTCATTATATTTTGCAGCAGCTAAGTAGCACTGAAGATTGTTTACTCTGAATTCTTCATGAACGTTTCTTCTGGGTATCTCAATTGTAAACAATGTTACTCAGTAACACGTATGAACTCAATTCTGGAATAGTTTGTTAATTTGCCCAGTTAACCTAAGGCCAATAGTCTCTGTCTGCAGTGTTTTGTGAGTCAGACAGCCCAGTTGCAAGAACAGCCACTACTAGGGTGACCAGATAGCAAGTGTAAAAAATCGGGACGGGGGTGGGGGGTAATAGGAGCCTATATACAAAAAAGCCCCCCAAATTGGGACTGTCCCTATAAAATTGGGACATCTGGTCACCCTAGCCACTACAGCATCGGAGGAGAGTTGTGAGCATGAAACAGAGAACCAAAATGGCCAAATGAATTTAAAAATATTGGTTAAGTATCTGTAGTGACCAAAATCCATGGAAACACCATTGAAAATAATGAACACATGCACATTATTTAGGAGGAAGAGCCCATATTATGCTCTACATGTTAATTGGGAACAGTGAATTGGATGCATTTTTGGTGGAGATATTCCCTTAGTGAGGTGTGTGACACCGGCAACTAAGTGCCAGCTCATGCCAAGGCCCCAGGCCTCACTGAACTTACAAACGTAGAGATGGAAGCCAGACCAGTTCACTTGTGTATTACTAGAGATCAAAGTGAATTTTAAATATAGAAGAATGTATTTTGGGGTGTCTGCCCTGCTTCTGACAATCTGCCATGAAGTAGGCACTCAGTTGTGAGCCACTCCAGACAGCATGACCTGGCGTTTTTGGTCTGTTTATTTTTTGTTTTTATGGAAGCATATATTGATTTACCTATTTCCTTGAACAAAGATATGAACCTGGGCAGCAGACTGTTATTGTAAAGAAAGGAGACTCTTATGTGTTAGACAAAGGGCTTGTCTTCACTACTGGGGTAAGTCGACCTAAATTATGCTACCCCAGCTATGTGAATAATGTAGCTGGAGTCAACATAGCTTAGGTCGACTTATCCCGGTGTCTTCATAGCGCTTTGTTGACAGGAGACTTTTCTTACTCTTCTCAGAGAGGTGGAGTACCAGAGTGTACCGAAGAGCGCTCTGCTGTCGATTTAGCGGGTCTTCACTAGGCCTGCTAAATCGAAACCCACTGCATCGATTGCAGCAGCATCGATCTCCTCGGTAGTGAAGACAAGCCCAAAATATTTGGCTGGATTTATTGGTTGCTCACTATTGTATTCTCTGTTAAACTAAAGATTATCCTCCCTTTTTTACTATATGGAGATCTTATGTGAATAAAGCTGAAATTCATGTTAAAACATAAGTCAAACAAAGAATAGGATGAAATCTTAGATTTGTATATAATATGAAGACCCTTCCTCCAAATTCTTCCAAATGGAGTAACTTACATATTGCAAGAGAAACTGGTCTGTCAAATAGTTTCAGAACTGTCCTTTGATGAGGAACTTATGCACCTAATTCCCATTGATTTCAACAGAAGTCTGGCACCTAAATTCCTTTGAGAAACTGGATCTTGATTTATTGTGAAAGCTTTAAATGAATCTTGGAGTAGACCTACACTTTATGACTAAGAGTATATATAAACACTTGTGTATAATTTTAGAGATTATTTTCATCAGGTTTTTGCCCTTAAATTGTATAAATGGACATTTCCAATAAACACAGGGAGAATTTACAAACAACTATATGTATGGGATTGCTCTATTTTATTCTTCAAAATATATCCTGTCCTAGCTGCTGTTGTGTTTAGCTATTTCACATAATTGAATCACCATTCCCTAATAGTACGCCTTGTCCGAGCCTTGGAATTAGAATCAGAAACAATTTAATATTTTAAAAAAGGACTGTGCTCCCCAACACTTCAAAGCTTTTAAATTAAATCAAGTTGGATAACTATCATTACAATTTAAAACTGTAGCTCAGTGGGTTTTCTTCCTTTGTTCCAGTGTAAGCCATCTGAATAGCCTTACAAAGCATGTTATGCTGAACAGTGCATCCATAAAGCAAAATATAACCCAAGCCAGGGGTCATAGTCTGATTCAGCCTGCTCAGCAGTCAATTATTGCAATTCCATTTGCAAAGCCTACTCATCTTAGTTCACCCTATTTTTAGAAAGTCTCCAGCTCATCTGCAAGCATTTTCCTTATCCTGGCTTATCTAAATTGGACATTACTGTAATTTATTACTGAGAAGTTTTTAAGTGTCAGGGTAGCCATGTTAGTCTGGATCTGTAAAAAGCAATAAAGAGTCCTGTGGCAATGAAGTGGGTATTCACCCACGAAAACTCATGCTCCAATACATCTGTTAGTCTATAAGGTGCCACAGGACTCTCTGTTGCTTTTTGAGAAGTTTTTGACAGCATTGGTTACTGACAGGCTCTATTCTGACTACAAGATATGTGGTATGGGGGAATGCTTCACACAGATAATCTTTCTGGTATAGATTTTGCAATTATTGGGAAATCTCAGCATGCGCTGGAGTGTTGGCCAGGCCCCACATTCTCCTTCCTCCCATCATTACTCTAGATTGATTGTGTGTGACTGGACAGACAGAATAAATTGAAACAGATCAGCCCAGTATTAAAAGGTTCAGGCCATTCTTGAATATGGCTAGTCAAGTACCTGCCATGTGTGTGAGGGGAGGTAAAGTTTTATACTCTTGAACTGAGGGGGTAAAAAATGGGTCAGCCCACTGGCTTCTACCTTCTCACATTCATGTCCTTGTTTAGCCTCAATCCTGCACGTCTTTGTGCAGAGCACAGTGGGGAGCAAAGATGATGGTAGTCCAGTCCCAGTACAAGTGGAGGCTACATGGGCTGTAAATAAAGTTAAGCACTACGCCCTGAGTGGAAGAAAGCCTCAAGCTCCATGGATGACCACTCCCTTCTGGTCTCTCTAGACGAGGATGAAAGGTGTTCTTTCTAAGTGTTAGTGGCGCTGCCCTGCAGACACTCACCAGACAGCTGTTGGAACCCAACACTAAACTGGTGTGCTTTAAGCTTCCCTTGGCCTGCGTAGATTTCAGCAGTCTCTTTCTTTGTCCTCTCTGGCACATCTGCTGGGCATAAACTTTGTCTGTTACCCCTAGAAATGGCGCCTCACAGTCCAGCTACCCTACTGGCCCGAAGACCAGTGCTGACACCCAAGTACTTAGATACATTTTTTCCCAGAGCTCCAGCCTTGTGGGCACTTGAGGGTTACAATTTACCCCTTCGTGCACACTTAATAGGCACAGATTTGCAACAGGATTTCTAAACACAATCACTCTTTGCATTAGACAGACCAACAGATACACAGATCTAGGCAAAATAATAAACATCTGTACACTATTCCCTGCCTCAGTTTCCTTACCCTGTTGAGTGTTCTTTGGGATTTGGTCAGAGTATCTTTGAAGGAGTCCAGGATCTTTCCTCTCTCCCTTCCCTTCTGTATATGGCTTCTCCTCTGGAACATGGAATTGCTAATCTGGCCCCTGCCTGCCCATCATATCCCTCAGCTTTTGGCTAGTCCCTCACACAAAAGGTTCCCCATGTTCTGGAAATATGCTTCTTTGTTCCTCTGTGAGTCCCTCCCCAACTTCGCAGCCTCTCGTTTTAGATGGCTGTACCAACACTTCAGTCTTTCTTGACGTCCTGGAGATTTTCCACTCCTCCTTTAGAGGAGCACAGAGAGCTAGTCCAAGACTTCAGCCATCTCATTGTTCCCTTCAGGCACTGTGGGTAAACCCTAAGGACTGTCCCATTCAAAGACAGACACCTAGGCACCACTCCCCTGCTCCTTAGCACAAGGATAATGACAGAATACACTAAAAATAATCATAAAGACTTAAACATAGAGAGTTCATATCATTAAACAGAACTCATCAGTTATACATAGAGTCCCCAAATCACCACAGTTAGCGAACACCTTTTAATGAGCATGTTTTAACACCCTAGAGTAGCCTGGACAAGTTGTATTGTAACAGGGGTTAGATACCAGCTAACACAATTGTAATGGTATTATACTGCATCTAGATTGGGTGTTTCCAATGAGGTTAGCTAATTTAATTTAAAAATATACTCCCCTCCCAACAGTGTAGCCAGACCCTTATCTTCTAGTACAGAGGGTATTAGAAGGGGCAAGGTGTGGGCAGAGAATGCCCCTGGCTCACAGAAGAGAAAAAAGATCTTTTTTGTTGTGGGTTTTTCTGCTCTTTCACTTTATGCAGCACGTAGCAGGAAGAGCAGTACCTAAAAAACCCAGACAGGGTAATTATATCTATCTTCTCTTTTACTCCTTTTTCCTATTTTGTTCTATCTCCCCCCGCTCTCCTTTGCTGCCCTATCAACCCGCTGCCCTTCCTCGGACTCTCCGTCTATCCACTGTAGTCAGAAGACAGGAAGGAGGACTCACTCTGCTGGCAGCACAAGGAGAGAAACCCACACAATGGCACTTTGACTCATCAGCTAGAAAGCTCTTAAGATAGGGTGCTTGTCTTCAGGCCCTATTATGTGAAGTGAGAGCATTCAGCACTTTGTGAAATTGGCACTTGGGACCCAATAAGTGCCAGTGAGCAGACTGAACAGTGAGCCCAGGGTAGATACAATCCCTTAACAACGACCTTGAAAAGTCTGCACTACAGATAGTTGGTAGGCATGTCAGGAGAGCTGCAATCAAAGCCTGCCCTGGAAAAGATGAGATAGGATATTTATTACAATGATGGCACAAGAGAATGACTCAGTTAATAAAGCAGAGCTCTTTTCTCAGAGCATTATTTGAGACACCTCTAAAAGGACCTACCTACTTTGCAGAAGTCAACATTTTCCCATATGTACCTACCCATAGTGTAATGTACTGCATGTACGCTGCAGAACTGACTGGATCTGCTCTGTTCTGCTTCCTGTACAATGTTTCTTGTGCAACTGTGGAAATGGCCGACATTAGAAGCTTGGAAGAAATGGCACTGAGATCCAGTTGGAAACAGAGTCTGAAGTCTGACTTGAATGAACTTTTGCTGTTCCTCCCACGATGCTTGGTCCAGGGTCTCTCTGCTAGTCCTGTAATAGACTAGGTTTCTAATCAAACCAGCATAGGTCAGAAAGGGTGGGGTGAGGTGCAAAAACTATGCTCAAAATATACCAAAGTGTTTCAGACAAGTCTGACTTCACAATGGTGTGACTCCTCAGTGAGGAGTTATACCAGTTTGATCAGAGGTTGTGGAATGCATTTTACACTGCACAAAATTCTGAGTGGGAACATGTCCCACAGGAATCACAGCCATCAACTCCTGAATTCTAATCTCTGCTCTGTGCCTACTGTGACCTCGGGCAATTCTCTTCTATTCTCTTCTCTCATTGGTATAATGGGAGACTACTACTTACTGACTCACTTCCCAGGGGGATTTGTGAGGTCAAATTAGTGGTCCCAGCAGGATTTAACTGTGTCTCCTGTGACTGCAAAGTCATTGTCAGCAATATGTCATGTAACTTGAGTGTTCCCAATCAAACACAGATATGTTCCAGGGCCTGAGCCTCCGTCTGAAATTAACCAGGACTTTTCAAAAACCATCTAGGAGCTGTTTCCCTGTTCAAAATCCTAAAATACTTGTAGGTAGCTATTTTAAGCTCTTCCCGGAACAGTTCAGCACAGATACAAACAAAACCTTTCTGGATCAGCCCATTCTCGCTGATGTTTATAAACAGGACAGGGCAGGCCACACTATACAGATAAGCACAGAAAGAAAGTCTAAACTGTGATATATGCCCCTGAAGGTTTTCATTGCTAAACTAAGAGGTCATGCAACTAACCTTTATATTAATCTTCCTGCTCCCTCTTACCTAGAAACTGGCACATAATCCAGGCAATGTTAAATATTTCCAGGATTTTCTGCTTAATTGACAAATGTGTGTCTTCCTAGCTCTTAAAACAGACTTGAGCTATCATGGAAAAGGAGCTTTGCTTGTTTTCAGATTTCAACTGTGTTGTAATAACAGTGCTGAAAGTGTGCAGCCTATTAGTAATCAACATGTAACAAAGATTATTCCACAGAGTCAATAGGCAAAACTAGACCTTACACATTGGTAGGAAATACTAAATAAAAATAATCTGGTCGTGAAAAGCAATGACAGAGTATTAGAGACCCTAGTGCTGTAATGCTGATTGATGTTTTATTCAAAACTTTAACACACCACTGTACAGATTGTAAAAATTTAAAAAACATAAGGTGGAATTACAAAGGGGAATGGCTTCTTGGCACAAGTACTATCCAGGATACAACAGGGGCTGCCTATTCAGATCAGGGGAGTAGAAATAAAGGTGGACCTATGGCCCCAGTATACGAAGAACCACATTTTTAAACTTAGGTGCCCACTTTTGTGCAAATACCTGATGTGCACATAGCCAGTTAGACAGCTAATGCACATGTGCAATTGTGTGGCCTGACCTTGACAATCCAATCCTGAATACCTTTACTGTGTAGTTATGTGCCACTACTAATATACTATCTCTGCAGCATGGATTGGAGCAGAAGTAGCCAGAATGTTTGATGTTACATTTCAGTCCATATAGATATACTACATTTTGGAGTTTTTTTTATCTTGTCTCAGCCTTGTTTAGAGAGCCTCCACTCCACACACAGACACTGACCCATACTTTCTGTTTTGGGCACATATCTTAGAAGAAAATGTTTTGATGATTTTTTGCGGCATGATAATGGAATGTTACATGTTTCCAATGCCGAGAAATTACCTGAAGAAGCAAAATAAAACTTAACTGACATCACAAAGAAAAATTAATTGGAGGAACCGGTGCAAGGCTGTTTGTAATTTACAGAAGGACAGTGGTCTGCCGAATTATTGGCGCAGAGGTGCTACATTTTGTAGTTTGGCTGCACTGAATAGAAAGACTCTGCCCTGGTAAGTAAAAACCATCCACGGGTGTCAGGAAAGTGTGATGTGTTAAATCATCTGTTTATTAATATAATTTTAATATTTATGCATATGATGATTGAGTTTCATTTAAATAAAGTATTTGGCTAGTGGAAACTGAATATACATTAGGCACAGAAAAAAGTGGGTGTATGTGTATTCCGAGTTGTGCCGGGTTTGTTTGTTTACTACACGAGTTGTACTTAGCAAATAGAGATTATTTCCTTTTATTACATTAAATAGTTAAGATTTTCAGTTCCCTCCCTCTACCTGCTGGATATTTGTTCTGAATCCATTTTCGAAATGACAGCTCAGATAGACTTGTGGCAGAGCCTTTTGTTACTGTAACTAAAAATAGAACGGCTAAGAAAAACTCTGTAAAGAAGGTTGATAGAACAAAAGAGCAACTGAACAAAAAGGCAGGTGTCAATCTCTGTAGGTATTTCTGGAAAGGCACAGTGCAGGGAAAGCAGAGGGTGTTCAGATTAGAGATGTAATTATTATAGATCCTAAAAACATCATTAGTAGTTACCACTAAGAACTATGGTACTTAAAAGTATAAGGGGGTTAACAATGATCACTACAGAAAAATAGGAAATGTAAGGGATACTAGCATCTTCTGTAAGGATGGTTACCTTCAATCTAGCAAACAAAGGCATAACAAGAACAAACGGCTAAAAGTAGAAGTTAGACAAATTCAAACTGGAAATAAAATAATTTTTTTTTTAAACAGTGAGGGTATTTAATCACTGGAACTATTTACCAAGGTTCATGGTAGATTCTCCATCACTGGAAATTTTTAAATAAAACTTGGATGTTTTTTCTAAAAGATATGCTCTAGTTCAAACACAGCTATTCGACTAGAAGCAGGACTTAATAGAGGGAAATTCTATGTCTTGTGTTATGCAAGTGGTCAGACTAGATGATCGCAATAATCCCTTCTGGACTTAACATCTATGCCAGCAGTTATCCATCAGTGTAAAATACTCCTATGAATACATTTACAGAAATAGTTACATTTATAGCTAAAAAGCCAAGCAGAATACACTAAAATTTGCCACTACCAGAAATTCACTTGGCCTGTGTCTGGCTCCATTCAAAAAGCATATGGACCTATTTTCCCAGTCATTTTGCTAAGTGATGGTTCATTTCTCCTGTCATCTAGCCCAATGGTCCTCAAATTCTTTCCATCTGCAAACCCCTTCAAAGGAGAAGGATCCCCTCCCCAGACTACTTCCTCTCCCAACCCAGCAAGTCCCTGCTGCGTGCTTCCCAAAATGTTTTATTCTGTGGATCACTGCTCGTGCAGACACCATAAGGATATTTTTCTCCCTTTCTATATTATTTTTTTAATTAAAATTACATTTAAAGAAAAAAGAAAAAGCAGAAGTGAGAAGAATAAAAACAGTGTTACGTATGCTGGCATCGTCATAGAGGTCTGCAGGTCCTGTGGCTATCTGGGACAAAACAGTTTGAAAACCACTAGTCTAGTCAGCGGTCAATGTCCTCCTTTCCGCTTCAACCTACACTTTCTACAGTTCATTTAGATACTACGGTGACAGGTGTCCTTCAATATGGATCATACTTATTAGTGAACAAACCCAGAAATCTCTCCAGGGGAAGAGCTGCACAAAAAGGTTTGACTTGAACAGCCAGCTACTCAAAATCAGTCTTGGTGAAAGTTAAAGCTATACCCCTCCTCTGCAGGCTTTTTATCAGGTTTTATTTGTCTCCGGGAGCTGTTTATGGAAGAGTCTCATGATGCTTTTTTGCTTTATCTGGATATCTACAGACTTTACCACAGATTGCAGGTCACCGTACATTTAGGGTTTGCAAGTAGCTAACAGGAATAGTTCAAATGGGTCAGTCACAGGATATTTCTCACATATCCCCGATTAGTTGAGCCTCAGTTCAGTAAAATGCATTTTCGTTTGGTTTCCTACATTCGAGTTGAACTGTCTGAGCCAGCTGGAAAAAAGTCAGAAAAAAAGCTAATTTTTTCTAGCTCTTATAATGTCTGGCTGGCATTCCCCAGTTATTAGGAATTGTCTCATATTTACATTTTGATTCATATAATTCTACATGAGCTTCAAAAGGGGAAGATTCCTAAAGTCAGAGTTTTCTTGCGGCATCAAACCTAGACAAGGAATGGGATTTTTCAACAGCACTCAGCATTGGCCTAACTCTGGTCTATTACTATTGGCTTCACTGGCAGCAGTTAGGTCGATGTTGAACGCTTTTCAAAATCCTGCCATCGGTGAATTTCTCACAGAAACCTAATGGCTCCTTGTCTAACTTCCCACTTATTGTGAACAGTCTAGTTACTATTTTCCTTTTGAGCTCATCTAGTTATATCTCAGCTATTGAGGCAACCATACCTGATTTGCCTGTTTGGTCAGTTATTTCCCCAGCTTCTCTGTTTATCAGACGACTTCCTAAATGAAAGAGCCTTTCATGGACAATCTCCCCTCCCAGTTCTTTGGGTCTCAAAATAATTAGTTCTGCAGACCACTAGGATGGGCTCTGTGGGCCAAGGTGCTTCATACACCATAAACTGAGAACCAACAGTCTGGCCCATTACAGCCCTCTGAATGCTAAATTGAGGGATTCAGCTGGTGATTCTGAATGTCTGTTGGATAGTCTTTTCAAATGTTCTTAGGATCTCACCCACAACCCACCAAAATCCACCAGTGGGATCCTGGCTCCATTAAAGTCAGTGGCAAAATTTCCATTGACTTCAACAGAGCTTGGATTTCACCTCACCTGAGTCTTTCCACTGACTTCAGTGGACTTTGGATCAAAGCCTTAGTCAGCTCCTGTTTTGTTTCTTCCAACTTCACATTACACAGAAAATGCTCCATAGCTCAGTTCTTCCAGTTAGAGAAAATTTCTAAAGGATGAAGAATTCCAGTCAAAACCCTTGTATTAGGCTGACAGTCTCACACCCTTCTTCTTCAAGAACTAGAGCTACTTTAACCTGGTATCGAAGATTACATTTTCTCTAACCCCATACAACCCTCTTGGGAGGGGCAGCTACTGATGCCGAAAGGCGCACATTAGAAAATACTATCCCATGCTTTCCCAGGGACTCTTTTACAGCACTAATTGGCAGGATTGAGGGGGCACAGGAGTTATCTTCCATGTTACCCTCGGGAGAACCTCCAGAATATGCCCCACAAGTTTGTCTCAGTCAATATGGGGAAGCTTTCCTGATGCTAGCCCTGGGTGTGAATAAACTGATGACTTCAGTCTCCAGTGCTGAAAATCTGTCACCTTTCACAAGCAACAGATTGACTTGAAAGCTGAAATTGAGGAGGTGAGGGAAGGAGATCCTAGGACTCCAGTCTAGGAGTGCTTTGGCAGTAGAGCTAGACTGGCATATACTATACCAGTAAAGCTCCCTAGTGTGGATGCAGTTTACACTGGTGAAAGTGAGTTTTTGCAGGTATAGCTCATTCCAGGTCCTCCAAGCAAAATAAACTCTACCAGCAAGAGCACTTCTGCAAGTCTACACTAGGAATTTCTGCCAGCACAGCTCTCTCAGTCAGAGACCCCATACTTACCCAGCTCTGAACCACACTGCTATATTAACAAGAGTTTGTAGTGTAGACCTGGCCGTAATCTCTTAACTGACTCATCTTGGTCATTTTACACTGGTCTCTAACCCTACTCAGAGATGCACACTGATTCGCAGATCTCTGCAATTTATGACATTTAAATGAGAAATCCCTAGTTTCTCTCTCTTTCATGCTTCAGGTTTATATTTAACTGTCTGGATACCCTGGAACATACTGCATAGTGCATTATACTTGCGTGCGTATCAGCCACAAAGCCTGGTGACTGGGATGAAATGTCTGTAAATTGCCCCCTGGATGCGAGTTACTCCTGTTCTCCTTTCCCAAAGCAAACCTTGTAAAATCAGTTATTGACCTGTTTCCATGGGTGAGACGCAGGGCAATGTTCACTCATTTATCCGAGGGAAGGTGGGGCATCGAGCCACAGCGTGAAGTAGTCTGAGCACATTGCACTGAATGTGTTCTTTGGCATACATCCCAGTGAAGTGAACATGATGTTATTAGAAGGGACAATCACAAGAATTCCACTGTCATTTTGAAAGCCACTATTTCTGTAAGGATCAGGGCAAAGAAACAAAGTGTTCCCCAGACTGAAACGCAACTGCCAGAGCTACATGTTCATTAAGGGATGGGGCTGATGCACAAGCAAAGGAGACTTGTCAGTGTATCATTTGCATGTTAATAAGACAACATTGTTCTTCATACTTGCACTGGGAGAGTCCACAAGGATTGCAAGGTAAAGGCTGACGTTCCGTCTCACCCGTGCTGAGAACCAGGTAACACTCCCCCACCAGACAATCCATCAGCCACAAGGGGAACGAAGCGCTAGCTGGAAGGAACAAACAGAATGATGCCAGCCTGCTTTCTTTCTGCTGCAATATTAGCCCAACCCTCCTGGCATGGATTCAGCTCAGGCACTGAGATTTCAAACCTTTCTACCCTCTAAGCTTGATTGTGCTCAAGTGGCACAGCTCAGAGTAGGGGAGGGTGCAGAGTTGTATCTCCCAACTGGGAACTCAGGAGAGAGTGTGTCTTCAAATGCAGCCTGCTCTTGCATCCTCCAATCCCCCATCAGCACACCCAGCCCTGGCAGAGGCAAGGCACAGGCCATTCTAGTGGTGTCCTGAGAGCACAGTCCCTGCATTCCCTTCCCACACCCCCGCACAGAACCAGGTAATCAGGGACAAGACTGGCCCTTTTCCCTAGCCTGTATGGTCAGCATCAGTTTTGTTTTTACCAGTAGTGACTGTTATGCTCCTGGGTGCTTCCAAGAGAGAGTCAACTGGAATATTATCAGAGGTGGTAGCAGCGAGAGAGCTTGCATTTAATATGAATGTGTGTACGGGCATGTGTGTACTAGTATTTCCCATCTGTGGGCTGAAGGGGCAGGAACAGTGTCTCTTTTACACAGTCTCTATCTCCCAAGAGTTAGGAGTTTGTTGAACAGATTTTAACACACAAAGCTTTACAGAGTCTGACAAAAAAAATCCCTTCCCCTGTCAATTGGCCACGTGTTTCAGGATGTCACAATTCTACCAATTCTCCAGTTTTCCAAGCAGCGCTCTAGCAAAAACACGGAAGGAAAGCCCTAATATTTCTTAGGTAAAACAACAAGCAGGGAAGAAAAGAGGACCTTCCAGGCCTTTTAAACGTTCATAAAGCAGCAAGAAGGGCCCATATGCATCCCCCCCACCCATTTCCTTTGCAGCGATAGAGGTAAATCAAAAATCTCTGTTCTTGGTTCCTCATCCCACTTAGAACTTCATTTCACACTCTCACAACACTGTCTAAGCGGGAGGTGTGAGGCACTGCAGCCTCCATTTCATTGCTCTCAGAGGCAGGAAATGGGCTCCTTCAAAAACATCATCCATCTTTCATTAACATTTCTGACATCTGCCAGGCAGAGACAGAGACTATGAGCAAGGTACAAAACAACTGAATAAAGCATTGAGCGCGTGCCTTACAGCTAACAACTGCAGCCCCAAAATGGATCACTTGAAAAAAAAAATCGATTCTCTCAATGCCACTACTTGCAACTGGAGCAAAATTGATACTTCAGAAATCCAACAGATTATTTTACCCCTCTAGCCTTTCACTCAAACCGCTTTAAAATTGCATTGCAACACCAGGTAGTCAGAATGTATGATGGCAAATAATCAACTCTGAAGAAATAAATGAAAATCAAAGTAATATACTTGCAGATTAGTTCCAGACATACAAATACCAGCCAAATAAAGTAAATAAATGAACCCAATACCTTATAAATGTCTCATCATTTGTTTAGATGCAAAATTCCACCCCAGCAACAGAAATAGGTCTGAATACAACCAGATCAATAACTCATAAGTTAGATCCTAGATCACGCACTAGTACAAGACGACACTGGTTTCATGCAATAGTTTTGCTTCTAATTATTCAAGAGGAGCTCTGAAATGCCTGCCTTTCATCTGCCACACATATGTGTCTGACATCAGATCAGTACTACATCACGTGGAGAGGGAAGCGAGGTGATCACTTGTTTGTATTTGTCCTGAAGGACAAAATGATCAGGTCATGATGTGACAAATAGAAA
Organism: Gopherus evgoodei; assembly: GCF_007399415.2. NCBI lineage: Eukaryota > Metazoa > Chordata > Testudines > Testudinidae > Gopherus > Gopherus evgoodei. The sequence continues at coordinate 21,859,587 of NC_044328.1, read as the reverse complement.
TACGCAAGACATTCATCCTGAAATCTGAAACATCTACAGCATTGCTGAGGTTAATGAACCTCGTTTTGAGGCCTGGGCCAAGTTCTGGTTTTGGTTAGAAACTGAGACAATCACTGGGCAGGCTGTAGTGTCTAATAATTTGAGCATATGTCCAAGAGTCAGAAAATCTGTGTTCTAGTCCTAACCCATCTCTAACATATTGGGTGACCTTAGACTGGCCACTTAATGCTCTGTGCCTTAGTTTCTCTCTGTAAAATGTTAATATATACCTACCTTTGTAAAGCACATCAAGAACTTTGAGTGAAAGACACTACATGGAACTTATTAACAGTGTTTTTAGATATGTGCTTTGCACAATGCTATATATTAGCCCAAAACTAAAGTCCATGCACATGAGCTAAAAGTGCCACTGTTGCAATTGTAGTGTTCTAACCTGAACTTCTTTGGTGACAGAACTTTATGAAAGAACATCTTGAGATTGTCTGGAGAGCACTGGCCTGGCTTCTAAACTGATTAGACAGTCATTGAGATCTCATGCTTTAGAACCTCTTTTCTTTCTTCAATAAAAATAAAGCAATTTCTCAAACAAACAAACAAACAAACAAATCCTGTTGAGTTTCTTTAATACCCACCAAACAAGCTTTGCTTCACTATCTTCTCCAATAGGAGTGAGAAGAAAAAAACCCAACCAACCAAAACCAAAACCCATTGATTCTGAAACATTTCAAAGATCTAGTACATTGGTTCATTATAATAACTGGGGCATCATAAGAATCTCTGAAGCATGCAGCTAGAAAGGACTCACTAGCAAATTAGAGGTCAGGTTTCCTTTCTTTAATTTGCTGTATTTTTACTTGTTGTTTAATAAAATAACCCCTAAGATACTTGAAACCCAAATCTATTTCCTCACCATGTTTCTTCATACTGTGTGTCCACATAAGCACGGACACTGGTTTCCTGTTGCAGTGGAGATTGGCATTGATTTTGTTTTGGAAAAATCTCATTTGAAGTCTTCATTGTGAGAAAAGATAACACAAAAATGATACGGGCTCTGCAAGCAGACAAGAAAAAAAGAGGTCAGATTTTGGGTCAGCCAGGGTCAACAGTGCTCTTCAAAGATCCTGCAAGCCCTTTTCATTATCATATGTTAACAGAGTGAAACTTGTTTTGAAACCCTTAAAGTTGATTTCTGAACATAGGCCTTGATTCAGCATGGTACTTCAGTATGTGCCTCATTGACTTCAATCAAACTAAACACATGCTTAAGGTTCAGGATGTGTTTAAGTATCCTGCTGAATCAGGGTCAAAGACCAGGGGCTAGATTCTGCACTCACTTGTATCGATATAATGTGTTCAGAGAAAAAAAAAAGTGAGTGATACAGCTGTATAAAGGTAACTGAGATCAGAATCTGGCCCAGTGTTTTTAAAGCACATCCCCAGCATAAACAGCCGTGTAAAAGTCTTGTGGCTGTAATAATATCAGAAGCGAACGTCACTCTTTTCAGGCAGGATTATTGTCCTGCCTTGCCAGCTTTACGTACCATTCGATCTGCCATCATCATGTCTAATGCACATACCAGCGTGACAAACACATGAGATAGCAACTGCTGAATCTGGCAAGGCAGAACAACACAGAGCCTCTCCAGTAAAAATACCCTGCACCAGGGCCTATGTTTGTCTGCAGTGGCTCCAGAAGGGAAAGAAGGTTATAGGAAAGAGCAGTTCTATCTTTAGAATGTTTTACTTTACACAAATGCCAAGGGGCGAGGGGGCAGGGGTGGAGAAGAAGCTATTGCAGAAAGATTTGTTTTGAAGAGTTAGTTTTGATTCCATGGCAGTCCCACAGCGTCTCATTGCAGGAGTGTTGGCTTACTGGATGGCATGTCAAGAGAGCTCTCTCTTATTTTACACCTTAGATATTATTTCTACTTGGGTTATTTTTACTTTCACTCATGCCAAAGCTGCCGTGGCAGTGTGTGGAAGAGGGGTCCCACTCAGATTTCCATTCTAACAGGGGTCCCACACAAGGTTCCCTTTAATGTTGTATATTGCTGTGTCTGGAGGAAAAGGCTGTACGAGTGCCTAGCAAGAGAGGGAGGTTGTCACTATGTCTCTGGGCCAAATGTTTCAGAAGTGGCCTGCGTTCTATACAGGGCACCCACAATCACTGACCACTTCTGACAAGCCTTATGTAGTCGAATGGTATGTGACCAGAGGGGTTACAGTGACAGAGGACACCAACAACTCTCCTTCCAACAGGGCACCCACAGCTGACAAATGCTAAACTTCAAATTGGGTAGTGCAGGATTGCCGGGGATGTGCTCTCTCAGCCGTCAGGCTAGCAGAGTTCCTACAGAGCCCTCCTCCTGCTCTTCTGGTACCCTTGCCAGATATTGGGGTGCAAACAGCATGTGCCCTCCTCCAGCTGAAAACCCTACTGTGGGTAGAGGTCCCTGCTAGCTCAGAGAGGATGTATCCTGCCCTGGCTGCGGAGGAATTTGGCTTATCCAAAATGAGCTGGTGGTCTCTGCGGACTCATGTACACATCAGGAGGATATCCTGGTAGGCAGAGAGGGTTACAGATGGAACAGGTTCAATCACCTCCATGGCACTATCCTCCCCTTCTCTGAACTCCATGGAGCCTCTCCACAGGGTCTAGGATCTACCCACAGCTCCCATGTACATCTGCCCCACTCAAGCCCTGTGTTTATTCCCCACTCAATATAATAAAGCCCCAGGATATATCTTTTGCTCACAGGCTTCCCTAGGGCCCACTGTGGCCTAGAATAGCCATGCTGCTAAGGAGCAGCAGGGAGCAGATTTCCCTCCCTATCCCCTCCTCCCATGGGTTTTACTGTGGGAGGGGATGAGCTAGTTTAGCCTGGAAGTGATTTCTCTAACTTCAGTCAATAAATGTAGCTATGCAGGTAGGCTCTCCTCCCCATTAGAATTTGTAAGTGGATACTTAGTGCCTTCAATCACTGCTGAGACTGTGCAGCTCTCCAAGGAGAGCATTAGACGTGAGAGACAAAATGCCATTATAGACCCAGTGAACCACTCTGAATGGCTTTTCAATGTTTTAAGTATAAACACCGAGTTTTCCATTTCAGATGAGTGCTCTTGGGTGAACACATGTAAAACTAACCTTTTTAATGTAATTGTGTCCAACCCATTGATGACCCAGAATGATTCGGGGGAGAGACTTTCCACCAAAGTACCTATGTGATTCTGGAGCACAAGTCCCATGGAAAATTGGGTTCCTATATCAACTTAGGTGCTTTAGAAAAGCCCATCGTAGGTATTTAACAAAAGGGTTTTAATTGATCATATACTATTTCAATGCTATTGGTCACACACTGCTTTTCATCAGGATTATTCTATATCCCTTCGAGACTTTTGAAAATCCCACCCTCAATCTACTGGATCTATAAAAAGACAAAACACAAATGATGCTTTACTTCTTTAAAGCATGGTACAAATAATTATTCATAATTCTCACACCACCTCTGTAAAGTATATCAGTATTATTACCTTCCAAACAGAGACAAGTAGAAATGACAAGCTTATGATCACACACCAAATCTTTTGCAGAGATGAGTCAAAATGCAAGCCTCCTGCTGCAATTTCTGTGCTTATAAAAAAGCAAGCAAAATACACCTTACCCTATAACCTGACTCTAGTCTGTTTCCAGAGTTAAAAGATTTGTAGTGGGGGGGGGGAGGACGACTGGGAGAATTCCTCTCCTGAAAAAAGAAATATGCCCAACAGTACAGAACCATCGTACAACAGACAGCAAGGCATCTCCTAAACTTGCTATGTTCCATTTATAATGAGTTTCAGACAATATGACATTAAGCATCAGGCAGAGAAAAGGAAAGGCAGATAATACCATCTGCCTTCATGGTAACAAAGGTAGAATATGCTTTCAGTGCCGCTGCATAGTAACCTTTGTGAGTTTCCGCCCTGTTGTATCAGGGAATCATTCCATGTACATTTCATGACCTCTGTCTCAGAACCTGCTTTTGTACTCAACGACCACCATATCAATAACGAAAACAACCAGGGGGTTTGAGAGGCAGTGCGGCAACCACAGAGCGCTCAATGCTGCCCGGTCCCAGTGGATTATTGTGTTTATGAGGAGAAGGTACGAAGTGATTAGCAGGACAGTGAAAACAGTGACATAATCCTGTATCAATGGGAGTGCTGCTGAACAGCCATTAAATTGCTTCGCTTAGTGACATGAATTAGGCCTAAGAAGGGAGTTATGCTTCTTTAGCATAAAGAGAATTGTGAAGAGTCACCCCCTCTCTTCTCCATACACAGCTCATCTTTTAACTTGGCAGCCCTCAAGGATCATTGTGAAAATGGCTCAGTAGATCACACCCATCTGCCCATATACAAAAGCGGCCAAAGTCAGCAAATTTTTTTTTTAAAAAAACATCATGGAATCAGTGATGAAAATGCAGCCTGATTCAGGATGCACAAACTCAGCTGTACCTGAACACTGCAAGGGGCTGCAGTCAGTATACTAATTATACTGTGTGCCAAGGCCCACGCAAATGTGCAGAACACACTGGTCAAGGAGCAGAGGGCATTGACCACAGTAGGGCTGCAAACTCTTTGAGGTGAGAAAGAAGCAGTTATTCCAAAGGAAAGGAACTGAAAGAGGAGCAAGCTTCTTGAAACCACAAAGCAACTGCCAGGTGCAATACAAGATGCTGACTTTGCTCTACGAAGCTCTCAATGGGTTGGGGTCCTGGATCTCTAGCAGAGCCACTTCTTTCCTTCTCTACTGCAGGGCAGAGAATTCTCCGTGGAGGGTCCTTGAGTCTGGAACAGGACAGGTGTCCCTCACTGGTCAGACATCCTGAATTTGACAGCCTATCCAGTACACTGCATAACTTGTCTTAGGCTTTTGTCTGACAGAGTGGGAGGGAAGGACGACTGCAGTGCAGCAGTGTTTATGGGTGGGAACTGAAGGTTGAGTTGGCCTGTGTGTAATTTTGTAGGGAGGAAGGAATTTTTGTCTTTGACTCTGTTTACTGAACATGATTGTTTGTATGCTACATAGTGTACATGCCCTCAGACACACCACACACATTCAGTTTCTGAGCTGAAAGAAGCTGTGACATGCAGCCACATTTTCAGAGAAAAGAAAGATCTGAGAGTTATTGTGGATCGTTCTCTGAAAACATCCGCTAAGGGTGCAGCGAAGTCAAAAAAGCAAACAGAACGTTAGGAAGCGCTAGGAAAGGGATAGATAAGAAGAAAAGTATAGAGCATAATATAATTAACTATATTGGTCCATAGTACACCCACACCTTGAATACTGCGTGCAGTTCTGGTCACCCCATCTCAAGAAAGACATATTAGAAATGGAAAAAGGTACAGAGAAGAGCAACAAAAATGATTAAGGAAATGGAACAGCTTCCATATGAGGAGAAATTAAAAAGATTGGGACTTTTCAGCTTGGAAGAGAGGACTAAGGGGAATATGACAGAGGTCTATAAAATCATGAATGGTGTGGAGAAAGCCAATAAGGAGGTGTTATTTACCCTTCACATAACACAAGAATCAGGGCTCACCCAATGAAATTAATAGACAGCAAGTTTAAACAAACAAAAGGAAGCACTTCTTCACATAACACAGTGTCAATTGAAACTTGTTGCCAGTGGATGTTGTGAAAGCCAAAAATATAACTGGGTTAAAAAAAGAATTAGATAAGTTAATGGAGGATAGATCCATCAGTGGCTACTAGCCAAGATGGTCAGGGATGCAACCACATGCTCTGGGTATCCCTAAGCCTCTGACTGCCAGATGCTGGAACTGGACAAAAGGGGATTGATTACTTGATGATTGGCGTGTTCTGTTCATTCCCTTTGAAGCATATGGCATTGGCCACCATAGGAAGACAGGATACTGGGCTGGATACGCCATTGGTCTGACCAGTATAGCTGTTCTTATGCTCTTTCAGAAGCATTTCCTAATTGTGTGCGCTCACATTGAGGCATCCTGTGCCTGATTTTCAGAGATGCTGAAAACTGGATGCCAAGAGTATTTTCAGCATCTCTGAAAATCAGGCACAAGGTGTCTCAATGTGAGCGCACACAATTAGGGAACATTTGGCCTCAGTGTCTTCCATGCAGCCATCTTCCTGCTAGATATTTGACCGCCTTGAATTACGAAGCAATTAGCTAAACTGATACTAAAGAAATGACATGGACAAGAAGAGGAAGAATACAGATCATCATCACGGATTTCTTCACTGCTCTAGCAGGTTAAAGCTCTGATACACAAAATCAGCATTTGTCATCTGAATACAGTGTGCATGGAAAGATGCGGAGCTGAAAGTCCTGGGATTGGAGTCTTCTCTACAGCAAGTATAGGAGGCAGATGTGGCCAGAAGGAGGCGCTCCAGCGGTGAGTGAGTGCCCTGTGACACCTTCCTACTCTTAACAACAAATAATGAATTGGACTCATTCAGGCCTATCCATTTATTTTTATTTCCTCTTAAATCAGCTTTAATAAAGCTTTAGGGAGGATTAGGTTAAGCTTGCAAAGCACATTTATTTCCATACTGCTTTGTTTGTTTGTTTAAATACGTTCTGATGGTAACACAGATCATTTTGTTTGCAGTGTCAACAGGCTAATAAAAATTATGCTGGTAGTTGAGCTGCTCTTGATGTTCTAACTGCACCCCACAGTAGTGATAATGCAGGCCAGTAGGTTGTAGTTTTAGAAACATCCTGCAAAACAACAGTTAGGCTGATGTTAGGATAAAACAATAGTTAGCTTACGCAAAAGGAGCTGCAGTTTTGTTTTCTATTCATTTTTATTTGTCTAAATGACTATGATTAACATACATAAACCATTGGGAAAAATCAATTCAAGAAAACTAATTTAACACACAAGATGAAATCATTAGGCACAAATATCTAAAAGTTACTATTCTGATTACTAATTACAGTGGGTCTCAATCACTTCCATACTGTGACCTTGTGTTACAATGAAAAAGAATTTGGAGACTCCCAATCCTGATCCCATAAAACTTGCTCATTACCCCCAAGGTGAGTGCCTATGATTTATAATTTGTAGCAGAGTAGAGCCTAGAAGTCCCAACCAAGAGGTAGGCATCCCTGTGCTAGGCAGTGTACAAACAGAATGAGAGCGTCACTGCTCTGAAGAGCTTATGGTCTTAGTAGACAAGACATTTTAAGGAGTTTCATGTAGGATGACCAGATAGCAAGTGTGAAAAATTGGGACAGGGAGTGGGGTGGGGGGTAATAGGAGGCCATATAAAACAAAAAAGCCCCAAATATTGGAACTGTCCCTAAAAAATCAGGACATCTGGTCACCCTAGTTCCATGAGTGACGCATGTTTACAAGACTGGAAGGGAAAGCTGAACATGAGGCAGAAAAAGAAGATCTTGGATGGACAGTGTGGCATCCTGGGTGTCTCAAAAGAACTATTCATTCACAGAGGGATAAACAGGGGACTGTACAGAATGGGCTACCATGATTGCAAACCCCTAGTGTGGAGATGCCACATAAGAAGACAAGACAAAGAGCAAAGGAGAAAACAGGCCCAAAGAGGGGAAGAACCTTGCCCAAGCCAGCACAGGAGGGCAGTGGCTGAGCAGTCTCCTGCGTGAGTTCAGTGCCCTATCCACTAGACCACACTGCTGCCTCAAACTATCTAACAGCTTATCAATGAAAAAAGGCATTAAAAATGAATGGCACTAAGTGACCATAAGTCTTTATCCAAGCACAAAATACATTAAAAATAAATTAAGATGAAAATCAACGCCAGTTAGAACATCTATGCAGTGTAAGACATTAATCACCAAAGCCATATGCTGACACTTTCACTCATGCATTATTCCATGAGTGGTCCTTACTCCTGGGGGAATTTTGCACAACTGAGCATGCACAGAATGTGTGTTCCCTACAGATTTCTTTGCCTCCCCACAGAAAAATGACTATCTGATTGGGAAGCAAAGGGAAGACACAAGAACGGTTACGTGACCCTCCCCAGGGCAGGCAGCAGAGAGGTAAATCACTGTGGGGCAGGAGGTGGGATTGGGGAAGACCTGGCTGGTGGCTCCTAACCTGCACTGGGCTCGGCTGCTAGTCCCGTTTGGGCTGGGGAGGACAGGACTTACTCTTCCCCTGCACGGCATCTGGGGCTGGGTCAGACCGACACCCAGATTTCTTCCCCAGCTGAAGGAAACTCTGCAAACTCACCCTCCCTCTGTCTCCTGTGCCCATCACTCCTCAGCTGCAGGAGGAGGGATCCCTATAAAGGGAGCTGCTCCCCCATCCACCCACCCCATCTATCCAGACCCCCTCATACCCAGATCCTCCTGATGAGCCTCACCCCCCGACACCCCAATGAACCCCACTCCCCCCATACCACCCCAACAAGCCACCTGCATGCAGATCCCCACTCCACCAAACTCCATCCAGTTTATCTGGGCCCTCCAATGAGCCCCCCTGCACCTGTACTCCCCCCTGAGCTCTATCCCCACCACACCCAGATTCCCCCCCTGCTGAGTCCCAACCACCTTCACCTGGACCCCCCTGCAGAGTCCCATTACCATTGTACTCAGAACCCCACAACAGCCTCTGTGCATCCAGATCCCTCCCGCACCCGGATCTCCAACCGAGTCACCCATACCCAGATTACTCCACACAGAACCCTCTGAACCCACATCTGGATCCCCCTCACACTTGGATCCTGCCTTTTTGAGCATGCCTGCCCACACCTGGTGCACCTGGCACAGAGGGGCAGGGCCCTGGGGTGTTTCTGTCCTTGCGCTGTGTTGGGATTGGGTGCAGCCTCACTGTTGAGTCCATGTCCCGGGGAGAGCTGCACAGTGATCTCCCACCTCTGTGCAGCCAGTGTCCTGTGCTCCCCAATGCCATGCTGGAGCCTCCACATTTGACAGATAAAATTTGCAGAATTTTAAAATATTGCATGCAGAATTTTTATTTTTGGTGCAGAATGCCCTCGGGAGTAGTGGTCCCCTAAAGGAACAGATGAAATCAACTATTCATGTATTTAAATTTCAATGAAACCTTGAAAAGAAAAGAGTCCTAAACCCTTGTGAAATAGCAGGTATTTTGATTATAGAGTTTTCCCTCAGTACATTCTATTGCCCATATCAAATACAACTCATGGGCTGATTAACTGTATGCTGTAAGTGATCTGACACTCCATTGTTCTCGATGGAGTTACAGCAAGGAGATTTAGCTCAGGGAACTCACTGTATTTTGTAAATCATTGGTTCAAAGGGGTCAATCACTGCAAGACACACAGAATCGTAGGATTGGAAGGGACCTAAAGAGGTCATCTAGTCCAGTCCCCTGCACTCATGGCCGGACTAAGTATTACCTAGACCATCCCTGACAGGTGTTTGTCTAACCTGTTCCTAAAAAGCTCCAAAGATCGAGATTCCAAACCTCCCGAGGCAATTTATTCCAGTGCTTAATCACTCTCAGAGTTAGGAAGTTCTTCCTAAACCACCCCTGCTGCAATTTAAGTCCATTGCTTCTTGTCCTAGCCTCAGAGGTTAAGCAGAACAATTTTTCTCCCTCCTCCTTGTAACAACCTTTTATGTACTTGAAAACTGTTATGTCCCCTCTCAGTCTTCTCTTCGCCAGACTAAACAAACCCAACTTTTCAATCTTCCCTCATAGGTCATGTTTTCTAGACCTTTAATCATTTTTATTGCTCTTCTCTGAACTTTTTCCAGTTTGTCCACATCTTTCCTGAAACGTGGCACCCAGAACTGGACATAATACTCCAGCTGAGGCCTAATCGGCACAGAGAAGAGCAGAAGAATTACTTCTCGCGTCTTCCTTACAACACTCCTTCTAATACTCCCAGAATACATGCACCAGGTCTGAAGTGTGCGGGACAAGTTTAATGCCTTGTTTACATAAAATAACCCTTTTAACCCTGGACAAAGCCATACCATTTCTTCCATGTTGCCAGGGTGATTACTACCCTTGGGCCTATCAATGCAAAAGCATCAACTCAAGTAAGTCTTGTTCCTGACTATAGTGACTGTATTTAAGTTATCTAACACTCAGTACAAATGTTCTTTCTTTGATCAATATTTTTTAGTGCTTCATCTGTCTTGAATTGGGAATTGTAAGAACCTGAATAGATAAACGGAAACATAGCATAGCTATTCTATAGGTTGGATAAGTAACTCAGTATCTACTGCTGAAATGATTGAGATTTCTCAGAGTCGTGGTCACTGCACCACAACTGAAACTGTTGAGTCTTCCACTGCATCACTGCACTAGGAGAAGTGTCCCATTTTCTCTCCCAGTGGCACAGTGGTTCCAGAGATCTCCTAGATTAGGGCACCAATGATAATTAGAGATGGACCCAAATGACAGTGTCTGAATTTGAGTACAAACTACCCCAAAAAATATGGCTCAGGGATTTTAGTTCAAGACCATTGCTCATCCAACAAGATGTGGGCTAGAACTCTTCATTGCTGACAACCATCTCTGTGGGAGGTACTTGGAAGAAGTTGTCATAAACAGATAGCTAAGGGTTAATGTCTCTTTCACCTGAAGCACCTGACCAGAGGACCAATCAGGAAACAGGATTTTTTCAACTCTGGGTGGAGGGTTTTTTGTGTGAGAGTCTTTTGTTCTGGGTCTTCTGCCTGAATCTCTCTCAGCTATGAGGAGGATTTTTCTACTTCCTGCTTTCTAATCTTAGGTTTCCAAGTTGTGAGTACAAAGTTGGGTTTTTGTTTTGTATTTACATGTCTATAGTTGCTGGAGTGCTTTAAATTGTATTCTTTTTGAATAAGGCTGTTTATTCATATTTCTTTTAAGCAATTGACCCTGTATTTGTCACCTTAATACAGAGAGACCATTTGTATGTATTTTTCTTTCTTTTAAGACCTGTTGGAGTTTTTCTTTAGTGAGGAACTCCAGGGAATTGGGTCTGCAGCTCACCAGGGAATTGGGTCTGCAGCTCACCAGGGAATTGGTGGGAGGAAGAAGTCAGGGGGAAATCTGTGTGTGTTAGCCTGACTTTGCATTCACTCTGGGTGAGGGGGGAAGAGAGATTGACTCTCGGTAATTCTGTTCTCCAGGCTGGGAACGGGGAGGGTGGAATTCACGGAGGTTGCTTCTGTGTAGCTCTCCAGGAGCACCTGGAGGGGGGGAAGGGAAAAGGATTATTTCCCTTTGTTGTGAGACTCAAGGGATTTGGGCCTTGGGGTCCCCAGGGAAGGTTTTTGGGGGGACCAGAGTGCCCCAAAACACTCTAATTTTTTGGGTGGTGGCAGCAGTACCAGGTCCAAGCTGGTAACTAAGCTTGGAGGTTTTCATGCTAACCCCCATATTTTGGACGCTAAGGTCCAAATCTGGGACTAGGTTATTGACCTGAGTGGCAGCGTCATGGGAAAGATAGAATCCAGAAGCCAGTAGGAATATTATATTTTTCTTTTCTCTGCTAGGGGCTTTTTAGCAGAGAGGGTTTGGTTTTCAAAAGGAACCAGAGAGAATTTTTTTTTCTGCTCTCTCTGGCAGTTGTGGCTTGCATATTAAGCAAGAAACCATTAAGCTGTGACAAACAGGTCTTTTGTCGGACAATAGCACTCCCATTAGGAGTCATATACCAGCACTATATACATGCAAATAAAGTATTTTTTCTGGTTTACCTTACATTGAAAAAATTAGCTAAAGGAAGAAAGGGAAAAATGCACTGTTGCTAGGCAGACCCCAGGAGGCAACAGAGCCTGCAGTTCAGAAGATAAACACCGGAGGGTACCCCAACACAAAAAAACAGGAACCATGCCTTCCAATACCAAAATGGAGGCAGAAGAACAAATCAAAGAAGCTGAACACAGGCGACAACTGGAAAAAAGACAAAAAGAGGTGGAGCTGAAAGAAAGAGAAGAACAGATCAAACAGGCAGACCATAAAAGAGAACAAGATGCCAAAAATGCAGCCCACCACAGAAAACTAGAAGAAGAAGAGGTGGCCCACCGCAGAGACATGGCAATAACCTAGTCCCAGATTTGGACCTTCGCGTCCAAAATATGGGGGTTAGCATGAAAACCTCCAAGCTTAGTTACCAGCTTGGACCTGGTACTGCTGCCACCACCCAAAAAATTAGAGTGTTTTGAGGCACTCTGGTCCCCCCAAAAACCTTCCCTGGGGACCCCAAGACCCAAATCCCTTGAGTCTCACAACAAAGGGAAATAATCCTTTTCCCTTCCCCCCCTCCAGGTGCTCCTGGAGAGCTACACAGAAGCAACCTCCGTGAATCTAAGCAGAGGGATTCCACCCTCCCCGTTCCCAGCCTGGAGAACAGAATTACCGAGAGTCAATCTCTCTTCCCTCCTCACCCAGAGTGAATGCAAAGTCAGGCTAACACACACAGATTTCCCCCTGACTTCTTCCTCCCACCAATTCCCTGGTGAGCTGCAGACCCAATTCCCTGGAGTTCCTCACTAAAGAAAAACTCCAACAGGTCTTAAAAGAAAGCTTTATATAAAAAAGAAAGAAAAATACATACAAATGGTCTCTCTGTATTAAGGTGACAAATACAGGGTCAATTGCTTAAAAGAAATATGAATAAACAGCCTTATTCAAAAAGAATACAATTTAAAGCACTCCAGCAACTATAGACATGTAAATACAAAACAAAAACCCAACTTTGTACTCACAACTTGGAAACATAAGATTAGAAAGCAGGAAGTAGAAAAATCCTTCTCATAGCTGAGAGAGATTCAGGCAGAAGACCTAGAACAAAAGACTCACACACAAAATTCCCTCCATCGAGAGTTGAAAAAATCCTGTTTCCTGATTGGTCCTCTGGTCAGGTGCTTCAGGTGAAAGAGACATTAACCCTTAGCTATCTGTTTATGATAGAAGTAATATTAGTTTTGTCTATGAGTTGTCAGTCTCAAAGTGCTTTAATTGTAATTCCTTATTGAAAAGGGAGTTTGGCTTTTGGTCTTGAAAGCCTGATAGAGGAACTTTCCAGCTGTACTAAAACTGTTGGTTTATTTGGCAAGAGGAAGAATTTGATTTTGTATGGAGAAGAGAGAATTCCAACTCCAAACCCCCAGAAAACATACAATTGCGTATCCCAGCTAGACCACTAAAAACCCTGCTGCAGTCATCAGGCAAGCAAGATGCTATCTTGACTAGCCTTCCTGGAGGAGTTAGTTCTTCCACAGGCTAGATTATTATGAGATGTTACAATATGCTGAACACAGCTAAGAAGCAAGGTAGCAAATGCTAAAAGCCATCACTGCCAGTCTTTGTGCTATGCTAAAGCTAACAGCTTTTAGGCCCTGGTCTTTGCTACACAGATGTATAAACCAGTGCCCTCTCTCTTTATCTGCTATCCCTCTCTCTCTCTCAGCCCCCGCCCCCAGCCCCAAATAAAGCAGCAGTCTTGTACTCAATCCTCTAGCCACTAGAGAGCAAAACTGCTTAATGCTATTTAAGTTCTTCTCCAGTGAAGTCCTCCCACCCCACCTGTTAATGCAGAAACATTGAATAATATAGCACTAGGTATCAAGTATCAGAGGGGTAACCATGTTAGTCTGGATCTGTAAAAAGCGATAGAGCGTCCTGTGGCACCTTATAGACTAATAGCATTAGGTAGTGGGCCCTCTGCAGTGGCTTCAAACAGGCTGGTGCAGAGAAAGCCATTGGGGACAAATGAAGTGGTGGGGACCATGGAATATGCCATTAGGTGGCCCAAGTTCTCCACATACAGTGAGTGCATGAGGGCAGCTGCCTTTATTCTAGTCCTTTGGCTGGAATCACCGCCTCAGAGGTGGTGGTATGAAGTCCCATCTAGGTGGCATGCATGTGTTAATTCTGCTCCTCTGCCAGGTATGCTACACAAAGCACTGTTTCTCTGGTTTTCTACAGGTGGAGCAATTTTATCTGAGTACAAACACTGACCTCTCACAATTAAACACTAGGCAGGGGGAGTCTGGATGGCTCACAGGCTTTGGAATGGGATAAGAAGCCAGCCTTCCATGGCTGGGCACTGATTTGGAACTGATTGGGATGGGTAAGTGACAAGCTATTCCCACCTGATGACAGGTTCAGAGACTTCTGGGACATCACAGTAGCTACCACCATCACTGCTGAGAGGTTCATAGATTAAATGGGGCTGGAAACAGGCCAGATTCACTGCTGGCATCTTGGGTGAAAGTCCAAGGATTAAACACTTGCAAGGATAATAAGAACATCTATATAATTATATTAAATTAAAAAAAGTGTTAATGATATAAACCCTCATGCTTCAGCGCATAAAACAATGGTGAATGATGGGGGCAGGAAGAAATGGCCTCTATGGGCAGCTTGTTCCACAATTGTCCATCAGAGGTTCTTGTAACTTTCTCTGCAGCCCTTGGTAAGTGGCCCCTGACCAAGACAGGATCTGGGATTACATGAACAAGTGGTCTAATTCAGCAAGGCAAATTTCTATGAGTGGCAGCCATTTATATCAGGGCTGATGCTGGCTTTTTCTCTCTCCAAGTCTGGATTGAAGCATGGGGGGGTCTCAGCTGCTGCTGCTTCTCCTGCTCTGACGAAGGACATAGAGCAGTGGAAAGCTATACGCCCTTTCACCTGCACTATGCCCACTTTAAAGGAAATGTTATTAAAAGGAAAGGAAATCATTCTTCTCTTGTCTAGGCCTTCTCCATATTCTTCTTTACTTCTGACCCCACATCTAATAGACTATTCTCTGTCCAGGAGACAATTTCCATTTTATAGCTCTGAGTATAAATTAATGCCAGAGTGTTCTGCCTTTGCAGGGTGTTTTGTACTGTGCTTGGTCTTCAAAAAAACAAAAACAAAACAAAACAAACAAAACAGAAACAACCTCTGCAGCACTTCCCTGGGTGCTTTGTAAGCCTCGCCCTGCTATTCCAGTACTCTAACAGGAACATTACTTTTTTCATCTGATTTCTAGTACTCTCTGTGAGAATGACTTTGAGGTTGATCACAGAAGGAGCACACACCCCCGAACAGCTGTTCAAAGAATAAACTTGTTTAAGAATTACTTACCACATACTAAACAATTATCTAGATAGAAACAAAGGGGAGATTTCTTAAGTTAATATGCAGCAAAGAAATAAAGCTAAAGTCTGAGGGAGAAACATAGCTAGTGCTTAGATATGATGGTTGAGTTAGGAAAGCTCGGTTCTAATCCTGGTTTGACAACAACTTGCTGTGTAGCCTTGTGCAAGTCATGTAACTGTCTTGTGCCTCTATTTTCCTATATCTCCACTGGTGAGGTAATACTACTCCCCTGCTTCACAGAGGTGCTGCAAAACTTAATCCCAGACTTTGTAAACTGCTTTGAGATCCTTGGGTAGAAGACACCATGGTAAGCACTAAGTATTGCTCAACAAAACCTCAGGTGCAACAAAGGTATCTAACAAAAGAGGAGATCTGGAGTACTGTTCCACTTGTTACATTAGGGGCTTGGGACTCCTGGGTTCTGTTTTCAGCTGTACAAAAAATGCATGTGAGCTTGTGCAGGACAAAACTTCTGCACCTCAGTAAAATGGGCATACTGTAATCAAACTGAACACCACTATGTTCAGAGGCATAATTAATCATTAAAAACTGATTTAGGAGCCTCGGAAGACAGACCATACAAGTACAAAATATAAATAATCTATTTTCTGTATACGCTGGAATTATAGCATTTCACAGAACAGAAAGAAACCTTTCAAATTAATGACTTAAAAGTGTGACATTTGAGGGAAGTGAATGGTTGAAAGATTTGGTTACCCCCTGAAATCTAGTCCCAAGTGAAAGTTACCACCATTTGGCGGGCTGCTTGGTTCATACGTGAAATGCGTATGTGATCCAAATCTGATTCTCAGCGAACTAACGGTAGCAGTTGGCATCAGTTTGTATCCTCATTGGCAGTCAACACTGAGCCCAAAGACAGACAGAACTTGGAAAGTTAACTGTCCTCAAATCTAGAGATCAGTCCCTCAACGTGAAAAGTTGAAGCACATGGTTTTTTTTCATGCCATCAGAACAAACAAACAAACAAACAAACAAAAACTTATCCTGTTTTTGCTTCTGCTGTCCCGGTTATGTAGATAGACTTCAGTATGCAGAGTAGCATGGCATCGTTCACAGCCCCTATAAAAACACAACTGTATTGGATAGTAATAGCTCAAAACACTGCAACACCATTAGCAGAAGTTGCACCACCACTGTCTGGTTTTTAAAGGAAGCATGGATTCTGCCATGTTTGAAGTCCTCAAAGAAAAATGATCAAGATCATTAATGTCAAATGTATGGATTTCTGAAGCAATTGCTTATTGAGTGGAATGTGCATGTTCTCCCTCACCAGGCAAATCCTTCAATACTCTTATAGTCCTTAAATTTAGTATTGTAAGTCCAGACAATCTCATAGTAACAAACCATGTTTAAGGAAAAATATTTGGTAAAAGTAATAGATTTTAGTTTCAAGCTTCCAAAGGACTATTTAAAGGGAGAGAAATAGGAATCAGAATTCTGAATGTTACCTTTGATGCTGTCTTTCAACCAATAATTATTTTTCATCTTTTAGAGAATGGAGAAGTACCACTAGTGCATCTGAATTGTATCATTTTAATGATCTTTCTGCGAAATTTGAATTAGAAACATGTTATTTAACAAAGCTACATTTACAGCAAAAATTCCAGAGATCCTTTATCGTCACAGGCTACCAATTACACCTTTGTTCTCAGCTTCATTGTGGCACCTACGTTCCCCTGTTGCTCTTGAGAATGTGTTATAAATCACATGCTATTGTGTGGAATTTGACAAAATAGTACGTTTACTGCTGCCAAGGATTTTTTTTCATGACAAATGGTTATTTTTATTTCTAGTTTCCCTAGTCAAGACCAACGCTTGTCTGACTACCAAAGTAAAAAGGGTAGGGGAGGAAATAATTCTCTGGCAAAAAGTTAAAGTGGATCCTGACAAGAAAATATGAAATGTTTTTAAATGGAAGAATTTAACATACCTGTACATTTGTTTTGTCACTATTTAGTCTCAACCTCTGGAATGCTGATAGAGAAGAGGGGTCTTGACATGCAAATACTTTTGCTTTCTATTAGCTTCCACAATAAAGTAGGAAGCAGTACTTCAAATAAATCTCAGCAAGGAAAGAAAATAATAGTAACACACTGTTTGTCAACATACACACATGCTCAGCTGTCCAAAACACAAGCCTGGCTAGCTTAATTTAGCACCTGTCCTGCTCAAGGTATCCTCAAGCAGAGTTACATGTCGTTAATGCAAGCCACTGAGGCAACCAGCATATGCTTATCACAGCAGATCATGCAACTTTGGGTATTTAAAAACTGCTTTGGTGGAGAGAAAATGCTAACTAGAATACCAGAGTTCACCCCATGCCTTGAAAAGGGGCATCAGATATTTTGTATTCACCTGGGCAGCTCCTAAGAGATAAGCCAAACGAGCAGTGATTTAGCATCTTGACTGATGGGCAACATATCTTAAGCATGCACTTTCCCCACCCCAGAACTCCACTGCAGTGTCAGCTCTACGTAGAAACGCACTGCAGGATGATGTGACTCCTCTCTGACCCTGTTACCTATCAAGAGATCCTGAAATGGTTATGATTTCAGTTGCCCTTCTCTCCAGCTCCCAGCAAACACTCCTAAGTGACGGTAACGTTCCAGGTAGGCACACATGACCTACTCTAATGTCAACTTTGAGTTGAAGAACTTACTAGGGTGAAATCTAGCTTGTAAAAGTCTCCTCATCCAGTCCTTCAAATCTCCCAAAATAAAGTAGTGGCCATATTGCTGTGGTGCTACATCTCATCACGGCTGGGGAAGCTAAAGTGTAAAGTGAGCTCTTATGAAACCACAGGAGTCGTCACTCTTGCCTAAGCATAGGCGTAGTTTGACTTCTATATATCAGGAACATCTCCAGTCAGGCCACTGGGGCCCGGGGTGGGGAGGCATATTCTGTGCCTGCCCGAGACTTACATTTTGAGGGGACAATGCTCCCTCTATTCCCCCCCAGCTACGCCCATGCTTGTAATCCTCCCAAATGGAGGATTTAATCTATTTTGCAATAATAATTTGCTAAGCAGGTTTACCACGCCCATGCTTGCCAAAGAGCAGAAAATGTTACTCTCGTTGTTGAATGTCCTTCCTTCTCTGAAGGGAATTCTTTAAAGTTCCACAGCCATTCAGGAAATATCTGCGGTCAGAAGGATTCTGAGGTTTTGGAGACAATTAATGTAGAATTATCTCCAAATTTGTGGGGAAATTTAGAATTTTAGAGCAAAAAGACCCAACAACAACAAAACCCCCTCATTTGGAATCAACCGTGCAAAGATGAGAGCAATAAAAGGGAAAAAAGCTCACAAACTTAGCAAGGAAACTATATATCCACCACTAAAGGCATGCTGATAAGTCAAAAGACTAGCAATTCACTGGAGGGAAAACATCTGCCTCATGCATCGTTGTATTTCTGTTCCAGGACATCCAGGGTCAAATGCAGAGTCATTAAAAAAAACAACTATATTATGCCAGAATGAAAAACCAATTGCTTCCTTAATATTTTTTAAATATCTACAATCTGGATATTGAATATACCAAATCCTAGCTCCCAAAGCAGGTGTTTTATTGCTGATTTGGCAGACAGCCTGAAACACTCAGAGAGGTGAGAACTGCCCCATTCATTTCAAAGGGATATCAACTTTGAAACATAAATATAATGTAAGCATCAACATTATTATTTTGCTACTGATCGTTCTGGCAGAAAAACCACAAATGTGCTCAACCCACAAACCCAAACTGCTTCCCATGCCACCTCAGCTGACAAAAGCCCTAATTGTCCCGACCTGCAAAAACCTCCAACTTTCCCCATCTCTCCCAAGAATGTGTATGATGCCAGAGTCAGTGTGGACCCAGCCACATAGTTTAGGTTCAGCTTCCTGCACAGTACCTGGAGCTTTGGCTCTCAGATCCAAGGAACCCGGAATCATGGCAGGCCTCTCTCTGGCAGCTCACAGTTCCAACGATCCAACAACTGGACTGTTAGCTGCTAGACAACTTCAATCTGCTGGTCTGAGCAGTGCACATACACAGCAGATCTGTTCCGTGACCATGGAAGACAATGGAACAGAGGTGGTCTTATAAGAAAGTCCTGCCTGTGGATCTACATCTCTGAGCTTTTCAGCAGATCATAGATTGACAGACTTTCAGATCCAAGTACCGGCTCACTCATTTTGGAGTGTTTTGCCTACAAAGTAGTTTCAGATTATGAGTGGGCTGGTTCTCTCACAACACAGAGCAGATGAGATGATCTGCCTTTGAGGGCTGAGCCATCTCTACTCAGACCAGTCGTAGCTGTTGTGCTTGCTCAAGGCAGGCCCCAGAAGCGAAGCCAACACACAGTGAACACCCCCATTGTGCAGTACTTATTCCCTAGTCTCTTAAAACCTGAAGGCTTAGAGCCTCACCCCTGCTTGGGCTTCAGGGGGTCATGAGGTTATAACATGGGGGGTCATGAGCTGTCAGCCACCACCCCAAACCCCACTTTGCCTCCAGCATTTATAATAGTGTTAAATGTATAAAAAGTGTTTTTAATTCACAAGGGGTGGGGGGTGTCACACTCAGTGGCTTGCTGTGTGGAAGGGGTCACCAATACAAAAGTTTGAGAACCAATAAGCAAGAGAATATTCCCAGTGAGAGCACTGCAGAAGTCAGTCATAAGGCTTCAAAGACCCCCTGGCAAGCTCTGGAGTTGGGGGCATACCAAGGCAGGGCTGGAGATTTCAGGCAGGCTACAGACCATTGAACAGCCTCAGGGTGCTGTAACTTAGACAGCCCTAGTCTGTCTAAATTACCCTGGGAGCATCTCCAGCTCCAACAGCAGCCCAGGATCAGGATGAATAAGTGGCTTACAGTTACCTTACCCTTCCTCCCCATGGGATGCAAATTCTGTGCTGTCTCCCTTAAGGTACAGAATCTTGCCCAAGTATGTTGGTCACTCATGGATATTATTGCCACATACTAATACCAACTGAGTACCAGGCTTTCTGTTCACATACCTAACAGCAAAACTTGATGCAACTGTTCTTCTGCTTACAGACTATCAGGCCATGTCTACACTACAGCATAAAATCAAAATTATTAAAACCGGTTTTATAAAAATCGATTTTACGCGTCCACACTAGGGCACATTAATTCGGTGGTGTGCGTCCATGGTCCTAGGCTACCATCGATTTCCTGAGCGGTGCACTCTGGGTAGCTCAGTAAAAGAATGAGACCAATAACTTCGATTTCCGTCCACACTAACCCTAAATCGATATAGTAATATCGATTTTAGGGTTACTCCTCTCATTGGGGAGAAGTACAGAAATCGATTTTAAGAGCCCTTAAAATCGATTTAAAGTGCCTTGTAGTGTGGACGGTTACAGGGTTAAATTGATTTAATGCTGTTTAAATCAATTTAACGCTGTAGTGTGGACCAGGCCTCAGTGGCAGACACGAACGCCACTTAAAAATACTTTTAGCTTTATCAGAACTAAACAATAAAATGAACAGGATTGTAACAGTTCAGAGAAATGATGATTCAGAGACTTGCAGTCTTCAGTGACAAGAAAGGGTTTGAAGGAGTGTGGACACATGGTCTCTTTCATAGTTATCCCTTCACCTTGAACCTCTGGATCTGAGGGGAACATGGGCCTAACAGTCACTATATATCTAGATAGTTCTGAAAAGTATAGCATCCAGGTATTGGCTGCCATGAGTAGGAATCAGCATATACTAGATATAACAGAGAACTGACAGGCGTTTTGTTCAATCTCTGTGGGAATTGTTCCTGTTTTCTCCTCCTCTTGCAATGTAACACCAGATACCATTATGCAATAGTCATTTACAGAAAAAATCATGAAAGCAAACAGTAAGATGACAACGCAAAGAGACAATCTACAGCATATTTTCAATATGCAGAAGCATTCTCCCAAGTACATATCCAGGCTATGAAATATTAACTGGAGCATTTCATCTAATGAGGGGAAAGAGGATAGGCAGGGCGTGGGTGAGGAATGCAAATAAGATGCAAATTATTTGAGTACTATGTAACCAAGGTTAGAATTTATGCCTGAACGAGCTTGCTGTTACAATGTACATCCAAGTATCTAACAGCTTACTAATGAGACTGTGCACGTTGACTTTTTTTTTAAGTCTACATTGTATTGTAGGTTATTACACACATTTTGAAAAGTAACCCTCACTGCACTAGCCAAGAGAAAGTAAGCATAAGGTTCTGCTAAGGGCCACATCGTAATTCTCAAAGCTCACAAATTACCTTTTTAAATACAAACACTTGGGCAAATGGTAGTATAAAGACTAAATATTAGCTATCAGATCCTCCTACATGCATGACTTTTTCATTGATGTTTCTCAAACATTTTATACTGAAGTTAGAAACAGGTTTGTTTTGGACAAACTGTCAAAGTCAGGCTTTGCCAGAAATGCAGCACAAGAGATGGAAGGAAGGAATCTTGTTTTGGAAAATAAACAAAAAATATTTGCAGAGGTCTCTTTTTTTTGAACAACAGATGCCAGAACTTTGCACTGACGCTCATCTGCACATAATTAAAACAAAGAAAAATGGTGATTCAGTACTCGGTACTTATAATTACTAGCTCATAAACATCCAAGTAATCTGCTTCTAAAACCAATCATGTAAGAAAAAAAATTAAATTTAAGTATGTTGATCCGATGGTGGTTGTCATGTGTGCGTGTGCTTTTAGCATAGACTGAGTGGAAAAAAAAATAAAAATCAGCAGGCCCCCCCCCCTCCCCCGACCATTTCAGATTGACACACAGCAGCAAAGGCAGATAAAGTAACAATATCCGGTTAAACTGTTTTTCAAAAAGTGGCAGGATAGACTCATAGACTCTAGGACTGGAAGGGACCTCGAGAGGTCATCGAGTCCAGTCCCCTGCCCTCATGGCAGGACCAAATACTGTCTAGACCATCCCTGATAGACATTTATCTAACCTACTCTTAAATATCTCCAGCAATGGAGATTCCACAACTTCCCTAGGCAATCTATTCCAGTGTTTAACTACCCTGACAGTTAGGAACTTTTTCCTAATGTCCAACCTAAATCTCCCTTGCTGCAGTTTAAGTCCATTGCTTCTTGTTCTACCATTGGAGGCCAAGGTGAACAAGTTTTCTCCCTCCTCCTGATGACACCCTTTTAGATACCTGAAAACTGCTATCAGGTCCCCTCTCAGTCTTCTCTTTTCCAAACTAAACAAACCCAATTCCTTCAGCCTTCCTTCATAGGTCATGTTCTCAAGACCTTTAATCATTCTTGTTGCTCTTCTCTGGACCCTCTCCAATTTCTCCACATCTTTCTTGAAACGCGGTGCCCAGAACTGGACACAATACTCCAGTTGAGGCCTAACCAGCGCAGAGTAAAGCGGAAGAATGACTTCTCGTGTCTTGTTTACAACACACCTGTTAATGCATCCCAGAATCATGTTTGCTTTTTTTGCAACAGTATCACACTGTTCACTCATATTAAGCTTGTGGTCCACTATGACCCCTAGATCTCTTTCTGCCATACTCCTTCCTAGACAGTCTCTTCCCATTCTGTATGTGTGAAACTGATTGTTCCTTCCTAAGTGGAGCACTTTGCATTTATCTTTATTGAACTTCATCCTGTTTACCTCAGACCATTTCTCCAATTTGTCCAGATCATTTTGAATTTTGACTCTGTCCTCCAGAGCAGTTGCAATCCCTCCCAGTTTGGTATCGTCCGCAAACTTAATAAGCGTACTTTCTATGCCAACATCTAAATCGTTGATGAAGATATTGAACAGAACCGGTCCCAAAACAGACCCCTGCGGAACCCCCCTTGTTATACCTTTCCAGCAGGATTGGGAGCCATTAACAACTACTCTCTGAGTACGGTTATCCAGCCAGTTATGCACCCACCTTATAGTAGCCCCATCTAAATTGTACTTTCCTAGCTTATCTATAAGAATATCATGCGAAACTGTATCAAATGCCTTACTAAAGTCTAGGTATATCACATCCACCGCTTCTCCCTTATCCACAAGGCTTGTTATCCTATCAAAGAACGCTATCAGATTAGTTTGACATGATTTGTTCTTTACAAATCCATGCTGGCTATTCCCTATCACCTTACCACCTTCCAAGTGTTTGCAGATGATTTCTTTGATTACCTGCTCCATTATCTTCCCTGGCACAGAAGTTAAACTAACTGGTCTGTAGTTTCCTGGGTTGTTTTTATTTCCCTTTTTATAGATGGGCACTATATTTGCCCCCTTCCAGTCTTCTGGAATCTCCCCCGTCTCCCATGATTTCCCAAAGATAATAGCTAGAGGCTCAGATACCTCCTCTATTAACTCCTTGAGTATTCTAGGATAAGGAACATATAGACAGTCATATGGAGCAAGTGCATCTGAGAATTAAGTGGTTGGAGGTGTTGACAAAAAAATTAAGAATTGAATAATTAAGCTTCAGAATTAACACCCCAGGAAGCTAGATGAGAATGCTCATATTGTGGCTGCCCATGAAGCATTGTTCTGTGAGCAAACATAGGACTTCCTATTCCTATGTCATCAATCAAGTCTTTTCAGATGCGCTATATTCACTTAATGGGTTTTTTTATTCTGTCCAGGTGGAAGTCATCATTACCACCATTTCCAATATTCAAAGATTTCTATAGTCTTTCGTGATGAACATTTAGAAAAAGCTGTACTCAAGCCAAAATTTGAAAAACACATTAACTACCCTATATTTCATGCATACAGCTTTGTTAATATGCCGCAAATACTAGTTATGTATTAACTTGATTTAAATCCAATAGGTGCAGGGATCCACTTTTTTTGATTTTTATTGCCTGCTAGCAAATCATAATTCCTGAAGGTAATTGGGTTTTTTATGCTCAGAAAGGAAGTCTGCATGGTTGAGGCTTGGAAACCTTATGCTTAAACCCCATACATGAAGCACTGATCTTCTTTGTGTATTACTCTCTCTTCTGACTACTGCATTATGGTCATCATCCAATCGCATTGTCAATAGGAGCGTGACACATCGGCAAAGACGACACTTCTTTGTGTCTTTCTGTAGCAAAATACTCACTCTATTTTACAATATTGATCCTTTATGCTGGTTTATGAGTGATTACAGTAGCTGAAAATATCCACATGGAAGTGTGAAGAGTTGGAGGGCTCTCATTTTGCACTCTACATTCAGATGTGTGATAGGGTGAACTGAAAATTACCACCTAAGTTGTTGTAATTCTGTTGTAAGAAAAGATTACAAACTTTTGTAATGCCTGGGTGGACATGAACAATGTATACAAGAATGGCATACAAACCATAATCTCGTCGTTATATTCTCTTCCTCTAGCGAATTCCACCTTTTACCTCCACAATAGGCAAAGTTGTTGATCTTTCTAAACAAACAAGTATCTCAACTCTAAACTGCATTTTCACATGCAGATGCATGACTGCACTGAAATGGAATCTAGCTGACAGATATTAAAAATATATTTACAGGATTAAATAAGAGTTTATTATCACATTTAACTGCTTTGTCTGATGTACATTGCAGGTTTCTGTGCAGCATAAAAATAACAATAAAAAACCCTTTCTTTTATGTGAAAACCAGAACTGATGAGATGGCAACAGCACTTGTTTAGCACATCAGCACTACAACTGCTTGAAGATAACCAACATTAATAAAACTGGAACAAATCTGTTGTTAAAATGGACTGCAACACTTGAAAACAAAATGCATCAAGTTAAGGCTAACGAGAATAATGTAAAACAGTTAAAACAGATAGACCATTCGATGTTTAAAGGTTGAAACACCCAATAGAAGAGTGTCAATTTTAACATTTCATTTTTCCAAACCCATTTTGTTTAATTTAGTACAGGCAAAGAGAGGCTAGTGAACAGATTTTTGCCCAACATATATATTATATGAGACTTAAGCCTTTTGTAAATCTGAAATATTTAAACATTTAAGCAACTATTTTGTTTGGGATATTAACCAATCAAAAGGAGGGTTATTCATACTTTAAAGCATTAAATGCATGTGCTATCACCATAAACTGCAGGTTTTGTCATTTACAAGTAAGGGATAAAGCCCAATAGTATACAGACTTTTTAATGGCACAATTTCACATCTTTTGGGCAAAATTAGAATACAAGCAGTAATTAAATAAAAATATAAGTGCATCCAAACATAAATTCTCTAAATATACCACATTTCATGTTTCCAAAATGGTAAATTTCTGACAAGAGCTGCGATTCAAATTAAAATAAATGTTTGTGTATTTCACCCAGAGGTGAAAGAGGTAATAAACCCAGGGGAATCTCTAAACAACCTTCCCCAATGCAACCCCCTATTTCTTACGTAAAATAAACTGTATGGAAGTATAAATTCAATGCACAGATGGCAAAGAAATTGCAAATGGCTGATAACGTTTGGAATTTGTAGATTCTAAAGCCCAATTGTAAATTAACTACTGTTTGTAATTTACTATGTGCACTTCATATTTTTAGTATAAAAATGAGACTGTAAATGAAGTTAGTGTGGCATAGAGCCACTGTAAACCCACCAAAACCAAAGTATGCGTATGACATTCATTTGGATGATTTACCAGTAAGTTTTTCCTACAGAAAAAAGGCAACAGTCATTTTAAATTATATACCTTAGGCTAGTACAAAAAATTGAAACAACCCCCTTCTCTATTAAAAGAGCATGCCACACAGAAGAAGGTAGACCACATTTGTTCCAATCAGACGTCTTGGAATTATCAAAATTTCATTTCTGGTAACGATCAATTTGGCTCACCATAGAAAGTTGCTTTGAAGGCTACTGATAAATTGTTTCCCTTTCAAAAACTAAAATTCAAGGCATGATAGTGCAAGAGGTAAGTTTTGATTTTAGAGAACATTGTTATTTGTAGGCTAACTGTGCTTAGTCACTAAATCCCAATCTATTGTCTTAAAGAAAATATGGCAACAAAAGCTACAAGGTTTCCAGAAATTTCATTTTGCCTAAATTTACCAGTACATCCATGAATCTCATCAACATTAACACAACTTGATTATCCTAATGATTCCATTATAAAACTTGCAAAATGTATCACAAGGTGAATAAGCCATCTAGTGCAAGTCTTCTACATTTTCTGTGCACTGTAATCCTCTTTGTAGTTTATTTCCTCCAGGTTAAATCCCCAAAATTTTTCTGTAACAATTATGAAAAAAAAAAAAGAGTGCCATGTTGAGTTTTTGTTCTATTATATCTGGGAGGTTTGTGTGTTCCTAGAATCCCCATCAGGATGCGTCAGGGATCGTGAATCCCTTGTCTGTGAGTATTCACTGTCAGATGACTCTGTAGGTTCAAGCAAGTTCTCATAATCACTGTCTTCTGATTCATCAACAATGTCACCAGCTCCTCTTTGTGAGGAAGGCATGGATGCACCATTGCCAGAATACTTCAATCCTGCATTTGTGGAAACATAATTGGAAGAGCCCACTGCTTGAGGTCGAGGCATGAAAACATTGCTTTCTGGGAGACCATGCCCCAAAGTACTTTCTTGATTGCTCACACTGAAATCAGAATAAGGAGGAGGGGGATCAGAGGCATCTGAGTCTTCAAGTGTGCAACCTTCCACAGCAAATCCAGGGTACAACATTCGTGTGGGAAACATAGATTCCAAATTATCAGTTGACATTTGCCTGGTTAAGATGGCTTGCTGCAGTCCTATGAAAGACAAAAGGAAAATAAACATGTCCTAATTACACTGAAAAGCATGAAAAGTGATCTAGTTTTATGTTTATGTTGGTCAGCGTTTACGGAAAATTCAGGTATAGTGAACACATTAGAAAGCATCTGTCTTGTTTCTTGTGGAAAACTGCATAAAACTGGCAAAAAGAAGTGTTCTGTTCTCAGTGACTTTATTTAAACAAATCATTTTATGGATTGAAAAGATGCTATACTGTGTAAACTTAACTCTCAAGCCTCTGGGAATTAGATTTCTACTACTAGTACATTTCATATAGCTTGCCTCTTTTCAGATTAAAATGGTGTTTTATGAACAGTTGAGGTGAAGCCAAAAGCACCAAAGTTGATTTATATGGAATCATTTAAATAGACAAGATGTTACTCACATAGGAAAAAGTTCAAGCACATGGATTTGGTAAATTAAGACACAATAGGGTTCAATCTTTGATGTACAGTACAGGGAGTGGTGAGATAGAAAGATGAAAGGTCTTTCAGCAGCTGAGAAGTGCATGCAACATAAAACATCAATCACTCCCTTGATCATCTTATTGTACTTATAAAAACAATAGATTTTAATGTTTTAGAAGGTACAGGTCTCAACTGACTTTACTGCAGCAGAAGTAGAATTCACACCTACCTAACAATAATTGCTGAGTACGACAAGCTTTCTGACAAATAGCACTACTATGGGGACCTGAATTGCAGAAACGTTCATAGCAAAGCTCCCTTTCCCCCCACTGCACAGGGAGCATGACTGATACATAATCAACTCTCCAATGCCAAAGAGGAAGTTTTCCAATACTGAGAAAATGAGAAGGTGGAAAACCAGCTACAACATTTAATCTAATGATTTCACGTATGCAGAAGCTGGGTATATACTTTCCTGTCTCACCCTATCTCAAGCAATTCTTGTCTGCTCAGACACAGGCTCTCAGGAACTGACGCCTGCAGCCCACTGCTAACGCTGTTCAGTTCTTAGTGCCCAGAATCTGTTGCCACACAGACTGGGTTTAGCTCTGGCCACTCTTGCTATCTACTTTCACCTTTCTGCTGGTTTATGCAGCAGTGGTCACCTGAGCTGCATTATCCCTGGTCAAGCAGGAAGCAGTAATGATTCACACTGGCTGTGTATTACAGGTGGTCAGTGAATAGGTAAGAGCCAGCATCAATCCTCCGGGTTGAAGGAAGGAAGAAGGCACCCTTCAGGAGGTGGGCTGGGAGATCAAACTGTTGCTGCCAAAATGCCCAAGCAGTAGTAGGTACCATGTGCATTCCCGTGCTGACTGGAGGAAAGGTCTCTCAATCTGAGTAGCGGAGAGGCCCATTATAAAGCTTGGAATACTCACTAAACAAAACAATCCCTTAATCCCAACCACACATCGAACCACTGAATATAGAGCTGATAAAGGATACTCTTGCTGGCAGTAATGGCAGGGTTATTTTTGTAAATTGTTCCATTAAATGGATGGAAAGAAGCAGTGGCCCTTGGCAGGAATGCTTGAGAAAAATTAAAGAATTATATAACCCTGTGTTCCAGAGTGAAACTCTCCAGAGCACCCTTCTGGCTTTTCTGGAACACTGGTGAAAAGAACAACAGGAAGTTCAGATGCTTTGTTTTATATTACCCCGAATACACAATTGCCCTATATTTCACTTTGCACTCAAATGTTCTCCTTAACACCTTGTTTATACTTCCTCCCTTCATTTCATGCTTCTCTTTCTCCATCTTCTAGCTATACTTCTCTGCCTCATCTCCACTGCCTTATGTCTGCCAAAGTGAGTTAGATCAGCACCGTTTCCTCAAATGCCGGAGCACTTTACCAGTTTGGCACTAGCCCAAACATGTTCAAACAATGGATGTAACTGAGCAAGACAATTGTGAAGCAGCAGAAAATAACTGCAAATTAAGCAGTTTTGTTGATTTTGGATTTTCTTCTGGTAGCCTATAACACATGCCATGAAAATTATTCTGACAAAATGGCATAGAACTCGAATGAAAAACATGAATTTTTAATGTGGAGGACATATTTCTACCATAGTAAGCTAAATCATACCCCAGCAAATCAATACAAGAATGGTATGTTTTGAGAACCAGTGTAAACAAAAAGTATGTTTTGATACATGAGATCTTAAATCACAAACCAAAATAGAGTTAAGACTGTCCTGTTCTACTTATGCTTCGCACTGTCTGAAATAAATCAAAGGATAAATGAGTCCACCTCCGACATAATACCAGATGGCAGTATTTCAATACTCCAAACTAATATTTCAATTACAGGATTAACACTGACAAGTAGGAAACATCAGTGATGTTTGAGAAAGACACTATGTATCTATCTATATTAACCAGTAATTACTCCTTAATGTTGGACTGGCTTTGCTGGATTCTAGCTTAACGTGCAAAAAACGATATCGTAATTAGGGCTGTCAATTAATTGCAGCTTTAATTGCACTGTTAAACATAGCATACCAATTGAAATTTATTAAATATTTTGGATGTTTTTCTAGATTTTCAAATATATTGATTTCAATTACAACACAGAATACAAAGTGTATAGTACTCATTTTATATTTTTATTACAAATATTTGCACAGTAAAAATGATAAACAAAAATTATTTTTCAGTTAATCTCATACAAGTACCATAATGAAGTCTTTTTATCGCGAAAATGGAACTTATAAAATGTAGATTTTTTTTTTGTTACATAACTGCACTCAAAAACCAAAACAATGTAAAACTTTAGAGCCTGCAAGTCCACTCAGTCCTACTTCTTGTTCAGCCAATCGCTAAGAGAAACAAGTTTGTTTACATTTACAGGAGATAATGCTGCCCGCTTCTTATTTACAATGTTACCTGAAAGTGAGAACAGGCGTTCACATGGGACCTTTGCAGCCAGAAATTGCAAGGTATTTACCAGCCAGATTGCTAAACATTCGTATGCCCCTTCATGCTTTGGCCACCATTCCAGAGGACATGGTTCCATGCTGATAAAGCTCATTAAAAAAAATAACCCATTAATTACATTTGTGACTGAACTCCTTAGGGGAGAATGGTATGTCGCCTGCTCTGTGTTTTACCTGCATTCTGCCATATATTTCATGTTATAGCAGTCTCAGATGATCCAGCATATTGTTCATTTCAAGAACACTTTCACTGCAGATTTGGCAAAACACAAAGAAGGTACCAATGTGAGATTTCTAAAGACGGCTACAGCACTTGACCCAAGGTCTAAGAATCTGAAGTGTCTTCCAAAATCTGATTAGGATGAGGTGTGGAGAAAGCTTTCAGAAGTCTTAAAAGACCAACACTCCAATGCGGAAACTACAGAACCCAAACCACCAAAAAAGAAAATCAATCTTCTGCAGGTAGCATCTGACTCAGATGATGAAAATGAACATGCATTGGTCTGCACTGCTTTGGATCATTATCGAGCAGAACTCATCATCAGCATGGACGCACGTCCTCTGGAATGGTGGTTGAGGCATGAAGGGACATATGAATCTTTAGCGCATCTGGCATGTAAATATCTTGCAATGCTGGCTACAACAGTGCCATGCAAATGCCTGTTCTTACTTTCAGATGATATTGTTAACAAGAAGCAGGCAGCATTATCTCCTGCAATTTAAACAAACGTGTTTGTCGGAGTGATTGTCTGCACAAGTAGTAGTACTGAATGGACTTGTGGGCTCTAAAGCTTTACGTTGTTTTGTTTTTGAGTGCAGTTATTTTTGTACATAATTTTACATTTGTAAGTTCAACTTGCATGATAAAGAGATTGCACTACAGTACTTGTAATAAGTGAATTGAAAAATACTATTTCTTATATTTACAGTGCAAATATTTATAGTAAAAAAATAAAGTGAGCACTGCACACTTTGTATTCTGTGTTGTAATTGAAATGGATATATTTGAAAACATGGAAAACATCCAAAAATATTTATATAAGTAGTATTCTATTATTGTTTCACAATGCCATTAATCACGATTATTTTTTTAATCACTTGACAGCCCTAACTGTAATTATTCCAGTTATTCATTCAGATCCAGTTCAATCCAACAGCAAACAACAGACAACTGATGCTGATTCATAAATAAAATTTAGCAGATATGTGGTAGGCTGACATGTTAAAAGATTAAATGAAGATGCCCCAGTCTAATGGATTAAATGCTAGTATATGAAATAAAACTTGCAATCTCACTGATGTATGGGCCAGAGATATACTAGACCAGTGGTTCCCAAACTTGTTCTGCCGCTTGTGCAGGGAAAGCCCCTGGCAGGCCGGGCCGGTTTGTTTACCTGCCGAGTCTGCAGGTTTGGCCGATTGTGGCTCCCAGTGGCCACAGTTCACTGTTCCAGGCCAACAGGAGCTGCTGGAAGCAGCACGGGCCAACGGACGTACTGGCCGCCACTTCCAGCAGCTCCTATTGGCCTGGAGAGGCGAACCACGGCCACTGGGAGCAGCAATTGGCCGAACCTGCGGACACGGCAGGTAAACAAACCGGCCCGGCCCGCCAGGGGCTTTCCCTGCACAAGCAGCAGAGCAAGTTTGGGAACCACTGTTCTAGACAATTACTACAGCAGCACTACAGCTGTACTGCTAATTACCCCATCAATTAGTTATTCTCTTCACCTCATGCAGTTCTTTCAGTGTGCCTCACTTAACTAATGTTGCTGTATCAGCTTCCCATCACAAAAATCAGGCCTTCAATAATGTACTGACATCTACTAGCCTGAGACTAAGCCTATTAATTCAGGAGGAAATTTCCCTGCAATTCCCATGCTCTTACATCCCCTGCAGTTTGGAGTCATATGCAGTTGAGTACTGTAATGAAACATCATAAATAATTCAACTTACTATTTACCACCTTTTTAAAAAGGTTTTTCTCGAATAGTTTGTCTTCTTTCCCTTCCTGGTTTCACTTCACTTCTCTTTTCCTATAAGAAATCGCTATCTGTTCCTGTGTTATTTCCAGGGTCTGTTTCCTCTTTTCTTTTTCTCTCTGTATCCCTTAATATCCTCCCCCCTTATTTTCTGTTTCACTTCCAGCACTACCAAAAAAACACAATCCTAACACGCACACATACACACAAAAAGCACACACAACTTTCTCGCCTTTTCAGTACTACAGATCTCTTTTCAAATGCCTACCATCATTTGTCCCACTCTCTCCACATACTCACTCAGACTTCAAAAAAACAAGAAAACCACTCCCTCATACACAGGAAATAATTTTTTCAAGACCCTTGTAGTCAAACACCAAACAGAGATAAGATGCCCCACTGTGCATGGACAACACCCAGCTGAGAAAAAAAATCCTTCCTCCAGTGGGTGCTTGGTTTCCTATTAGGTACTTTTAATGAAAAATTTGAACATAAGGATATCAAATATAGTACAGATCTCAGCAACCACAAGAACATTAACTCTGGAGACAAAGGATATCTGGCTTTTCAGCTGTCTTTTAGTAATTGCCAGCTGCCACCACAGGTGATGTACTGCGAGTCCACTTGTATAAATTGTGGGTCACGTACTGGCTTACAGCTCTGCCCTCTCTGCTGTGGAATGTGACCCTAAGAGGGAAGCTGTGGATGTACTTGGCCTAAGGAAAACCAAGAGATGGTATAAAGTTGACATAGCCTGCTATATTAACCTGATCCTGAGGTGTAGGGTGATATTCTTGGGCAGGCTGAAGGTTGGAGGGTATCACCGGAGCATGCTGAACTCCAGAGAGCTCTGGCTGGCTGGAGCTCTGACTCCATCCCCATGTGACCATTAGCTGGCATAGCCAAGAGCACTCATCGGTCCACTCTATGCCAAGGGCTGGTCCAGGTTCAATCCCAGCAACACAGAAGCTGAGAAGTGGCTGACAGCCACCTTCCTCCTCCCACACTCAGCAGAATTCAGCCTGATGTAGGCATCTGGCCCTCCATGCTTCAGCAATAGTGATACTAGCATAGGTCATTCACCTAAAGGAGAAACAATTCCCCACCAAATTCTTTATCACAGAAATCAATATTTCTCTCAGAATGAGTTCTCTTTATAAACTTCCCAAAGAAAAAACACACAAGTTAGTTAACATGAAACACTGCATGCATTTTAATCCGTTGTTAAAATCATTGACGTATATGCTGCACTCTCCTATAGTCACCATGCTCTAGGTAAGATGATGTAAATTCACGTCCTGTAGTCCAAGGCCTTATAGCCTGCATTAACTTATCTGACACCACACATTTTTTAGGCTAAGATCACTTAAATAACGGAACCTGAGCAAGAATTGAGCCAGGTATCCACAGGAGAAAAATGTTAACACAGATCACTTAGCCTCTCCACAGTTCAGTTTCAAATTTTCAATTTTGCCAGTTCACACTGCAAAATCTTAGAAAGTTGTGTAATTATATTTTTCTTCAGGCGTAGAGAACATTAAGATGTGTGTTGCAAGTATTTTCACAAGCTAGGAATCATTTCCATCGAAATCTATCACAGGCATTGTAAACATGAGTTTGCAAGAATAGCTATTAGGTTGACAACAGCTGTGCCCCATATCTTTGTTGCAATAAGAAAAACAGGCAGATCATTCCAACGAGTCTTAAGTCCACGTTTCTACTAAATGTTTTGTCCTTACAGATCCTGTTTATGAAACACAAGTGTAAAGGAACTTACTTATTTTTTGCTCCTTTTCATTTTTTCTTTGTGTTATTTGCCCTTTTAGTTTGTTTACATCAGCTTGGAAAGATTCAACAACTCGTTCACTCTTTTCTACATCTATACATACTGCCTGGGAGAAAAACACAGTAAGATAAGTCATACTCAAATTCTCCAAAAGTCCATTAAAGAGTTACACAACTTGGCCAGAGAATACTATCAGACTAGAAACAATACCAAGAGGATGAACTCATACTGAACCAGACCATGAAATGAGATGTTGAAAACTGATTTTCACCTACTGATCATGGCCTATGCTCAGCTGTTGCAAGATGGAAAGAACTTCCGAACAGTTTACCACTACTTCTTGTGTCACCCTGGGCAATTCACATAGCCCCTCTGTGACTCTGTTCCGCATCTGTAAAATGGGGATGATAGTACTTCCCTACCTCACAGAGAAGTGGTGAAGATACACTAAAGATTGGGAAGCTCTTTGAGATCTGTTGATGAACAGTGTTATACAAGAGCTAGGTATTATTATTATAGGAGGACGCTCCTAACAGAAAGAAGTTACCTCTATATTTTATCATCTGTTACAAATGATTCAGATAGTCTGCTAATCTTTTCTGCACTCAGTATCAAAAATAAGGCCTCGTCCATATTGACTGAAACTATACTAGCAACAGCCACGTGAGATTATCATGACTGTTAAATATAGTAAAGATCCTTGAACTGTTCAGATTTTAAGATCCTGATAGTGATGTGTTAACGTAACATTTATGCTACACTTCCAGCTGTGCTGTAGCTGGGTGACTAGGAATCAGGAGATAAATGTGTTGCGACCTGATCTCCTGGCCGTCGCACGGACAGATTCTACATTTGTCCTCTATCTCTAAGTTTTTGATAGTGAAAATTAAAAGGTGTAGTGAATAAATGAAAATACATAGATCTGTTCTTGCTCTATTAAACATATTTTTGGTGTTTCTAGTTTGTAACATTCTTTGCGAAACACGTGTTTCAAAGTTAACCAACAAAAGGAACTTTAAACACTTGATATAGGATAAAAACAAGCAGGTATGTGTGCACAAGCAGACTTAACAGTGCCATTTAGACACCAAAAGACTCCAGGGTCACAATTCTAGGAGCAATAAAGCAGTTCCCCAGGGAAATCAGTATTTTTCCATATTTCTCTCAAACACTTTGCTAGCTAAACGCACCAGTGACTAGCGCAGAAGCATATATCTAACTCTACTTACTGCTGGTAAGCAGGAGGTACTAAACAAGGCTATCCCATCAACCCATTTATTAACATATTTGTGAATAACTGCTCATCTATTTCAAATATGGAGCTTGGAGGCAGCACTGAAAGTCCTGGGAAAGAGAATCTTTCTTTACTCTGAGTGCCATGTTCTGGGCAGCGCTGAGAGCAAAGCTGACGAGGTCCAGAGAGAACAGAATCTGTCCACAGGTTAGCTCAGAGAGAAGGTTGCTCTGACGTTAATGTGCACACACGTGTGTGAAAAATAAAAGTACATCTAGCCACCTTCCAAACATGCAAGGCCAAATTGCGGCTTGCCCACTGTGGGCTACTTATATCACAGGTCACAGTGGGGACACTAAAGGAAAGCAGCTTCCACAGGGCAGGGTCAGAGATGGTAAGAGCCTTGACTCTGCCTCATTCCCCGTTTTGCATGCCAGCCAGCAAAGCTGAGCTGGTAGAGAGGGGAATATGACTTGCTACCAGTCTATATGAGGAGCACATTACTCCAGAGGGGATATAAAGGGGGAGCCTTAGTCACAATTCCCATACATGTCTGATCCTGAGGAAGCACAGCTATATGCCATCGTCTACTCAGGACAAGTTGGAAATTGACAATCTAGTCTTTAGTAGATTTCTGAAGACCAGCAGTGAGCCATTTTCAGATGTCACAGATACGATCACAGCAAGTCTTTTTTTTTTTTAAACTGACCCAAGCATTGTATCCAAAGCATTGTACGTTCCCTGCAAAATATCTGTCAATTTTAATAAATGCAGAGTTCCCTACAGTATCGAGTACAGAGTGAAATCCCAATGTTGCAATCAGATCCATGTGGGGAGGCCCTTGCACTGCTGTGGTGTCCTACTGACTTCAACGGGGCTCTACTTTGTGGGGGATGGGGAAGAATTCACCCACACAGATCCATTTGCAAGATTTGGACACTTAAACAAAATAGAAGTTTCCCTAAGATGTTACTTAACATTATAATTACTCTCATGTGAAAAAAAAAAGAAGGCTCAAAGAGCCAGACTCAATAATGCTTATACCGACTACTTTTATAGAAGTATCTGTTAAATGCATGTCACGTGGGAAAAGGTATAAGAGAAACATGAATGTTTAACTAGTAAAGAAATACAAGTCATTTCTCATATTTCCTTAAACCATTTTAAATTCAAAATAAAGCTGCGTTTCCTTACAACTCTGGGCTACTAGAGCTCAGAGACAGAGGCACCACATGAATGTTGACCAATATTAAATAAAATGAGTTACCTGTACTTTTTCCTGAAGTGCATTATAAACCTGATATATAGCCCTGATGTCCTTCATCACTCCATCTTTATCAAAAAAATCAGTACTAAAAAAAAAAACGCAGAAATTACAAAAGATAACATCACAACTTTCTCTGTCTCTCTGAGCTGCTTTTCTCCAAAGCACTTTAAGATTTGGTTTTTATATTTACACAATGAATTAAACTTCATATATTGCTAAATCGTTTCTATCCCAAGGAACCAGTATCCAGGCAACAATGTATTAGCTGCAGAGGCTCTTTCTGGAACAAAAGGCAAAACTTGCCGAGTCTGACACTAACAAGATTAGACTCTTAAAAAAAAAAACCAACCCCCCCCCCCACCTCTCTCCAAGCTTCCATGCTGTAACTGGAAAAATGTCTTTGCTAGATAACTAAACCATTTTTAAATGTTATTTTGCAGTGTCTGTGCATTTTATTTAAATGACTAAGAATAAACATTCTCAAACCATGAGTCAAAGCCTGTAAATCCACTCTACATAAAGAACATCCACTGAACTCAGTGGGAATTCTGCACAGGGAGGGCTTGCAGGATTAGGCTACAATTAGTCTAATTCTGATGTTGTTGCAAACCTATAGAATTCAGATTCGTTCATTTAAAAAATATGTTTTGCTGTATAGAAAATGGTGAATGCATAAAATGGAAGCAGATTACTAAACAGCTTCAATACTTAGTTCTGTTTCTTGCTGAAAATCCATATTCATATTACCATTTAGGAGGCAAAAATTGTAGAGCTTCTGGATTATACTTAATTTAAAAAAGAACTCCACTTACCCATGTTCCTTAATAACTTTGGCATAATTCTGAGAAGTATTTGGCACTGAAGAAACTTTGTACTCTTGCTGACTAGTATTGCCTAGATTGGGAATTGCAAGCGACACCCTTTGATTATACCTGTAGAGAAAGTTTAGAAAGAGACCACTATTATTCTTCCAAAGATTTTTTTTTTTGCAAGTCTTGGTATGCTCTCACCTCCCTACCCAAAGTGGACAGGTCTGTCTCCAAACAAGGTGAGTACTTGAGGAGCTCAACTCCTTTAAAATTTAAACTAATAT
Source organism: Gopherus evgoodei (assembly GCF_007399415.2). Classification (NCBI taxonomy): domain Eukaryota; kingdom Metazoa; phylum Chordata; order Testudines; family Testudinidae; genus Gopherus; species Gopherus evgoodei. Next base: position 21,822,480 of record NC_044328.1, on the reverse strand, counting down.
ACATTTCTACGTCAGCTGTATTTTGAATAAACGATTTGTCATATTCAAAGATGGCTTTTTGTTTTTAACACATTAACGCAAAACCAAAATTGACCAGCAGGTGGATCTATCTTTGATACCCCCTAAATTGTCGACTGTGCACTAATCAGACTATTGTAGGTGCAGAAAGGAAGCCACATTCCCAGCTCAGTAATTTTGGAGAAGTAAAGCCATACTGACTTCTCATTTCTCTTTAGAAACAATTTTTTCACAGTCTATTTTTAGTCTAAAAAATGTATTGACTAAAAAATAACTTTCCACTGCCCTGACTGAATCTTAGCTTAATTTATGAATTGCTTCTGGAGAAAAACATGCTACCTTATTTTATTATGTACATAAAAAACAGAGTTTGACTAGTCGATAATTACTTTCAATACAGATATTTTTAAAAATAGTTCTTAATGCTATTAGGAATTTCAATAAAGAGTATAATTACAACCACACTGTGGTAGCTGATGTGAATATGGACTGTTTACCTTCGGTTTGGTCTGAAGAGCACATACTCTAAAGCATGTGTTGAGTTATTTGCAGTCGAGATAAAGCTGAAGAGAAGGAAGACAAGGTCAGGCACTCCAAGAATGTGGGTCAGCTGTTTATGGATGATGTGCTCTCTATATGACATTTGTTGCTGAGTGTTTCTCCTAAATCTGTACCATCCAATAACATTCTGTAATGAAAGTAAAGAAGAAAAAACAAAGTATTAATGGAGACAGAAAAGATTTATAGTTTTATCTGTTGACAGCCCAAAGTATGGCTAATGTAGTTAAGAAACTGAAAATCTCTTCATGCTATATAGGAACCCACGTATAATAGAAGGTCATATTTTAGAGGCAAGCCTCAGAGCATCTTCTCTTTGTTGCTACTTGCTCAGTTTTCAAACCTGGTAGATTTTCTTTTTTTATTTTGAGGATTGCTGCAACAAACTATTCACTTGTGTTGCGTTTATGAGATACATTTTCAATGGCATGCATCATAGAACAGAATTGCAAATTTATGTTTATTCACAGAAACTGTGGGATTAATCTGCTGTGTATAGTGCTGAAATTATCCCTTTGAGCATTTAATTGTGACATACTGGTATGTTCTGCAGATAACATCCATCTAGTAATACACTGATTATACTAAATACGAACATGTATTTAACTTGCTAATTTACATGCTAGTTAACATGAAATAAAGAGACAAAATGCAGAAAGTTAGCTCGTTATCAGAACCTGGCTCAGTAAGAGCCATGAGAGTACACAGTATTATAAAGAAAACGTCCATACATTCAAAAAGAATAAAGTAGATTCCACACGTTAACTGTCAATGCACGACACTTGTATTAAATAAAAAAAACAGTAAGCAAATATTACTCAGTCTTTTTACAATAAAACCTCTACTGCTGTGGATTCTGATGAAGCTCAGCTAGCAATCAGCTGAATCCAAGATATTTACTAAATGCATTTTTATTTTAGTTGATGTCCTGGTAACTTAATGGCATTAAGAATCCATTAAATTTAAATCTGGAGCGCTGAGTCACACGACACTTAAAAGCTTTTCCCCTCCTCAAGTGAATCTACTTTCAGATTGCAGATAATGTATCTTTACTGACGGTCTGAAATTGACCTATATCTCAACAAAATAAAACTCAGCTGAAAAGTTGGTGTCTTGATTTGAAAATGTACACTACAGGCTTAACAACTGCCCCCCCCCCCCCCAAAAAAAAAAAAAGCCAGACAGTTTTAAGAAGTGTTTTCTGCTTTATCTCCTGAAGGGGAACTGAAAGACTGAAACTTTTCTCATTCTTTCAACAGTCGAAAACATCTTGTTCCCACATACCATATTTATACTGTTCTGTGCTGGAGTTAGGTGCTTATAGAATCAAATGTCTGAGACAGGAAAGACCCATGTGATCATTATTAGACATAAGACATACTTGAGGCAACTGCTTCTGTTGGAGCAAACTGACAAGAAATAAATGGTTACAGGGAACTAAAAGCAGATTTGTGGTGCAGGAACTGGTACTGAAATAAGTATTTAGTTTGAACAGATAATTTAGGTCTTATCTTCACTATAGAGTTAATTCAATTTATAATTTCAGTGTTTCCCCAACTCTAGGCCTGTCCACACACAAAGACTCTTACCTCAGGTTGGCTAGACAGTCAGGTGCACCAGTTCCCGCAGCTCCCATTGGCTGGGAGTGGCGAACCACGGCCACAGGGAGTTGAGGGGATCCAGGCCTGCAGACGCTCCAAGTCCTGACCCGCCAGTGGCTTGACCTGACGGGCCAGGAGCCAAAGTTTTCCAACCCCTGAACTATAGGGTCGGCTTATGAAAGGGTCAGACAGTTTTTGCTATTTTTACCTATCCATTTTGGGAGGCTGGCTAATAAACGAACGGGCTAATGAATGAGTATATACAGCGATTGATTATCCTTGCTCTAAGAATTGCTTGTCCCCAATTTGAAGCTCAGTTCTGCTTTTTAGGGTATCATCTCTGTTAAAAACTTCTGAAACAAGTGTTTGCTAATTGTTAAGACACAGCACTAGCAAGTTTTAAAATGTGTGTGGAAAATGAACCATTGGTAAGAGCTTGATACTCCTCTCCATCGGTCAACTGTAGAAACAACCCATTTTTAATATAGTACTGAATGTGCTAATAGCAAAGTACAGAATAAGGGTACAATAGTTTAATAATAGCTACTTTGTGAGGAAATATTGTTTCAGTTTTAAAGTATTTCAGATGGTGGAAATATTTGAATTCCAAGACTGTTTGTCAGACCTTTGTAATAAATTTATAACTATTTTTAAGCAAGAGTATCTGAACATTTTCACAGTAACTGCTCTGGGATTAAATGAGCATTTCACATAAACTCCCATTTCTGTTGGCCTAAATTGCACTGTGCAGTCATTATTATGCAAGTCTAACTCAGCCATTGGCTGGTGACAGTAGGTTAATACTAGTTATTAATTTCTGGGGACCTGTACCTAAATCCAAGGTTTCACGTGAACATGAATTTGGTCCTTCTGTTTCTGCCCCTACTTAAATTGACAAAATAATTGGCATGATTAATAGCCTCTGCACAGGATAAGCTTAATCCTGGTATTGCCAAAGATAATGTAAGTCAAGATAAATGGGCAGATTTGAAAAAGAAAGCACTTATTCTAGGCAGTACACTCAGTTGCTCATTTGTATGAGCCCCAATTTCCCTTTTTCCTGTATGTAGACCCTATATGCTATATAAGGGGGAAAAAATAAAATAGAATTGTAGAAGAATATAGTGAAACTTACTTTTCTTCGATCTTTAAGAATTCTGTCCAAACTCTCTTCATTAACTTTGCCTGCATAGTCATAAAAGCTTAAACCAAAAAGGAAAAAAATGTAGGTAGAGTTTACACACTATTCAGATGTCATCTTGGTAAACATACAGTACTTCAATTAATCTTTAGATACTATCTCATAATTTAGCCATAGAATATTAAATCACTACAGCAGCTTTACATTTATCCAATGCAGCAGTTTAGCAACGTGGTGCCGAGACCACTAATGGTGAAAAAACAATATGCCTTGGTTTAACTACTGGTTTAAAAAAATTTTCAGTGTTGTTGCACCCAACAGCTAAGTGGCAATTATTTCATTGGCAAGCCCTTCTACAAGGAGTATGTAACTGGACTGCATAAGTTTCCTCTGACTGGCTCTTGAAAAGCCCTATGTTTGGATGTCTGGGTTCTCCACCTGCTAAATGGGATGGAGAGAAAGAACAGCAATTTTACATTTCAATTAAAAAATATGGAAACACTTTTTCAGGCTGCAGTCCTGCAATCAGATCTACATGGGTGGACCCTTGTACCTGTGAAGTTCCACTGAAGTCCACAGTTATCCATGCAAGCGTAAGGGTGTGCCCATGTGGCTCCATTTGCAGGACTGGGGCCTAAGTCAATAACAAAACATGAATTCAAATGGTTTACACATTTCAAAACATGGGATAAACATTTGAAAATGGATTCCTCCTTCACTTACCTGCCAAGTCTTTAGTCTCTTTCAAGAGCTGATATCACTAACTCCTATAGCGGTGCAGAAAAACACTCTGATTTAGAGGTTTATGATCTCAACTCTTGACAGGGAAAAACAAAATCCTGAGCTCAGTACTTGGCTGGTAAATAAAGCTGGAACCATATTTTGTTTTAAGATTCAAGTTATTTTGAATTTTAAGACTAATAATCCATTACAAATGTGGAATCCTGAATAATTTAATTGCATAATCTTTTCAGTTCACCTTTAAAAAGGTTTAAGCTTTCTTTCATATAAAGTGCCATCTAATTTCAGAAGTCTGTTTTCTATAGTTCAGGGAACCATTATTCCCTGTTTTCTATAATTTGCAGAATCATCACTCTTACATACAAGGATGATGATACCCAGCAATTATTGTAAAAAATTGAGCAACTTCATTTGCAAACTGTTTTGATACAGGACAATGGCCTTTTTAGAACCCTTATTTTTGGCTCAGTTCCCAACACTTGGGAAATGCACTGCAACCAAACCCACTCTATTCAATAGCAGCAAGGCCACAGCTGTTCTTTTCCAAGAGCACAGGGTGGGTCAGCTGCAAGCTTCCTTATGACTGATTACATTTAAGTCAAGAAGCTTTGGTAATGTGCCAAAAATGTTTTTGTACATGAAGGTTAAAGGAAGAGCACATATACTGAGCACCGCTACTGATGAGTAGTATATGCATTTGGAACATCAGAGTGGCCATACTGAGTCTGACCAATGGTCGTTCTAGCTCAGTATCCTGTCTTCTGACAGTGGCTGGTGCCAGATGTTTCCCAGGGAATGAACAGAACAAGGCACTTTGTTGAGTGATCCATCACATTGTCCAGTCCCAGCTTCTGGCCACCAGAAATTTAAGAACAGTCAGAGAATGGGATAGTGTCCCAGACCACCCTGGCTAATAACCATTGAGGAACCTATACGTCATAAACTTATCTAATTCTCTTCTGAATCCAATTATACTTTTGACCTTTACAGCATCCCTTGGCAACAAGTTCCACAAATTAACAATGTACTGTGTGAGGTAGTACTTCCTTTTGTTTCTTTTAAATCTCCTATCTATTAACTTCGTTGGATGACCTCTATTCACTTTCTCCACAGCATTCATGATTTTATAGACCTCCATCATTATCCCTCCTTAGCCATCTCTTTTCTAAAATAAAAAGTCCCAGTCTTAATCTCCCTTCATATGGAAGCTGTTAGAAAATATACCTTTGCTGCACTTCTCCATACTTTTTTCAATTCTAATATACCTTTCTTGAGATGGGGCAACCAGAACTGAAGGTAGTATTCAAAGTGTGTGTACACCATGGATTCATATAGTGGCATGATGATATTTTCTGTCTTATGTACTTCTTTCCTAATAGTTCCTAACATTTTAGCTTTTTTGACTGCCACTGCACATTGAGTGGGTGTTTTCAGAGAACCACCCATGACTCTAAGAATACTTTCTTGAGTGTTAACAGGTAATTTAGACCCATAATTTTGTATGTATAGTTGGGATCGTGGTTTTCCAATATGCACTATTTTGCATTTATCAACATTTAATTTCATCTGCCATTTTGTTGCCCGGGCACCCAGTTTTCTGAGATCCCTTTGTAACTCTCCGCAGTCAGCTTTGCACTTAACTACCTTGAGTAATTTTATATTGTTCACAATCTTTGCCATCTCATTGTTTACCTCCTTCTTCCAGATCATTTGAGTATGCTGAGCAGCATTAGTTCCAGTACAGATCCTTAGGGGACCTCACTCTTTACCTCCCTCCACTGTGAAAACTGACAATTTATTCTTGCCCTTTGTTGCCTGCCTTTAACCAGTTACTAATCCATGAGATGACCTTCCCTCTTATATCATGACTGCCTACTTTACTTAAGAGCCTTTGGGGGACCTTGTCAAAAACTTTGAGTTTAAGTACACTGTATCAACTGGATCACCATTGTCCACATGCTTCTTGACCCCAGATACTGGGACATAACCTGAGATGTGGAGAGTCTTGCACATAAGTCACAGGGATGAGACTATTCCCTTCTGTAATTATCAGAAAACAAATCTGCAGCATCTCTTTTTTAATATAATAAATGTCAGTCATGACACCTGGGGACCATTCCTTAGTAAATCTGTGGAAATCTCCAAATAAAAACAAATGTGTGGAGCATAACCAGGGATTATTATTTCTAAAAATGCAACTTCTAAACACACACTATAGATAGTAATTTAGAAGCCAACTTTGCTTAGTAACTGCAGTCTACATGAGAAAATTAGATTTAACACAGCATGAGTCTTCTAAATGAAGATATTATAGAGCTAGATTCCCTTTTACATTCTGGCAGTGCAGAGGCCAGACAGCAGCTTGATCTAGCCAGTTGAAAATTCCTCTGGCATGGGAGAATAATTGGCTGATGCAAAGTCATCATTCTTGGCTCCTACACCACCCTGTGGCCCTGGTATAGGGGTCATCTGGGGTGAGAGTGACCAGAGTGTGCTGCACATCTATTCTCCAGGTCCCTTTGGGACAAACTAGCATAGGTTAAAGCAGTCCCAATGATTCTCCAACCTATACTAGGGTGCAGCTCCACCTCAACTATCAGGGAGCCATGACTGAATCCTTCACTGACACCATTCTCTAATACATCAAGTGAAAATTCAACACAGGAAAGAATCTGGGCCATGGTATCTACACATAATTTGCTGCTATGTGCTTTTTAAGCTAATATTCTACATTAAAATGGTGCTAGCACAGCTTTCAAAGGATGTTTTGTGTGTCACAATGGGTTCCATTTACCCATATTACTGTAATACAACCACACAGAGCAGTTTCAAATGTTACTATATACATTTGAAACACTAACGTATTTCAATGAGCTACCTATCTTTGTGCGCCAGATTCACCCAACAGTGGAATCAGTACAGTCAAACAATAGAAATAGCTTACCTAAAGAGTTTTGAACAAGGCTCGTGGTCATGGATTTCTGTAATAAAAAAAGAAAATGTCTGCCCCAGCAGCTCAATACCCAGAGAAAACTGTGGTTGTGTATCTTGCACAAATTTCTTCTAAATCTCCAATAATGAACAATATCAGACAATATATTGCTGTGGGGAACTTCTGACAACAAGAATTGCCCCCTGTAGGGTAGAGAGTAGCCTTCCTGTCTAAGAATGCATTATACTGAGTATAATGAACCTAGGGAACATGTAAGTGAACCTATTAATCACATTTTAAAATATTCTTCTAGGGGTATTAAGTAGCTAACATATTGCTGAGTTTAATATTCATTTGCTTTTAGATGTACCTTCCTATAGCAGTCTGCTTACAGTTGTTCAGTAATGGTACAGTGATAGATAAAAAAAATGTGTAGGAAGCAAACATAACAGTTAGACGTGACAAATTAACCAAACTGGAGGAAGGGAAATGCAGATTAATGACCTAAAAGAGAAGAGGGTAAGCACCACTCTGGCGTGACTACTTTCCTGTCACTCTAGCCAATGTGATTGCAACTAAACAAAGTCACTGCATTATTTTTTCTTTTGATTTCAAGAATTAGTAACAAATATTACCTAAGATTCACATTTAAGCAGAAAAGGCTATAAAAGATCTCTACTGTGGGACAAGTAAGGGAAAAAAATCAAAAAACCCATAAAGTATACTCAGCTTTTCAACGTGAATCAAAGTTAGTTTATGTGCTTTAGGTACTTGTACCATGTATCCTTCCAGTTATGACTTTTTAATCAGCTACTGTTTATCATTTATTTGCATTTTTCTCTACCAATCCTTCCCAGTGCTTTTGTCTTAAGTACTCTTAAATCCCCTATTCTTTCTCTAGATTCAGCAGCATTTATACAGAAATAATATTTTGAGCTCTGCCAAAGTGAGCATTTAGCAGTAACTTTGCTTGGTATCTTCCTCCCTGAAGAGTAACTCATCACTTGCTGCTCTGAAAGCCACAGAGTTTGCTCACAACTTCAGCAATTTCAGCTCAATCAATCAAACCACAATCTCCAAGAACGGACTTTACATATTAACTTCTCACCATATTCAGACACTACCAAAATAAGTCTTTGCACATCAATGTATGCTTGTACTTCCAGAGATTTCACCTTGTTTTTGGCTACGATAAGAATGCAGCTGTGAAAGTTACATTTTTATTCAATTGCAAACCAAAGACTAACTTAATTCCAGCTCCAGATTTACAGCCTGACATTCTTGAGTCTCATGGAAATGATTTGCTAAACAAAGCCAGTAAATATAATACCAGCATGCAATGCAATTACCTCAAACAGAAGTACACATGCTAGAATTATTGGGAACAAATACCTGTTTGTTTTTTTCAGCTATATTGTTATATCTAGACAAGATCTAGGGCTTTCTTTAAAAAAACTGAAACAGTGTGGTCTACTGCAGTGTTTTTCAAACTGGGGTTGCTGCTTGTGAAGGGAAAGCCCCTGGCAGGCCGGGCCGGTTTGTTTACCTGCCCCATCCGCAGGTTCGGCCGATCGCGGCTCCCATTGGCCGCGGTTCGCTGTTCAGGTCAATGGGAGCTGCTGGAAGCAGTGCAGGCTGAGGGACTTACTGGCCGTCGCTTCCAGCAGCCCCCATTGGCCTGCAGCGGTAAACTGCGGCCAGTGGAAGCCACGATCGGCCGGACCTGCGGACAGAGCCAGTAAACACACCGGCGTGGCCTGCCAGGGGCTTTCCCTACGCAAACGGTGACCTCAGTTTGAGAAACACAGGTCTACTGGATAGACTATAAGAGGAAACCAGGAATTCTTAAATTCTAGTTGTGGTTCTGTACAGTGAATAGCTGTATATCCTTGGGATATCACTAAACCTCTATGGTAAACTGAGACAATTGATAAATGAGAATGGCAAAATATTGCACAGTAGTGTTACAAGGCTTAATTTCTGTACACTACTTTCAGGCCTTAATACCAAGTTTTAAATGAATGTGATTTCTTCAACAGGAATTCACAAATCCTACATCTTGAACTATTATAATATTCAAAAGAGCTCTTCTGATGGGGCTAATTCCCTATTTTTTTCTAAAATACAAATTATCTTGTTTGTGAGTAACATACTGTAGAAGTTTACTGACAGAAAAAAGGCAACCTATAATGCCACAACTATTGGTGTGTGCAGCTAGCGCTGAAACTGAAGTGTATTGATATGCTCTACTGCAGGCCTGCACAACATGCAGCCCGCATGGGCTGAGTAGGTGCGCTCACTGTGCGGCCTGCGGGGGGTGAGTAGGCAAGCAACAGGTGAAGGAGGGGGGCTGAGGAGGCAAGCGGGTGGGCAGTGGCAGGCGGTGAGTAGGTGGGGGGGCAGGTGAGCCAGGGGAGGGGAGGCTGAGGCAAGCAGGTGGGCAGTGGCGGGGGGTGAGTAGGCGAGTTAGGGGACTGAGAAGATAAGCAGGTGGGCAGTGGCGGGGGGGGAGGGGGCAGGTGAGCCGGTGGCAGAGGAGGAGGCGGCTGAGGAGGCGAGTGGGCAGGCAGCGGCAGAGGGGCAGGTGAGCCGGAGGCTGAGGAGGCGAGCAGGCAGGCAGTAGTGGGGGAACAGGTGAGCTGGAGGTGGGGGAGGGGAGCTGAGGCGGCGAGTGGTGAGTCAGTGACTGACCTGTTCTACTGATCTGATCTGGGTCCCATTCCCTCTCCAAGGGTTGCAGCTGTCTGGAGGTGCCTGCCTTCCACACCTTGCTCAGTCACACCTCATTCATTCAACAGGGGAAACTGATTACAAAGTGGGGGGAAGATCATCTTCTACTTTTAGCAAAAAGACAGTTTTCTTTTACCTTAATTATACTACCTTAGGGGCCCGCTATAACATATTACCAAGGTTCAATACCGCTGTTTCAGTGGGGTGGTGCTAAAGAAGGAGGGTTTGTTTCCACGGGGCAGGTGGTGCCGGGGGGGAGGGTGTTTCAGGGCAGCTGGGCGGCACTGGGGGAGTGTTTCGGCGGCACTTGGGGGGGTTGTTTCCATGGACCAGGCGGTGCTCAGCGGGGCGGGGAGGGAGGGGTGTTCGGCCCTCAGCTATTTTCTTTGAAGAAATATGGCCCTCGCTGTTTACAAGTTGTGCAGGCCTGCTCGATTGTCATCGATGACTCAGACAAATAACTGAGTTTGTATAATGCAAATTTAAATTTGTCAAAGCAAATATATATTGTGAAGAAAAATCAACAAATTTCTACTACCATACTTCCCCATCTCACACACAGAAAATAATCTGTCATTGTTCCTGGTATCATGTATATCAGTTTAAAACATGGAAAAAAATGTAGGCCCTGTCCTGCAATCAACTGTATGTTAGACAATCCATTACACCTGCGCAGAACCCTGCTATAGTCAGTGGGGGTCTGCTGGCATACAGATCTGATTGCAGGATTGAGGATTTAGGCTTTCAGCACACCAATATCTTAAGACTCATAGAAATATTTTAACGTATTTTTATTTTGATTTATACATGCATCCATTAAAAAGAAGCACCTCCTTGACAATTCTTAAATATATTGCTATCAAACTGACTACTATTACTGCCCATCAACCATTAATCAATATATCTACAATAGCCAACAAAAACCCAGCAGCAAAAAACAGATCTTTTAAATCTCCATTAGAATCATCTCATTTTGTCACAGCAAGTCAAAAAAATCCACTAGTCTATTTTCATTGTCTAGAGAAATGCAAAATAGCAAACAGGAAGCATAAACAGTTAATTAGTTATTTAAAATACAATTTTAATGTGTCAGTAGTAACATGGGTAAGGATTTTAAACTTATATGATTATGAATTTGACCATACTGCTCTAACTACATTTTATTTAAAAACAAACAACAAAAAACCTGAGAGATGGGATGGCCTCAGTATTGATGGCTGATTTTTCAGCTATTTACCAAGAAAGAAAAATATTTTGGTGTCCCATAAAAGAAATCAGAAGTTAATGAAGACAGATACAAGGGAGCAAAAAAATCTAATTTGAAGCGCGTGGGTGGAATCATTTTCAAGATTAGGGCCTAAATCATTTCACATTACAAAATTCAAGCTATTTGTGGAATTTACTGAATGGCTAAGATGAGTTACACTTATTCTACAGAGAGGCACAGTAAAACTTTCCCTTTCCTCGTACTTCACCCATATATATACACACATGGTAGTAAAGAAGAATTTTGGATAACAGTTCTTGGGAGATTATAAAATCTTGACTTACCCTTACAGAAGGGTTAGCAAAAATACCTATTTTTAAAAAGTTTTTTCCTTTAAACAGAAAAAAAAATCCTTATTTATATGAAAACGTGAACTAACTAGGCACCTCTTCCAGAATTTCTCAAAGCTTAGTACAACTTACCGATTACTTGCAGAAATTCAGTGTTGCTGATTTGTGAATCACTGATGCTAAACGTCTCCTCTTGTCTTACCTCTCCCAGTAGAAATCCTTCCTACAGTTTAAAAAAAAAAAAAGATGCGAACTAAAAACAGAAAGAAACTATAGTATAATTTATTCACAAGCACATTTAATAAAAGAATTAAATGTAAGACTGTTTGAAATTAAAATGTTGATTTTAGCAACTACAAATGCAACCTATCAGTAAATTCGGCGGTGCCTGATTCTAAGTTTCACTTAAGGCTTATTTATGCAAATCTGGCAGTGTAAAGATGTGTTGAATGAGGTAGAAACTGCTTTTGAAGAATACCATATGTTCAATTATAAAACCTGTGTAAGGGTTCTATATGTACTCTGTTAACCGCCCCTGGTACAGGGGCCATGTTATGCAGATAATATGGAAAAGGAGGTGGTGCAGCCAGAGAGGACACTGCATTACAGCTATTCTCTCCTTCCAAGGCCCACAGGAAACAGTGTAAATTATGGAAGCCCTGCAGTTACTCTACTTACACCTGACACTGGGGCTGGGCAATCCCATACAATGGAAAACAGTGGTGAATTTAGTAGGCAGTAGATTTCAAAGAAACAAGAGGAGTACTTCTTCACACACACAGTCAACCTGTGGAATTTGTTGCCATGTGATGCTGTGAAGACCAAAAATATAAATGGGCTCAAAAAATAAATTAGATACATTCATGGAGAATATATCTACTAGCCAAGATAGTCAGGGACACAACCACATGCTCCAGGTGTTCCTAAGCCACCAAATGTCAGAAGTTGGGACTTGCCACAGTGGGTGGATCACTCTTAATTGCCCTGTTTGTTCATTCCCGATGAAGCATTTGGAATCGGCCACTGTCAGAAGACAGGATACTGGGGTAGGTGGACAATTGGTCATACTAAGTTGGATCATTCTTTTGTAATTAAAGCCATCTTTCCCTCTCTGTTCCTATCCCAAGCACAGGAGTAGGATAACTGATAATCAGGCCCTACCAATATAAATAATGAAACAATAGGTTGCCATTTGTTTCTTTACGTTCAGATAAGTAGAGCAAATTTACACTACCTACCACTGGACTAAAAGCTAATGTCAACAAAGCCCTAAAACGCAAATACCTATTGTTGCAATCTAGACTCTCAGTAATATTTTTAATGACCAGTGCCAGTACACTGTGTAGGATGAAAAGGTTTAATCCAAATCTGTATTCTTCCCCCTTTTTACTGTACACCCACCCCAACTTTCAAGTACATGGCACACTGATACAACGCCCTGATCTAGCAACAGTCACACAAATGCTTGACTTTATTAGAAAGCAGTCATGGCACCAAGGTTAATGACATACATCAGGGGTAGGCAACCTATGGCACGGGTGCTGAAGGCGGCACGCGAGCTGATTTTCAGTGGCACTCACACTGCCCAGGCCCTGGCCACCACTTGGGGGGGGGGGCGCTCTGCATTTTAATTTAATTTTAAATGAAGCTTCTTAAACATTTTAAAAACCTTATTTACTTTACATACAACAATAGTTTAGTTATATATTATAGACTTAGAGAAAGATCGTCTAAAAACATTAAGTATCAGAGGGGTAGCCGTGTTGGTCTGGATCTGTAAAAGCAGCAAAGAATCCTGTGGCACCTTATAGACTAACAGACGTTTTGGAGCATGAGGTTTCATGGGTGAATACCCACTTCTTCAGATGCATGTGGTGGAAATTTCCATGGGCAGGTGTATATATGCTAGCAAGCAAGCTAGAGATAACGAGGTCAGTTCAATCAGGGAGGATGAGGCCCTGTTCTAGCAGTTGAGGTGTGAAAACCAAGAGAGGAGAAACTGGTTCTGTAGTTGGCAAGCCATTCACAGTCTTTGTTCAATCCTGAGCTGATGGTGTCAAATTTGCAGATGAACTGAAGCTCAGCAGTTTCTCTCTGAAGTCTGGTCCTGAAGTTTTTTTGTTGCAGGGTGGCCACCTTCAGGTCTGCAATAGTGTGGCCAGGGAGGTTGAAGTGCTCTCCTACAGGTTTTTGTATATTGCCATTCCTAATGTCTGATTTGTGTCCATTTATCCTTTTCCGTAGAGACTGTCCAGTTTGGCCGATGTACATAGCAGAGGGGCATTGCTGGCATATGATGGCGTATATTATATTGGTGGATGTGCAGGTGAATGAACCAGTGATGGTGTGGCTGATCTGGTTAGGTCCTGTGATGGCATCTGCCCACATATCTACACCAGCGACACCATCACAGGACCTAACCAGATCAGCCACACCATCACTGGTTCATTCACCTGCACATCCATCAATGTAATATACGCCATCATATGCCAGCAATGCCCCTCTGCTATGTAAATCGGCCAAACTGGACAGTCTCTACGGAAAAGGATAAATGGACACAAATCAGACATTAGGAATGGCAATATACAAAAACCTGTAGGAGAGCACTTCAACCTCCCTGGCCACACTATTGCAGACCTGAAGATGGTCATCCTGCAACAAAAAAACTTCAGGACCAGACTTCAAAGAGAAACTGCTGAGCTTCAGTTCATCTGCAAATTTGACACCATCAGCTCAGGATTGAACAAAGACTGTGAATGGCTTGCCAACTACAGAACCAGTTTCTCCTCTCTTGGTTTTCACACCTCAACTGCTAGAACAGGGCCTCATCCTCCCTGACTGAACTGACCTCGTTATCTCTAGCTTGCTTGCTAGCATATATACACCTGCCCATGGAAATTTCCACCACATGCATCTGAAGAAGGGGGTATTCACCCATGAAACCTCATGCTCCAAAATGTCTGTTAGTCTATAAGGTGCCACAGGATTCTTTGCTGCTAAAAACATTAAAACGTATTACCGGCACGCAAAACCTTAAATCAGAGTGAATAAATGAAGACTCGGCACACCACTTCTAAAAGGTTGCCGACCCCTGACATACATGTTTGCAGAATTCTGGCCTACATCAGACTGTTAGTCAAACCACACCCGTTAAAATGAAAAAAAATCTACTTTCAAGGGTGAAAGACCTCTGCAAACCTTATAAAATCCCTATAATAAATTCTAGTAGTATGATACATTAAATGTAGCTTTTTTGTTTACTTTGTGAAACACGGTCAATAGAATGTTGATAATGCAACTGACAAACTCTCTTTAAATTTCTGCTTCATGATTACATACATTTTATAATGAAAGTAGAGTGATAGCTTGTATTAGGTCAACAAGTAAGTTACAATACTCAAAGGGATGGTCAAACTAGGCAGTTTATTTAAGTGACTTATGATCCAATGACTTATTGTATGCCAAAATGATTTTATGCAAGAGAAACTATGTACACTGAAGAGAATATAGTAAAAAATACTCTTATTTATAAGAACAAAGTAGGCTTTTTAGAGTAATGAACTCCAGATATTAGGCAGCTTTTGGAAGCTAGTTTTTGGTGTAGACACCCATGAATGGCCTTATGCGACTATGACACCATACTATCCACCTGGTTAATTTCAGCAGGGGCATGTAGGCCAGGCAAGAGAAGATGGAGAATGGGATCCATTTCCTGAATGTATTCAGACCAGAGTTTAAACAAGTGGAGCAACAAGAGAAATAAACATCCCTTGAGGCGGGATTGATGCACGACTGATGTCAGCAATGCACGGACATGCAAACGCCTAGTCTGGACTGCAACGACACATACCACTTTGCTTAATGCCTACTGCCCTGTGTAGGAATAAGGGGTTCAATCCACCTGGGCTCCCCCTTTTTCCTGTACTCCTTCCGACTGATTCGTTAGACCAGTTGCGGGGGGGGGGGCGCATAAGAGACTCACTTCTCCAAGCCCCTCGCACCACGCCCCCCCTGCCCCCGCCAACTGTGCCCTCCACTCCCCTCACCCCACCCACCGCCGGCCCCGGGCTGCCCCCGCGCAGAGCTGAGGCGAAGGCGGCCGGCGCGGGGAGAGCGGGCGGGGCCGGGGGCGCTAGGCCCGGGGCAAGCAGGCAGGGGGTTCCCGGAAGCCCCCCAGCCCCAGTGGGGGTGAGGAGCCCGTTTCCCTCCCAGCAGCCCCCCGGCAGGGAGCGGAGCGCAGCCCCGGACACCTACGTGATCCGCGCTGCTGTTGGCGCTGTAGTAACAGACGGAGCTGAACGTGTAGCCCGAAATGGAAGCCGCCATGATGGAGACCACCGCCGCTGCCGCTCCCACAAACCACCGCGCCGCCCCTTCCCACTACGGCCCCACCGCCCCGGCTTCCGGGAGCGCCGCGGGGATGCCTGGGAAATGTAGTTCCCAGCTGCCAGCCTCAATGCGCGGGCGCTTGGGAGTGGTGG
Organism: Gopherus evgoodei; assembly: GCF_007399415.2. Classification (NCBI taxonomy): domain Eukaryota; kingdom Metazoa; phylum Chordata; order Testudines; family Testudinidae; genus Gopherus; species Gopherus evgoodei. Next base: position 21,806,721 of record NC_044328.1, on the reverse strand, counting down.
GAGCTGTTGCCCCCGACGGCCCTGGCGCGGCCACGATGGACCTGGTGCGCCCTAACACAGTGCTTGCGGGGCCGCTGGCACCCCGATCTGGGCCGTGCCTATCAATACCTCTCGCTATGCACTACTAGTAATGATTGTCATTGTACTGCGGGGTATCACCAGGCAGTGCCCTAGCAACGTCGGCGCGCACGGTGCTGTACAGAGCACGGAGACAGGTTACTCGGCAGTGCCCTAGCAGTGAGAGCACGCGGTGCTGTACGGAGCACGGGAATAGGTCGCCAGGCAGTGCCCTAGCAGTGAGAGAGTGCACGGTGCTGTACAGAGCATGGAGACAGGTCACTAGGGAGTGCCTTAGCAGGGTTGGCACGCACGGTGCTCTACGGAGCATGGAGACAGGGCACTAGGCAATGCCCTAGCAGTGAGAGCACGCGGTGCTGTACAGAACACAGAGACAGGTCTCTGGGTAGTGCCCTAGCAGCGAGAGAGCGCTCGGTGCTGTACGGAACACAGGAATAGGTTGCCAGGCAGTGCTCTAGCAGTGAGAGCACGCGATGTTGTACAGAACACAGAGACAGGTCTCTTGGCAGTGCCCTAGCAGTGAGAGAGCGCCCGGTGCTGTATGGAACACGGGAATAGGTCGCCAGGCAGTGCTCTAGCAGTGAGAGAGCTCACGGTGCTGTACAGAACACATAGACAGACCTCTGGGCAGTGCCCTAGCAGTGAGAGAGCGCCCGGTGCTGTACCCGAACACAGAGACAGGTGTCTGGGCAGTGCCCTAGCAGTGAGAGAGCGCCCGGTGCTGTACGGAGCACAGGAATAGGTTGCCAGGTAGTGCCCTAGCAGTGAGAGAGCACACGGTGCTGTACAGAACACAGAGACAGACCTCTCGACAATGCCCTAGCAGTGAGAGAGCACCCAGTGCTGTACGGAACACGGGAATAGGTTGCCAGGCAGTGCTCTAGCAGTGAAAGAGCTCACGGTGCTGTACGCATAGGCGGCGAGTTATATGGGCTAGAGGTGCCCAGGCTCCAGGAATATTCAGGGCCAGGTGCCCTGCTCCAGCAATATTTGGAGCTTGGTCTCTCCCCCGGCCCTGCCTGGATCTGGCCCCAGCGCTGGCTCCCACGGGTCTCGCCCCACCGCCCCGCCCCGCCGCGTCCCTGCCTGGAGCAGGTCCCAGCTTCCACCTTCCACCCCTCCCCTTGCGTCCCCCCTCCGCCTTGTCCCTGCCTGCTCACAGATCGGTCCGGCAGAACAGCTGTCTGCTGCCCCAGGGTCCTAGCACCTGCCATCTGCTAATGGCAAGGCAGGCTGTCCTTACCCTGCTCTTCTGCCCTAGCCCTGAGCCTCTCCAACGCTCCAAACCCTCATCCTCAGCCCCAACCCTCATTCCCCTGCAGCCTGATCCTCTGCCCCAGCGTGCACCACCTCCCCCTTCCTACACCCCCCCAGCCGAGCCTGCACCCAAATTCCGTCCCAAAGCCTGCACCCCTTACCCCCTCCTGCACACCCACCCCCTGCCCTAGCCCAGAGCCTGCACCCAGCACCCAAACTCCCTCCCAGAGCCTGCACCCCTTACCCCTTCCTACACCCCAATCACCAGCCCAGAGCCTGCACCCAAACTCCATCCCAAAGGGGCGGGTTCTGGGCACCACCAAAATTTCTACAAACTTGCCTCCCATGGCTGTACAGAGCACAGGGACAGGTCACTAGGCAGTGCCCTAGCAGTGAGAGAGTGCACGGTGCTATATGGAACACAGAGACAGGTCTCTGGGCAGTGCCCTAGCAGTGAGAGAGCACATGGTGCTATACGGAGCACGAGAATAGGTTGCCAGGCAGTGCTCTAGCAGTGTCAGTGCACACAGTGCCTTAGCAGCGCCTTAGCAGCGTCGGCTCAGAGCACAGGGACAGGTGGGGTTACCAGCAATACCTTAGTAATGTGGGCATGCACTGCACTGTATGGAGCACAGGGACAGGTCACCAGGCAATGCCCTAGCAATGTAGGCACCCATGGTGCTGTACACAACACGGGGACAGGTCACCAGGCAATACACTAGCAATGTGGGCGCACACGGCGCTGTATGGAGCATGGGGACAGGTTGCCATGCAATGCCCTAACAATGTGGGCATGCGCGGTGCTGTACAGAATATTGGAACGGCACCAGGCAATGCTCTAGCAGCCTAAGCAGCATCAGAGTACACAGTGCTGTACAGGCTAAGGGAAGGTCACCAGGCATTCCCCTAGCAGTGTCAGCACCGTTTGTCCAAGTGCTGTCTATGCACACAACGCTGTATAGACATGAGGCCAGGTCACCAGGCATTGACCTAGCAGGATCGGTGTACAGGGGCAGACCCACTCTGTGTGCACTGACCTAACTGTGGTGTCATTAGATTGTCATCAGATAACCCATGGACATGTAGACCCCTCTGCCCATGCTGTCTCTGGGCCTCAGACTTAAATACCACAGGTGACTAGACCTCAGCGGGGTAGGGACTGTGCCATTTTATTTTTGTATGGCATCCAGTAGAGTGGGGGTCCACATCAGGTTTTCCGGCCACTACTGTAATAAATATATGTAATAATAATAAAATTGATTTAGTAATTTTAAAATTGCAAAGGTTTCTATTTATGTATTCATGAATATGTAGTACTGAAGGTTTTGGTTTTGGAGGTATGGATGAACTGAACAATAGTATAAGGAACCAAATTCTGTTTCCAGTTACACCTCAGGCCAATCGTACTGAAGTTAATGGAGTTACACTAACAGCAAAATCTGCCCCACTGGTGGCAACAGCTATTTCCTGTGACAGGTTTCCCACAAAATAATGTACAGGTGACAGTGTGATTTTAATGGCGCTATTCAGTAACATGTCCACGCAGGGAGATGTGATTTCATATACAGTTTCATACAAAGTTAAACAAAACATGTAAATGAGAAATAATAATCACAATATGTATCCCAGTAGAGGTGATTTCACATGCAAATACTTCTTTTTCTTTTTCATACTTATTTCTTCCACTCTTTTTTATTAACCAAGGAGAATTAAATTAAGGATTCTTAGTGTAACATTAAGATTAAGAGATGAAAGCCTGAAAACTGCAAGCTAATCCATATGGGCAGACCCTTATGCATGTGTATCACCCTATTGAAGTCAATGGAGTTCTGCTTGTGCACAGCCTGCCTGGATCAGCTTGCAGGACTGGGGCCCAAGTTAGTATAACAACAACAACAAAAACGAAGAGGCCAAATTCAGAGGGAGTTGTGCATTCATATGTCAAAGCTAAATTAGGTCTAGGATTCCTACAGCCTCATTCTTCATTCCTATTTTTGCTGTAAAAAAATATACTTTCAGGCTCCAATCTTGCAGAATCGAGGCCTAATATAGTACAGTAGAACCTCAGAGTTAGAACACCAGAGTTACAAACTGACCTGTCAACCACACACCCAATTTGGAACCCGAAGTACACAATAAGGCAGCAGCAAAGACCAAAAAACAAGAGCAAATACAGTACAGTACTGTGTAAAATGAAAACTACGAAAAATAAATAAATGGAAAGCAACATTTTTAATCAGCATAGTAAAGTTACAATATTGTATTAAGTCAATGTTCAGCTGTAACTTTTGGAAGAACAACCATAACGTTTTGTTCAGAGTTACAAACATTTCAGAGTTGCGAACAACCTCCATTCCTGAGGTGTTCGTAACTTTGAGGTTCTATTGTAACATTTATAGGACCAAATCTACCAAACTACCAAAGGTCGGTCAGGCAACCAAGAATAGTCCATGGAAATCAATGAGCTTCTCAGAACAGTAAACACTTATTGATACCCTTGAAACTACACGAGATAGTAAGCAGCACCCTTGATAATGTTTTCAGAATGGAGCTTGATATTGTTAAAACTGTTCAAGAGCTGTGCAAAAAGGCTGAGTGATGGCTGTTGTAGGCATAACTTTTCACTCTCCTAACATTTTTGTGCTTGATTTCTCTACCTAAATAGTGAATTGCTGTATGTTTTTACATTTAATGGACCTGTAGAATCTGATTCCCCAAACCATGTAATTCCTTGTGTTAGAAAACAAAAAGGCTATGGCCTTCATCTTGCAAACCATTCCATGCGGGGGAACCCCTGTGATGATCAGATTGGGTTCTGTGAGGGTCCTCCAGCACAGATGATCTGGTAGTTTCAGGGTTTATCACTTTGATGCAGTGTCCAGCTAGTTACACCCATTTTCAGATTCCTAATTGCTTGTTCAGGTGCAAGTCCTGTCATATATTTCATTGTGTACACTTCTTCCTTTTGGGGATATAAGTATTTATAGTATTTATTTATTTGTATACTTGATCTTTATAAAATTCTTATTTTTAATACAAGAATCAATACCTTTTTATTCAATACATAGATTTCAAATGCTCAATACTGGGAGATCTTAGGAGAAGCCTTTCAAAACTGAAGCAATGTGTGAATGAATAAGGAAAGAAAAAACATAGAGCAACTAAACAGATTATTATAATCCCTTTAAAGCATGGAAAAGATAAACAACAGCAAGGAAAATATTATTTAAAATGTGATGAAAAGTTTCTTTTGAAAGCTGATAATGCTGTGTTTGATAAGCCCAACATAATATAGAACAATGTTATCTCCAAGTCATTTTTAAAGGGAATGTATAGTAGGTACAGAATAAAAATAATATAGAAAATTATAATTTTTATTATGGACTCCTAGATGGTATGGCATAGTCACATTAAAAATGTACAGATGGATTAGATTCTATTTCTTTTTCTATTTTAAGATGCTTACATCTTCATTTGCCGTAAAACAGCAATTATATTTTTGATTACGTTTCAAGCCCCATTCACTGTAGGTTATGCACTGCACTCATTGTTGAGTCTAAGAAATGTGTTTATATTTCCTGTCTCTTCACACGCTGGTGATCCAAAAGAAATAGCAGAAATCTTTCTGATTCTAATGGTTTTAGATCAGTCATATGGGTCAGATGGTGCAGGGTTCAAAATCTGGTCATTTGGAGTCACATTATCCACTGAAAGTGAGGCTATTCACTGTTTAATCTGTTTAAATGACATCCTGGCATTTGTATATGATGATGGAAAAACAGGAAAATCATGTCTCTAAAACAAAACAATCACAGTTTAAGAGACAGATAGACAAAAGAACAGGACATAAAATTGGAGTCACGCTAAGGATGAATTTGGTCTATTGAACTACAGTGTTAAAATAGCTATGACCTGATCCTGTTTGTGCAGTTAAGGGTTGCAGGATTGGATCTCTTAAATTTAGTCCTCTAATCTGCTAAAATATTAGTGGTGTAGCATTACTGCCAGGCCTACTGACTTTATGAAGCTTAAAATATAAATACTTTCAAGCTCTTTAATGGCCTGAAAACTTAAGCCTGGAAAAAAGAAGCATATTCCATGGAGACTGGTGTGGTTTGTTATGTGAATAACATAGGGTCCAATCATGTACAATGCTAAATACCTCAAAATAGGCTCAACGCTTTGCCAGACCAGGCCCCGGTTATCTATAAAGAAGCTTGCAGTATTGCTAAAATGTTCTATATGTAAACACAACATGAGAGCTTTCTTGCCTTTGACTTTATTCCCCCATGGACAGACATGGGGCTGTCCAAAATGTCCCCATCTGAGTGAGGGTCATATTGGCAACTTCCCAGAAGCCAGATTTGCATACAATACAGCCTGTTGTATTTGCCTTCATCCTCAATACACAGCTGCTTCTAAGTTGCATGGTTCCAGTCAACCTGTTACAGAGATGGGGTAGATATGCCCAAAGTTCAGAGTATATTGGGATCTGTTGATTGGTCTGCCCCATGTCTAGCTCCCCAATCTTTGCTAATTTGTAGTCTTCACTGCCTCTGCATCATCTCTTTGCCTCTCCAGCACTGCCTGGTTCTCCTTCCCAACAGTCCCAGGGAAAGGCAAACCTCATCTTGGGACCCATGTGTTCAGGAGCTGGTGAGAGGATGCAGGCCTAGCTTGGAGTTCAGTGAGGACATTTTTGAGGGTGGGGGACGGGGGAGGGCATGAAAGGAAAGATGGTCCAGTCCAGTGGTTAGGACCTGGGACACCTGCGTTCAATATCCCATTCCATGATAGACTTCGTTTGTGATCCTATTCTGTCTAACTCACAGGGATGTTGTGTGGGTAAATCCATTAAAGATTTTGAAGTGCTTAGACACTACACTGATTGGAGCTATAAGCACCTATCCTGGATAGACTGATGGATGTAGGAGTTTTGTGGAGGACAGAGCTGAAGGCTCTCCCCACCTCCCCCACAGCATATCTCTGACACCTTCCTTTCCACTTCATTATTCCCTGCACTGTTCCAACACTCCACCTCACTGCTGTCCCCATACTTCCAGCTCACACCAGTCAATAAAAAAGCAACCCCTCCCACCCTAAGACCCTGATTCCTGGCTCACATAAGGAAGACAGGAAGAGGAGCTCAGACTTCTCCCAGAGAAGACCCCCCAACTCAAGATCATACATGGAAAGCAAGGAAAGGGACTCAGACACCCCCTCCTCCCCCAGATCTGTTCCTACCTGGTGTGCTGGGAGACGGGCTTAGACAGCCCCAAATCCTGCACACGTAGAGGAGCGAGAGGATACCATGGGCTGACAGATCCCTTCCCTCCTCTTGCCAACCAGCCCCAAATCCCCAATCCCAACGTCCTCCCGTCCACTTCCCCTAGTACTCCTGCCCCCGACCTTAAAAAACGGACTCTCCAGCTGGAGTGCAATAACCTCCCCTTTCCCCTGAAGACCCGCTCCTGCCCTGACCCTTCCACCCAGGCCTCACCCCTGCCCTGCCTTTTCCCCCAAGGCCCCGCTCCTGCCCTGCCCCTTCCCCCTGAGGCTGCGCCCATTTGCTCCTCTATCCCCATCCCTCCATCACTCACTGCTTTTTCCCTCTGCCTGCCTTCCTGCGAGGGTTAGGAGGGACTTGCCTGGAGAGCATGGGTGGGAGCTGCAGCAGCTTGATGCAGATAGGAGCGGCCCTAGCTGAGTAGGGGCTGCCGTGGGTAATGACTGGGCACATTCCTGCCTCCCCCACCAGAAGTAACTGGACTTTGGGTGTCAAGTCAATAGATCTGACTGGACATTGTCCGGTTCCCTTTTCCACTGGACTTTCTGGTAAAAACCGGCCACCTGGCTACCCTACTACCAATGCCTTTCCCTTCCTCTACCATTTATCCTCCTCACCATAATCTCTCTCCCTTCATTGCATCCCCAAAGCCTTCTCCACCTATACCCCCCAACTACTCCACCCCAATCCTCTCCCCCCAGCACTGCTCTCACAGTTCCACATTCCCCCTCACTACTGCGACACCCCATAGTCCCTCGTTGTGCAGCGAAAACACTTGTAAGAACCTAAAAATGTTATGAGCGTGTCCTGTTAGGGGGCTGTGTAACCGGAGCCCCTTGACCGTAACCCCCCTCAATTCCATGGTTCAAGAAATAAGGATGAGATGATCCTTCTTTGTCTGTCATCCCCCCTGTAGTTAAGCCCTGGCAGCTGATTAACCAGTGCTGGCTCTGCTGTAACAGCCCCCGACACGGTGTGTGTGTAGGATACAGGGACCCTTTGCTGAAGTGACCCAGCTCTGACCCTACACTGCCCCCACCCCCAAGAGGGTACAACACCCAAGCCAGCCTGCCGCTCGAAGGCACTGAGACGTTATGTAACAGCGCTTCTCAGGCGCCACAGAGCCCGGCTGCAGCCCAGATCCCGGGGCCGGGCACAGCTTCCACGACCCCAACTCCCCCCTGCCGTTACGTCAGCAGCACAGGGCAGAGGAAAAGTCCTCCAACAGCCTAGAGGGGCTGGCCGCAGGCGTGCTCTAGCCCAGCCGAACTCTATGGTGGTCGCGCACTTCCGGCTTCTCTGCCGTCTGGAGGATGAGTGACGCCGGGGAGCGGCCACGTGACTGCCCGGGGCTGGGGCCCGAGTTCGGCCCCTCGGCCCTGGGGACCAAAGAGCAGTGAGTCCCGGGCGGGGCGCCCCAGCACCTTGGACGTCGCACCCCCCCCGCCCCGGCAGAGCGCAGGGGTGTTTCCTCCTCCCCCCCCCCGGGAGGCTGCAGGCGGGGCGGGGCGGCGAGGCCCCCGGGGTTCGGTCCCTAGGGGGCAGGCCATGGGTTTGTGTGCAACCAGGGCTCAGGGCCGGGCTTTTCAGAGGGGCTGCGGCTGTTCGGCTCCTAACGAGGGGTGCCAGGTTGGGATGGACTATTCCTGGAGCTTTCATCACGTTGACATTATCTTTAATTAAAGGTTAATCTTTAATTCCTGGAAACTCCAGGGCAGTCGGGTTGGCAGAACTGTCCCAAAGCCCATTGACATTCGCTGGGACCTTGATTCCTGCTTCCTCTAGCTCTGCTGCTGCTGAGCTGTGGTGATGTCTGTGGTGCCGCTGTGAGGTGTCACCCCCAGCCCGGGTGGGCAGGCTGGCAAGTTGCGTTAGGGCATTAAAATAGTGTTGTGGCTTTGGGGATGGCTGGGTATATATCCCCTGGGGATCGGAAGGGTTGTACTTGGGTGCTGGCCAGACACTGTGCAAACCTTTGATCACACAGCTTGGGTGCTGGAACTGTGGGTGCAGGGGGAGCTGCCACAACCCTGACTTGAAGTGGTTTCCATTATATACAAGGCTTACAGTTTGGGTCATTGGCTTTCAGCACCCCTGCTAAAAAAATTGTTCCAGCATTCCAGGGTCATGCTGCCATTTATAACGTGAGCTCCAGCACAGCTAGCATATATAATGTATTTCTGAGTTGGAAATCAAACCTCACTGCTGATAGATACTCTTTGGGCTTGCCTACACAGAAAAATTGACTGCTATAGCTATTCCAGAACAGAGTGATTTCAAAGCAGAATAATTCATTCCTCAATAGCTATTCTGGGCAATTTCCCCATGTAGACAATTGTAAAGTAAAAATGGTCAGCTTTTTGTAATTTCTTATTAATGACATTTTCCCCAGGCACTAGATCTCAGCGAAGTTAGTTGCATCTCTCTCTCCTTGTTTCAGTATTTTCTTTTTTTAATTTGATTGTGAAGTTTAGGAGGAGAACATGTGACTTTAAATATGTAGCAATGTGTTATAGGCCTAATATTTTCTCTTGAACCTGAGGAATGAATCCTTCGTAAATTGTACAGTTTTCCAATTATTCTTCTTCACCTGCTACAGAAAAAAAAGTTGTTTAAAAGAAGTTTTTTGGACACTTTTAGAAAAATACATGATAACCGCTACAAAAATTACAACCTTAGAAGTTAGTGGTTCTGAAAGCTTTTTATAATCCTACAACTTGAAAGCAGTTCTATTTTAAAATGCAAAATTTAAACAGGAGCTAAAATATTTCAAGTTTTAAACTCAATCTGAGGAGCAATCAGAAAAATCTACCTCTCCCCCCCCCAGTGCAGTTCATATCTAGCAACATGAACCTTTTCAGTTCACTCTGATCATCCAGCGTTATCTGGACTGTGGACAAAATGTTCCACATCAGTTTGTATAGTATACAAATAAACCTTTGACTGAGCAATACCATGGAGAACATAACGAGTTCTAACGTGGATCATAAAATCACTGAGTGTGCCATTCATTTGTGTCTCAGGTTTTGTAAGGTTCAGATTGGCAGTGATTTCCTTTATTTTTGCTTGATGTTCTCAAGAGTTTGTAAGGAGCTTCACACCTTTGAGTGCTGAAAGGCTCCAGAAAAGGAACATTGCAGCTTATGAGTATGACAGACACCATTATATCCTTCTTGATCTGAGGTTATGGGGCAAGTGATGCTGCTTTTCCACAATTTCAGCCAGTAGGTTTTAGCCCACAAAATCTTGTGCCCAAATAAATTTGTTAGTGTCTAAGGTGCCACAAGGATTCCACCTTGATTTAACCACTGGAGAATCTCCCCTGGGTTAGCCTGGGCATATAGTCACCATAGCCATTTCCATGCCACCTCTTAAATCTTGGTTGCTGTTATAGGAAGTGTGGTATGGGATAAAGAGATAAGACTGGGGCTCCCAGCAATTCCTAGCTTCTATAACAGTCCATTGGGGCTGTTAGCAGCTAGTGGAGATTATAACAGTCTGACCTACTCTGGAGGACTAACTCAATGTGCAGAACAACCCCAGGATCAGGGAAATGCAAAAACACACTGTTGCCCCCTGCCCTCATACCGCTCCTGGGTTGTGCTATACACTTCTCAAATGGAGCTGGAAATCCAGCCCTTTGTTTTGATGCACGTGTCAACAGCTTATGGGTTGGACATGGGGTATACGATATGTGAATACAATCTCCACCCGTGCCCTTTCTTCTTGATCATTCATCTATGTCATTCCTGTGTTAATTTCATATTCTGTTCTCTCTTCCTCTCTAGTTGGGATGCTGCATATGAAAGTGAATTACAGATTTTTCAGGAGAGTGGAGATGCTGGGGAAATTTGGTAAATAAAGAGAATAACTATCAATGGACATATGCATACAGTATTTTTATTCTTTTGAAAATATATGGAGTAAAAGCAAAATAAAAAACTCATCGGGTCACTGGATAGTTCAAAGTATTGGTATTATGATATGGAGCTTTTCACCTTGGAGTCACCAATTCCTATTTGGCCCAACTCTGTTGTGACTGAAGATTGTTAATTACTCCCTGAAAATTAGTTGTTGCCTGTACGATGAGTTGGTGGTTGCAGTCTGTTTTACTAGTAGGCACGTACTCACATCACCAAGGACATTCATTATTATCATCAGAGACTAAGAATTAAATAGGCAGCATAGGGAAGCTTCCAGTGCAGTCTTTATTTTATGTGGCCATAAGGAGGGCCTTAGTTTCCAATACTGCTAATCCCAGCGGGATTTAAGCCATTTGGTTTACTTAAAACTTAAACAAATCAGACTTGGAATATGATCTATGTAGGTTGTTGCCTAGATGCTATAGTGACAGGTGTTTTGGGAATGCCAGATAGGGAGAGAGATGAAGTGCTGCTGTGCCTTTCATGTGTCTTGGATATGTTGATTACTTAAGCCTCTGTTTATGATAGGTTTGGAGAAGAAAGCATGATTCGTTTAATCAGATGGATGGAAAAACAAAAGATCCCTCTGGACAGCTCTGTGCTTGACATTGGAACCGGAAATGGTGTTTTACTTGTTGAATTGGTTGGTATTTTGTAAAATTACAGAATCAAGGCTAAGAACAGAGGATATAAATTTACTGCAAATGAGAGAATATTTCCCCGTGAACCTAAGTTGCTCAGGCTTCAGCTTCAGCCCTGGCTGGCAGGGTTTGGCGCCCCAGGCTTCAACCCCAGGTGATGGGGCTTCAGCTTTCTGCCCTGGGCCCAAGCAAGTGTAATGCCGACCCTGCTTTGTGGACCCCCTGAAACCTGCTCGTGGTCCCCCAGTGGGCTACGGACCCCTGGTTGAGAACCACTGGTTTAGATTACAACTTCTTGGGAAGTCTTCTGAACACTTTAAAGGGAACTGTAAATTTGAAGTCTAATCAGTTTCAAAAACTGTTATAAGTAATATCTGGTTCTGTACCAGCTTCTGAATACCCCTGCCATGGTTTGTAGACTTACTATGATATTTTCTTATGTTTTAAAATGCTTTTCTGACATACTGTAGTACATGGGAAATAGTGAAATTGACTAATATACAAAGGACTTTTAAAAAAAGGGAGGGGGCAGGGATAGCTCAGTGGTTTGAGCATTGGTCTGCTAAACCCAGGGTTGTGAGTTCAATCCTTGAGGGGGCCACTTAGGGATCTGGGGCAAAAATCAGTTCTTGGTCCTGCTAATGAAGGCAGGGGGCTGGACTTGATGACCTTTCAAGGTCCCTTCCAGTTCTAGGAGATAGGTATATCTCCAATTATTATTTAAAAAAAAATGCTTTGGTAGAATATCCTAGCTGGTTTAGATTGAGTCAGTGTATGGTATTCACTGTACCAGCACTTCTCCATAGGCTTTAGCAGTTACAGCAGAATTTGCATTTGTGTGTGGTTTTTGTATTTTTTTTGGAAGTTTATAGTCTCCATGAATGTGAGCCAGTGCTGTCTTGTCCTCCTAAATCTGCAGATAGACAGAAACAGTAGCACTGAGAAGTATAACTGCCCCATCTATCTCATTAGATATGTTACTTTGAAACCAATAGTTTTAAATTCACTAACACTTCCATTGCAGAAGAATGTAGTTATTTTGGATCATACTTAAGTATTCTACCACCCTTGTATCCGACCCCTGATGTTACTTGTAAACATATAATGAATTTTTATTCCATATCAGGAAAGGTAAAGATGATCTGGGAAATCCACTTCTAAAGGCTATTAGCACCGCATTCCTTCCCCTCCACCCCCCAAAAAAAATTATCCCTCAAGATATGAAGTGCCCCAAAGTACTGTGGTTGGACAAGGAAAGTTATTATTTAAGTGAAGTGCTATTCTGAAAAATGACTGTCATGTTGATTGTTTACTCTCAACTCGAGATGAGATTTGCTCAGTTTATAAGAAAAAGTGTTAGTTTTTCCAACTGGCAGCTCTGTAACCTCAGCCTGGGATCTGGAAGTAATGCTGGGATTCTTCTGGCTCATGTATCATCAACAGTAATAAAATTCTACAGTGGGAAGCTAGGACCTGATAATTCCATAGAAACTGCAGTGCTGAAAGAGCCAAAATGAAGTTAATTAACTAAATAGAATGGAACATCTCCGGAACGTGGTTGTACAGGGTATGTGGTGGACTGTCATCAGAGCACGAAGAGGTGAAGTGAAGTCATATCTTGGTTCCCAGGGGAAAAGTAGACACATGTATAAACAGTCAGGAACAATAAGTGGGATTATACTAAGAAAAATTATTCCCATGGAGGTTAACGCTGGTCGAAGCATTGTTAACTCCTGTGTGGCAAGGCTGTATATAGATGAGGCAGAGCTGATTGACAAAAGTAGGTGGCTCTAGAAGAAATCAAGCAGACACAGAATGCCACATGCCAACATACCTTAGGCAGGTGCACCACATGAGTGACCATTGTGATGCTAACAGATCCTGATGCCCACCCATAAGCCAAAGCACCCCAAAGTGGGTACAGTACTCACATTGTTGCCTTTATCGTATACAGCCATTCCACAAGTTTCAAGAGACAAACTCTTGAAAACTTCCTCTGTCGTCCTTTCCTTTATTTTTCTCCTCTTTTCTTTCTGTCTCTGCTCCCAGTATTTGTTATCCCACCACCCACAATGCGGGGTCCTCTTGCTCTTTGGCATATGTGTATCATGAGGAGCCTGCAGACCTGCTTGCTGTGGGTCTAGTGTACTGAATTGCAGAGCAGTTGTGACTTCTGCCTCTGTGATGAGCTTTTCTCATTCAGCTACCTTTTCCTGGATACAGCACCAGGAATATAGCCCATTCACTATTAATAGCTACGGAAAGACTGATAGAGCAAGCAGGCCACCGCTTATAACTCTGACCTCTCTGTTTCCTGAATGGTAGGAGAGCAGAGAACATCTGGGACCCCTACTAACAGAGATTGTAAGTACATCCTTTAATGAGGGAAATCTACCACCCAATTCAGAACATGCAGTGATCTAGCCAACACTAAAGAAACCATTGCTCAGTGCTAGTGACCTCACAAACTCTGACCCAGTATTTAAGCTGCTTTTTCTAAGCACACTAATCAAGAAACCAGCAAAAAGCATTTTCCAGCACCAACTACCAGTACCATCAGTCAGAGCATGGTACACAATTGGTTGCTCTGGTGTGTGATTTTTTCCTGTCTGTATAAGAAGGTAGTTAATCCACATACATTCAGCTGGAGCACTCTGCAGCATTCAATACCATTGATCTCCAAATGCTCCTGTCTTGTCCCAAGAGAATGTAGGTGAAGCTGTAGGGTGAGCAGAAACTCCCTCAAGTGAATCATGTTCCTCAAACATCAAATTGAGAGGGCTGGTACGGGAACTGTTCTACCTCCAAAGTCCTCAACTATGAAGACTCTCAAGGCTCTGGAAGCTCTGGGAGGACAACAGAGGCAGAAGTCTTAGCAGTACACAGCTCCTTGTCAAATCTTTCCATGCCAAATGTGAACAACACAGTCTCTCAGCTTTCTTGATGTTTAGCTAAAATTTAGAGCCTAGATTAAAAGCTGGTTAAAGCTGAACTCACAGAGGTTATGCTGTTCGGGGAAAAAAGTGCTGCAAAAAGCATGTCTTTGTATATCTCCTGCTGTCCGGGGCATCAGCCTTCTTATTAAGTCAGTGCACAGCCTTGGATCCCTTTGAACTTCTTAATGCCATTGGATTCCCAAATGGCCATCTTGTCATAAGAACATTTTATATCTTCCGCTGGCCAGGAGATCGCACCTTCTGTGGTGGATTCAAACCTGGCCTCTTGTGACATCCAGGCTTCATTTTTGAAATTCATTGAATGAAACCACACACACTCTGGTAAAACGCCAGCAGGTACAAGATGTTGTAACTCATCTGCTTAGCAAAAGGTTTGCCATTAACATATTACCTCTGTGCTCTGCTCTCTGCACTGGTTTATTGAGTACAGAGTCGAACTCAATGTCTGTATGGCACAGCACATAACTGGCTTGTGGAACTCACTGATAATACTGAAGCAAAGAACTCAGTAGCATTCAAATAAGGATTAGACGTTAATGTGAATAATCAGAATATCATATGCAGTTACCCCACCTAGGATAAAAAGTATTAGGGATTTGAGTATGTTTAAGGACAAATCAGCTACCTGCCTGAATTTAAGGAACAATTTCCCCATAACTATGTTATTGTATAATTGTCCAGTATGGAGGATTTACTCTGTCCTTTGAAGCATCTGATCCTGGCCATTATTGTGATGTATATGGAAATTCCTGTTGTCTAGTTTCCTTTTTGGTGCCAATTAGAGGGGATGTATTATTGTATTTTATAACTACTTCTGCAGCGTGTTACTTGTCATGGTTCTGCAGTTTTCCATCTGTTGGAAGGAGCTAGCTCTTAGTTAACAATTCTGTTGATAATGTACAAAACAAAATAGAATAACAGCTCATGCTCTCATAGCTTTTTTGGTTCTACAGAGGCATCAGTAATAAAAATGAGTAAAAGCTTTTTTTGTCATTAGGATGACTAGAATTGACTTGGATTATACACCGGGAGCAGACCTGCTGAGTAAGGATAGTTTGCTACCATGCTGAGTAAGATTCTCTCTCTTTCTCTAGGCAAAATGTGGTTACACTAATCTCACTGGAATTGATTACTCTCCTTCTGCAATACAACTTTCTCAAAACATAATAGAGAAAGAAGGGCTGTCTAATATTAAATTGCAGGTAAGTGTTCAGAGGGATTATGTTAAGGAAAACAGAAAGCACTTGAACCTGAGCGATTAACGAGTCACTTGATTTCAGACACATGTTAATATACTGACTACATTTTTTTGAAATCTAATTGTAGTTGTGCTCACTTGAAGGGGACTCTAACCAACCACTTATTAATACGTCTGTATTTACCAGAAGATCTCTTGGTTGGTGAAGGTTTTACTCCCCTTGACACCTGTGCAAAACTCAAAGACTCATAGACTTTAAGGTCAGAAGGGACCATTATGATCATCTAGTCTGACCTCCTGCACAATGCAGGCCACAGAATCTCACCCATCCACTTCTATAACAAACCCTATGTCTGAGTTATTGAAGTCCTCAAATTGTGGTTTGAAGACCTTAAGCTGCAGAGAATCCTCCAGCAAGTGACCTGTGCCCCATGCTGTAGAGGAAGGCGAAAAACCTCCAGGGCCTCTTCCAATCTTCCCTGGAGGAAAATTTCTTCCCAACCCCAAATATCACTATCAGTTAAACCCTGAGCATGTGGGCAAGACAGCTCCCATTTAGGCTAACGAGTGTCATCCCTGAGCAAGGGGAGAGACTAGATTACACTTTAAAAGATCAATTCTGTTTTCTAGAATATATACTCTGACTTTTTCAGGTAAGAAATAGCAGACTAAATATGTCAAACTACAAAAAATTCAACAATGGTACAGACACAACTGCTTTTCATGCTGACCAGTTCATTGTTACCTTGTGCTCCCACTGTCTGGATGTTCTCTTTTCTTATACTGAGGGCAGGTCTACACTACAGCAGGGATTGACCTCTGAAATCGATCCACCAATGGTCAATTTAGCAGGTCTAGTAAAGACCTGCCAAATCGACAGCAGATTGCTCTCCAGTCAACCCCGTACTCTACCCCCAACGAGAAGGGTAAGGTAAGTCGATGGGAGAAAATCTCCCATCGACCCCCCATGGTCTAGACCCCGCAGTGACTAAACCTAGGTCAGTTTATTGTGGTAGTCTGGGCATAGCCTTAGAATAGATCATGAACTCCTTGGGCCATGTCACTTGTGTTCTGTTTATATGTTGCCTAGCACTCTGGGACCCAGGTCCATGATTGAGGCCTCTCAATGCTGCCACACAGCAAATAGTAAATAATATCGTAGAGTGAACTTCCAAATACATTAAAGATTGTGAGGTGCTTAAATACTACTGCAGTGGAGGCCAACTAAAGCACTTCAAATACGTAGGCATGTAGCTGGGCTTAACTAAAGATTTTTGCATAATGCAAAGGGAGAATCAAATTGACATGGCACCAAAATTATGCGAAGCAGTTGCATGGTAACCACTTCCCAAGTAGACCTAGTATAAGGGACTCATGCAGCCCATGGAGGGATGGACTTGATCCTATCTGTAAGGTACTCATGCAGCCTGTGCAGAAGTTGTGACTGAATTAGTATAATTTACTCCCTATTGGTCATTGCCCACCAGAGGATGGCCAGGCTGGCTATATAAGAGCTCAACGAGTGCCAGTCAGTGTCTGCTCAGGGAAATGGCTGCATGTCTCCTTACCCACTAGGTGCTGTGTTGTGTGCTTGGAATAAAGCCTGAAACTGTTTCAGCTGATTCTGAGTCTGTTGTGAGTGTTATCTTGTTCCATGACACCTAGATGTTGTCAATTTTTGTGCCCTCACAAATGACAGCACCAGTCTGCATTAGAGATGCAGCACTTCCCAACTAAAAGATGATTATTTACATAGTGGTACACTTTTGATTTAGGTAAAAGACTTCTTGATTCCAGCAGCTGAGCTATCAGGATTTCAGATTTGTATTGACAAGGGAACCTTTGATGCCATAAGCCTTAATCCTGACAATGCAGCTGAGAAGAGGAAGCAGTATGTGAAATCCCTCTGCACGGTATTGAAAATGGAAGGCTTTTTCCTCATAACCTCTTGTAATTGGACCAAAGAGGAGCTGCTAAATGAGTTCAGGGAAGGTAAGTAGTTGGGCAGAGTTATCTGCCAACTTGTGGTTGTTTAAGGTTTTGGTAGATAAATGTTAATGTCCTTTTATTGCCATGTTTATTTTATCCGAGCAGGATTAGACATCACAGCGATAAAACGTGGGTGTGCGTCCTCAGCCTTATCCTCAGTACAGCTTCCATCGTTGTAGGCATGGGTAGGGAATTCTGGCTCCAACTTTTACCAGTATAGATGCAGTTCAGAAGTGAGGATTTTTTAATACCTTCCAACCTCAGAGGACAAGAATTGCAGGCAAGTTATTCTGGAGAAGAAGAGAATTATTTACCAGTATGGCTTTTTTTCCTCTGGTCTTTAAAATAGATCCCCCATTCACCCACCCAGCTCACCTTTAAAATTGGGATACATTGTTATCTTTTCTCTTAGTCACAAAGGAACTGGCAGTTGTAGGCTGTGACATTCCATGTGCACTCACATGTCACTTGCTCAGTGAACCTCCTGATGGGTCTGAATTCTTTTACTTGCTAGTCAGCTTCTGAATCTTATGCCTGAAGCTTGAAACCCAAGTGTACTGAGAACTAGAATTGCTGGCAAATTCTTATCTTTTCTGTCGTTAGTCTGCACAATGCAGCTAGCTAAGGTTTTATTATCTATGGAGAAGTTTCAGCTATATAAAGAAGCAATATAAAACACAGCACTATAAATTTACAAAGTAACTGACTTGCTTGCTTTCCATATGAATTAAGAGTGGTTTGCAAAAGGTTATCCAAGGGAAGAGTAACATGACTTCTTAATAAAAGCATTAATTTCTGTCTGGCAGGATTTGAAATTCTGGAGGAGTTGCCAACACCCAAGTTCTGCTTTGGAGGGAGAGTTGGAAACAGTGTAACAGCCTTGGTTTTCCAAAGAAAAAAATAAGGCCATCCATCTTGGACAAATTAGATTAGCTGAGAAAAGAAAAGTCTTCACTTCAAAGTAAATCTGATGCAAAGGAGAGAGAGAGAGAGAGGGAGGAAAAAAACGCAGGATCTGTGTAAATAACTGCTCACTGAGTGCACAATAAGACACAGTGCATGTGCTGAACTGCAATGGGCCTCCATAAAATTTCAGGGCAAGTTATATACAGCTGAAATGTTTCTAGGGTAAATTCTGCCTTTGTGCTGTTTCTCTTTGTTATAGCTTCATTTATTTCAATAAAATTGTGTGGGTGTAAGTGCAGGAAAATGTGGCACTCTGATTTTTCAGAGACCAGCTAAAACTATTCACATTACTTTTGCATTTGAAGTGTAAATATTTTTTTCCTATTTAATTTTTATTTTGGTTTCTAGTGAACAGTTTAAAATAAATGTAAGCAGTAATTGAATCATACAAAGCAAGAAGTCTTATTTCTGTGTTGTTTGGCGTAATAACGAATGTACTTTTAAGATCTAAACACTGGGCAATGTTTTATTTTATTTTTATAAAGGAAACATGCATGTTACAGTGTAATCCAAAATCAACATTTAGTTAAATAAGGTGGAAAATGAGTGTAAAGATTGTAGCACTCACAAGACATTATAATGTAGTGCCTTAGGGTAGGATTTTCATAAGTGCTCAGAATTCACCTACTTCTACTTCCACCAAAGTCCATTGACTTCAGCGGGAGGAGAGTTAGGCTCACACTGAGTGCTTTTAAAAATCCCTCCCTGAATCTCTAGTATATGCTCGCTAATACTGATCAGTACCGTCGATCCAATTAAATACTTGAAGATGCTGTTTGGTGTTATTACAGACTCTCAGTAGCATATATGCTTACCTATTTCAATATTAATTAATTGTATGCTAATATTTTAGGAAGGGCCAGTAATGAACATCATCTTCTCCAGTGAATTTTATATGACATTTTAGTGGCATAATACCCAAACAGAGACCACAAAACCCCACATCCCCAGCCTAATAACCCATGACTGATTATATTTATTATTATTTTTAACCCATGTTCATTTCTTTGTTTATTATTTTATAGTTGTGGAATAATGACATAGCTGCCTGGAGAGACAGGAAAGAAATATTTCTCCTCCTTTTATGACTTGTCCCACGCACATTTTCAAATGGCAGTAAACATGACATTTCAAGCATCCAACAATTCCCATTAGGCAATTTGTTCTCATAGAAGAAGAATGTCGTGTTTACTCATCAGGGAAATGCTTTCCTAGTTCTCAGTCTGAACAGGTTGGTTGGGTGCACGGAATCCTAGAGGGGAAGGGAATCCTCCCTTCCCCTCTGTTGGTCTAGTGCTTCCCCTCTGCAAGAAATAAGGACCAGAAGAGCTGTACAGCAAGAGATCCTCCCTCCTTAACCAGCCCCCTAGTGTGGGATTCCTAAATTCTGCACCTCCTTGCACAGTGGAACTGTGCTAATTCCACTGAAAAATGACCCAACAGAAGTAGAGATCAGGTTTTGGTCCCAAACAAATAGATTTCTTTGTATGCTTAAGCAGCCTAGTATCCTTACATATGTTCAAAGTAAAAAAAAAAAAAAAACCCCACAATCCCCCCCACCCCAGATTGTTAGATGTGGTGATGTTGCCATTTGAATAGCCAGTGGGGTAGTATTTACTACATCCCATCTAAAGGTTTCCAGCAGCAGATAGGACTACTAGTACATGTAAGAGTTGCCCATCATCAGTTCATACCTTGGATATATTGATGAGATAACAAATCTTTAGAGAGATGTTCCCAAGCCTTAAAATGTGGGTCTGGATTTTTGTAATAAATTTGGGATCAGGTGGATCCAATACAAGCAGATTTTAACTGGCACATACACCATTATGGGGTGTTTAGATATGAGGCTTCTGTTTTATTCCCATCTGTAATCTTCGCTAATTTAGGAGTGATATAGGGTTTAAAAGCATCAAAATAAATCAACTCTGATCGCAAACTACAGGAAATTCCTTTAATCAACTAACAGGAATTTAACCATAATTTCTCAGTCTGTAAGACTTCCATGGCGTAGGCCTGTTATTGCTTTGTTTTGTTTTTTAAAATGACTGATTTCTATTTTTATCCTTGCAGACCATATAAAAATATTAAGTCTCTCCAACTATTTATTCAAAGCTTGACTTGAAGAATTCTTGCAAACAAATGTTCATCAGGCAAAGTTCGTGATAGAACTGAAATTGGATCAATCCTCTGACATTTTATTTTTTCAGCAAAGCTTTTAACAGTAAAGGTTATAACTTCTCATCTTAACACTGGTTTGAAGATTTTCTATGGGCCCTATTGTCCACTGTGTGAGAAAGTTTCTTCTGGATGGTTTCCATGGTGTGGGAAAGAGGTGGATTAGCTCCCCAAACCCATGGATCTTTGTAGGGAAAGCTAAGGCCCTATGACTCACTGCAGTATTCCCTCCCAGTTCTCCTCAGCAGTATAGCTCGATAGGCAACAAGGCCTGCATAGGTGCTATACACTGCCTTCAAACATCTTTCCCTACCTGCTCTCCTTGAAAGGGAAAGGGGTGGGGAGGGGTTTGGTAGTGCAGAGGAGATACACACACCTGTTCGAGGAGCACTGTCAACTTGGAAATAATCTTTCCATTTGCAAATGTTGTACCTAGTATTGTAACAATTAACTCCCCCTCCAGCCCCCCAAAATTACCGTAGCTGGAAGTGTGTAGAGAGGAACTCCACCCCCACCCCAGGTTGCTTGCTTTGTGCATCTGTAAGCACTCTATCAGAGGGGTAGCCATGTTAGTCTGGATCTGTAAAAGCAACAGAGAGTCCTGTGGCACCTTATAGACTAACAGACATATTGAAGCATGAGCTTTCGTGGGTAAATACTCACTTAGTCGGATGCATGTAAGCACTCTGTATAGTCAGTTTCAATGTTTAATTGATGGTTAGTTGTGTTTCCTTGTCTCATGCATTACTCTGGGATGGACCTTACCAGTGTGCTGTTCCTCAGGCTCTGCAAGAAGGTGCTTTATCAGTAACAAGAGCAATAAAACTAAAAAGGAAGAATCAGTAGACAGGAAGTAGTGGAAGAAATGGGGTGGCCCAAGCAGGTTTGCTGGGATTGATTAATAGATTTTAATTCTAGAAGGGGCCGTTATGTCAACACAGGCCATAAATCTAACAGAGTGGTTCCTCCATGCCCAAAAGACTCTTCTAATCATAAACAGGAGAGCAGAAAAACCTGGTTTAAAGATAATTTTTCTAAAAAGAAAAAAAAAAAGGACCTGTTTGAAGGATGCTCTATCAGAAACCTGATTTGTTTTAATATTTGTTTTTTAAAACTGGAGGTTTCCAGTGTGTCTTTAATATAAACTTAATCAGCTTGAATTTTTTCTTGATTAAAGGCTATGGAGGTGACTTCTCAGAGACAGTCTCTGTGTCTGGGTCATACGCTGTGTTCTACATTTCCTTACCAAGTTAAAGCCTACAAACATTTATACTCATCAATGGACAACAAACTTTTAAAAAGGGAGGTTGAGACATGCTTTGGAGGAGTGGTTCTCAACATGTGCATTTACTAGTTCACAGGGACTTGGCTGGTCACGCAGTGCTGGATCTCTTCCTTGTTTCCAACTGCTGAGCCGTATTAAAAGAAGCTAAAAATACACTAAATACTTTCCTCCTGTTACTTTGCCAGATAAAAAATTGCTGTAGTTGTCACGGGTATGTTATGTGATCACTGTTGAATGTGAGGTTTGGGGCTAATCACTACCCATGAACTGATAAAGGATTAGACCTCAGACTTTGCCTATGGAACCAAAGTATGGTTGGATATCACGGCAGGACTGCCGTTGGGGTGTGTGTGTCTTTGGTTGGGTATGTGCTTCAGCAGAAGATGAAGGGGAAGCAGGGAAGGGTTTCTGATACAAAGCCCACTGAAGTCAATGGAAGTTCTATTGACTACAGAAGGCTTTGCATCAGGCCCAAAGGGTCTAATCTAAAGCCAGCTGAAGCCAATGTAAAGGCTCCCATTGATGTCAATGAGCTTTGGTTCATGCCGTATACAAAGAAGTGGGCTGTGAGCAGCGTATTCTCTATGAGGTATCTACAGCTTTGGAATTTATTTCCCTCCTAGTCCTCTTGAGCAGTTAAACCTTCAGGGCCTGGTGCAAAGGTGGTATGATCTAGGCATTTGAGGTAGCAGTGCATTAAAGCTTGGAGAGGTTTGCTGTGGGGCTTGTTTTATCTGCAGTCCTATATGTATTTTACACTGAGAAAACCAGGCCCTTGCATTTAAATTGTATTGGGAAAGTAAACTATCAAGGTGCCATAATTTGGATGGGGGCCTAATTCTTCACTGAGCCTTAGTCCCACCTATGTGGGGTTGGCAGTTTGAGTTCTTCTTTTCCATTCCAGTCTGTCTTGAAGCTGTTCTTAGGAAACTCCATAGCTAATCAAATTCTTTTGTATGACATCTATCCATCTAGTTTTGGGGTCTGCCAACCCTGCTTTTAATCTCTACATCTAAGTTTAACACCCTGTTTACTATATATTCTTCTGATCTTCTTTTCACATGCCCACAGCATCTAAGCCTGGATTCCTTCAGCTTTTCTATAATCGGTAACACCTTCACACTTCCCCTAATTCGTTTGTTCTGAACATGGTCTACCCTTGTAACTCCAAGCATTCATCTTAACATTTTCATTTCCACCGTATTCAAGATCTGCTCCTCGCTCTTCCTGAGTGCCCAGCATTAAGAGACACACAAAAGTGTAGGCCTAATTACCATCTTGTAGATCTTACTTTTTCAATTTGATAGGCATTCTCCTGTTGCAGATCAGTGCAGTCACTTCTCTCCATTTAGTTCATGCCTTCCCCGTTCTACTAATGGGGGGCAGAGGGCCTTGGTTATTTTTTTATAAATAAATATGTATGTATTTAAGAGGACAACTCTAATGGCATTTCTACACATGGGACTCTTTTAGACCCACTGGGTAAATATGTTCCCCAAAACAATTGATTCTTGGTAAATAAAAATCCCCCTGTTCTTCACAACAAAACATTTAGTTGAAATAAGTATTTCCCTATCTTCAATGTCACACAGGGTTTTTTTTTTAAAAATAAGGAAATGTAATACAAGAAAGGTCATGAGATAAGCTGACAAACACCAGGAAATTCAAAATGAAGGCTGATGCTCCCTTAGTTTCTGACTTCCACCCCTTTGTAACCATACTATTCTTTATAAATAAGGGGATATGTTTACATGATGGTAATTGTCACTTAGTGAGCAGGAACTATCACTTTCAAAGGCTATTATATGCTGCTAGTTTTTGGTGTAATGTTTGTGGAGAGGCTTAGAGGTTAAGGAATTAATATTTGGTTTTTCAGCTTTCATATCTGGCCAGACTAAACTGAAATCATTTTGGAGGATCTGGGTTTTTAGAAGATATTGGATTACATCATAAAAGTAATAGAATTATAGCTCATTGGCTGCTGCTGCTCCATAGAGGGCCAGAGATGAATAAGCATGTAATTATATCTTTTTGTTCCTTTAGGAGAATATTCTTCAGATTAAAACTGCAACTTTTTGCATTGTACTTGGTTTATATCTGAACATGGGTATTAGGGACTCACTATATTGATTCCAAAATTAAGATTATGAGAATTTCTGTAAATCCAGAGTTGCCAGCTCTTATGGTTTTATCACAAGTCACCCCATATTTAGTGATTTTAAAGGCTGCTTTCTTCCAAACATTTCTCATGCACAGTCTCTTCCAAGAATATTTTTTAGAAGTTTGACACTCAGACAATTGAGTATTTTTTAGTTAAGGAGAAAGTGTCCAATCAAAATCACTCTGATCTAAACCCATCAAACTTGTTATAAGCGGATTCTAACTAGCACGTAGGACTATTTTTTCTCAAGTTCTAGGGATGACCTGTCCTCCATGTGCATCTATAACTTATCTGAGACTTTTGGATAATTCTGTAAGTTTCTCTTCACCTGATTTTAACTCACTTTGCTTTTTAAGGAGTCCTGGGGCCTTTTAGCATGCCCAGTGCTTTTGCTAATATAAGGTGATATGGAGTTTGTGAATTTTGTACTGATACTTCCTAAAGATTGCAGGTTATTTATGACTTTTAGAAAAAAAAAATCACATTCCCACTTAGTTGTGGTCTCACCTGCCTTAATCATCAGCCACCAGCGTCCATGCTTCAAGATCCTAGCAGGCAGCGTTGTCACACACACACGCGCGCACGCACGCTGCTGCCACACTCTCCCCCTGGACCTTTCTTCTAGCGATAGCCATACTATGGGGCGAAACTCTTAGTTACCCCCCACCCCACATACAGCCCCTAAGCCACTGGCATTTCCCATCATTCCTGGCTTCCTTTTGAGCAAAGAGGTGCCTGTCTCCTGCAGGCGCTATTGTATACAGTGACAAAGGGGCTCCAGAATTAGTACTGCCATGCTGTGTGCTGGGGAGGGGGAAGTGGCTTTCCCTCATAGCATTCTCCTGGGTCAAAGACACCTGAGTCTCTAAGTTTCTACCTTCCATCAGCAGCCTCCTGTTCCCTCAGATATGCTAAAGCATTTTCCCAGCAGTGGAAATGTTACAGGGGTCACACAATAATAGAAATCAATGGAAAATATCTTTGCCTTAATGTAGTTGGGTGGGGCAAAGATAGAAAAAACAAGGGCAGTCTAAAGGTTGGTACTAGAATCTCAACTGCACATTGCCTGAACTCCTAGGATTTAGAAACAGTACAGCAAAATGCCCATCATTAAAAATAGCCAAAGAAAGCCATTGAACAACACAGGAGTTATACTAGAGAACAAAGAAGTTGTACGGAATATTTTTGAAAGCTGCGGCTTTAGTTTCTACTTTGTTGAGGGAGTGGCAGATTGTTCATCAAAATTCCAGCTCCATACAGCCACAATCTTTTGTGACGTTAAAGTAGTCACTGTGTAATGATCACAGAGACAGATGTATCATCATTAGAAAGTGAGAGGCAACACTGTCCAGTGGGAAGAGCACTGGGTTGGAACTCAAGAGACCAGAGTTCTGTTTGCAGCTCTGCCACTCACCTGCCATGTGGCATTGGCTAAGTCACTTGATTTCTCTGTGCCTATGTTCCTCATCTCTCCCTTTGTCCTGTCTGCTAGGGCTTGGTTTTCACTTTTAAAAAGGGTGTATTTTTACCGCAGGATAATGAATGTGCATTAGCTCTCTCACAGTAAAATCCTAGTAAAGACTAGGCACCGGTAGTTTCATTATAAGGTAGATAGGCAATGTCAACCACAGCTAGGGTGAATACATGCTGACCTTGCCTAGCTATCATGTGGTAAAAAAGACAGGTGCTTTTTCTCTACTAGGATGTTACAGTGAGCTAACTACTATACATTAGCTATCTCACTGTAAAAACCACCTGATGGCAGGGAAGACGTAGCCTTACGTTGTAAGCTTTTCACAGCAAGAATTGTCTCGTCCTATATTTAAACAGCATGGCCCTTATCATGGTTGGGCCTCAAAGCACTGCTATAATATAAATAGCCAATAACATGCTTAGCTTAGTAGTGAAATGAATATAATGCCCATTGTTTAACTGTAATAAGTATATTTAAATGGTTGACCTTTGAATGCTGCCTTGATGAACGTTAGGATTGTTGTTGGCTTCCAAATGGGTTTGCTATATTGAAGCAGTGCTATCCCAAAGACAGGTCTGACGTCCCATCCTAATGCATGTGATCTGTACTGCCCTGCAGGAGACCTAGGTTTTGGTTCCCAGGGCACAGCTCTTTCGTGTAGGTTTAAGTTCTGTGCTCTAGCTCTCTGAGCACCAGCAGGGGAGATAGTGCATCTCTTAACAAGATTATCTTCTGACCAATTAAAGTGCCACATTGACAGGTTCAGAAGAGAGTTCTGACTGCCAAAAAATCCACTAGGCCTGCTGAACATTCAGAGGTAAAACAATTGCTGAAATGCATGTACTTCTTCTATCCAGCCTAGCTTTTTGTGTTAGTGTATAAATATGTATGTGGCTACGTAAAACAGTTACATGCTTGAGTTACTAGGGCCGTTAAGATGGTTTTATTAGTTAATACTCCTCGCAGTGAAATAAGAGTTTGAATTGTCCTTGAGTTTAAACATTAAAAAAGAAGAGATGCGTGTCTTATTGGAAGAGAAGAATGTCTTGTGTATAATATGCCTCAAAAACATTATAATGCATCATAGATTTTTGGTACAAGCCAGGTCACTTTTCTGAATGAGGAAGGGACATCTGCAGGTCCAAAGGGACTGGAGGCCTGGATGGGCAAGTTATAGCAATTTGCCATGACCACTCTTTTAGAACATTTCGTTTTTAAGTGTACAAGATCAAGCTGCAGCTTATGCAGCCAGGAACAAGGGCTGATACAGACCTTGGCAGCTTCATGGGAACCATTTTTACATAAGGGTGAGTTCTTGAATAGTTTTTCCACTACATTGGGTATAAGCTTGCTTCTCCTCATCAGTGATACTGATGTTTTACTTATGTCCTCATCCTGAAAATATGCATATAAACAGTACTGTAGTCATTGCAAGGAAAATTATCCATCCATCCATCCATCCATCCATCCCAGGGTACTTAGTACAGGATTGTCAAATTCATGTTATCTAGGGTTACGGAGAAACTGTAAATATGGTAATTAGAAACATGCAGCATTAATTTCTAGTGCTTTTGCACTGAAATTGCTTTCTTAATCTTGGCATGCATCAAAGCAAAGAACACCCTTTGCTACCTTAATAACAGTTTTATTTTATAAGGTGTTAAAGTACTTTAACATATCAAATGATCTTCCATAAAATATACTGAAAGTCAAGGGAAAATAAATCAGTCTTCAGGCAGTGCTTTGCATTCCCATTCCTTACTCTCTCAGCTTGGATAAGGAGACAGTAGGATTATACTGCCCAACTCTACCCCCTTTGGCTAAATCAAGAGGATACTGATGGACTCTGAAAGGACACCTGCGTTATACTGCTTGGCTGGAAGTATGTTCACCATGATTCAGGCCTTGAGGTTAGTTAAGTGGGGAAGCATTAATGGATCTGTAGGGCATTGAGTGGGTGTGGGGGGATTTCAGATGAAGTGGCCTCAAGTTGAGGGGAAGAAGTGATCATCAGTGTGTGTTCTATAATGTAACTAAAAGAAATGTTAACCCTTGGCTTGATTAGCTAAATAATAGCATGGAATGGCTTGGAATTTTTGCCCTTCTGATGAACAGTTTTCTAGGTTACTAGAAATTTAACTCAAGGTCGTCATGCAGAAAAATGATGTAGCCCCAATGTAACATATAAATGCTGAATAATAGTGAGTGTGCAATTCGCTGCTGGAAAACTAGAACTCATAAACACTAGTGAGAGAGCAGAAATCAGTTTCAATACAATTCTTCACAATCTTGAGCGTTCACTTAACAGTGTCAGATGTCAAGCAGAGATGAGACTGGAAGAATCTGCATTTCTTAAGCCATGTAAAATGTTGCTAGGACTTTGTGAACCATTACCTTTTACTTACGACACAGAGACTAGAAATTCTGATACATACCACAGCTTGATAAGCCACCAGCCATTCTAAAACCTTGATCAAGAAAAGGTGAGTTGAAAGAAGGGTTCATTTCTAAGGACCCTACTGTGCAAGGTGTGTTTCTTGGAACAGCTAGAGTCTAAAAAGGAGAAACATGCTGAACCTTGTAATCAGAGACTCATTTTTCCTTATTATTAATATTTACATGGCACCATCATTTTGCAAGGCAGCTTACATAGATTTTAAAAATAGATTTGAGTCCAGATTGAAATCAATGGGAGTTAGGTGCCTTAACCTAATCTTTGAAGGTCTGAGTCTTGATCCCTACCACAAGGAGCTCAAAATCTGAACCAGATTCCTATTGACTTAAATGTTCTTTGGATCGGACCTTTAGTCAAGAGAGCAAGTAGAATGTTGCAAAATACTAATAATATCTGTAATGACAGTTGAGGAAATTAGGCTAAAAGTTTCTAACAGATGCAAACCAGGCATAGAGCAATTTAAGATTGCCCTTGGTGGATTTAAGATTGTTTATGTGATTTGTTTTCTATTTGGGGTAAATCTTGTCCTTTAAAAAATGGATAACATTTCTCAACAGATACTTGCCTGTGAAGTGAAAATCCATGCTGCATGTAGCATGGATTCTATGATAGCAAAAATCCAAAAAAACTTTTTCCTCAGAGAACTAGCAAATTCCATAATTAAGATAGGATATTTCATGTGTTGACTGTCATCGAAGCAGCACCACTAGCTACAGCCCTCTGTGCTCAGCAGCATCTGATTTAGAGTGAGATTCTCTCTTTGATCCAGATTGGTTTTGTGAGGCAGAACATGTTGATCATCTTGTGGATTTACAGTAAAACTTTAGTAGTTAAGGTAGGACACATTTTGCAAGGATACCTGTGCTTCATGCCATGGATATTTTCCATTTTAGAATTGCTTCTCACAATGGGGGTGGGATCTGATGTAGGTGTCCATATTTATACTACTCAGGGCCGGCGCTTCCATTAGGTGACCTTAGGCGGTCGCCTAGGGCGCCAGGATTCGGGGGGCGGCATTTTGTGTGCTCACAGGGCGCACGGGAGCTTCCGGTTCCACTCCTGTTGCGCCGCTGAAGAAGGACCTTCTGCCGATGTGCTGCGGAAAACAGCGGCAGGCAATTGAGCAGCTCAATGACTGCCGCTGTCGCCTGCGGCATTTCAGCGGAGGGTCCTTCTTCGGCGGCTTGATGGGAGTGGAACTGGAAGCTCCTGCGCGCCCCGTGGGGAGCGCACAAAATGCCACCCCCCGAATTCTGCCTAGGGCGCCAGAAACCCTGGTGCCACTCCTGATGCTACTTGGGCATAGGTGCTGAAACTAGAGGTGCTGCTGCACCCTCTGGCTTGAAGTGGTTTCCATCATATACAGGGTTTACAGTTCAATGGCTCTCAGCACCCCCACTATACAAAGTGTTCCAGTATCCGAGTACTTAAATGGAGCCAGGATTTGATCCTAACTTTTTGATACCTATGATGATCTTGTGGTTAAGCACTGGACTAAGACTCATGA
This sequence comes from Gopherus evgoodei, assembly GCF_007399415.2. Classification (NCBI taxonomy): domain Eukaryota; kingdom Metazoa; phylum Chordata; order Testudines; family Testudinidae; genus Gopherus; species Gopherus evgoodei. The sequence goes on along the minus strand of NC_044328.1, from coordinate 21,777,365 downwards.
GATTGGGGTCAGTTCCTGGCTCTGTCACAGAGCTTCTGTGTTTTACCTTGGACAAATCACCTAATTGCATGGTGCCTCAATTTTCCCTCTGGAAAAAGGAGATAATACTGCCTCATCTCATGGTGGGGTTGGGACATAAACATTAGCAAGTGCTCAGATACAGCAGTCATAGATAAGATGCAGGTATCAAAAAATAACACTTCTTTTGAAATGACTATAGATAGCAAATACAACGTAAATTATCAGTGTGACAATATAACACATTGCATTGGCTCTGCATGAGTGGAAAAACTATTACAAATTTTACAAAGCCACAGAACTGTAATTTACTAGCAAAATACTGGGCAACAGCAAGTAAAGAAAATTGCATCTCTCTGTGGCATTTATCACAGTTTTTATAGCTCTTAGCTAAAGTGCAATGACCACACTGTAACTAGAAAGAGTCCACAAAGGTCCATAACCGTCTTGTTTACCAGAGGCCCTACCCCTTCCAACCCTTTTCCCTGTAACAACCTGACCAGGATGGTGATAGTGACTGTGAAATGCTCAGGAAGATTAGAGAGGCTATAAAATTAAAAAAACTCAATAATGGGGGATTGACTGGGAACATGTCACCTCAGGACGGGATGCAGAGATAAAGTTTCTTGACACCTTAAATGACTGCGTCTTCGAGCAGCTAGTCCTGGAACCCACAAGAGGAAAGGCAATTCTTGAGCTAGAAGTTCCTACAGGGAAAAGGGTTGGAAGGGGTAGGGCCTCTGGTAAAGAGACAGTTATAGATCTTCGTGGACTCTTTCTAGTTAAATTGTGGTTATAGTTCTGGAAGCTAGTTCTGGAAGGTAAACATGGGGAGTCATATTTTGTGCTGACTCAATGCTACTCCAATGTCTACAGCCTAAGTCAGCACAGAATTTGGCCAAACAAATCTACAGCCTGTGGCAGCTAGTCTCAAAAGGCTCTTCCTTTCTTCCTTCCCTTTCACAAAGAACTTTTATATAGACCATCAAAGCTGGGACTCTGTTTTTCTCCTTTTCAAACAGATCTAAAATGGCTAATCCTTAAGTTTAAATCATGTTATTTAAATAGATTGTTAAATACTGTCTCTGTGAAAGCATCTTTTTATACCTAAGCAAAAAGGTCATGTTCACCTAGACTGATAGCACTACACAGACAACACACCTGTATTGAAGCATAGAGGAACTGTTGGTAAACAAGGGCTATTTTTTGTATGGAGGTATGAAAATAAACAGAATGCAACTTCCAGTCAGGTTATGGGAAAGTGAAATTGCTGTACAGAGGGTGCGGATAAGTTACCCTGTAAACTTTTGTTACTTATTTGTTCAATTGGGAAACTATAAAAACACGTCTTAAAAATTTGATCCCCATGTTCTGGAAAAGGGGTTTGAGAATGTTTTATTTTTATTGTTTCTAAGCTGCAAATGCGATCAGAAAAGCCTCCAGTTTAACTCAGGCTGAGGAACTGGATGGCAAAAGATCTGCCAGATCATTCAGCCCTTCTTCCTGTTAGTAAAGCACATTAATAATGTTTTGTCTTGTCTAATTTAAAATGTTCCAAGCAATGGAGCTTTCGCAACTTCCTGTAAGAGTTTACCTGTCAGGGAAATTTCCCAGATATCCAGCCCAAGTTTCCCTTTTTTAATATCACCCTATTGCTTGTAGTTAGTTACCCCCTTCTGTTATATTAAATTAATATTCTTTCTTGGTGTTTGTTTAGTACACTAGATTGAGCCCCAATTCAGCAGAACATTTAAGCTCATGCTAAGAACATGTGAACTATCACACCTTTTCTCCGAGTGTAGACATACCCTGAGTGTGTGTGATCATGTATCCCTCTTGGCATTGGACCTAGCAATGATAATAGCTACCTTCTCCTCTAGTTCAAAAGGCATAGGCCTATGCTTTAGATGCCAAAGGTCTCAGGGTTCACTCCTTGCTGACATCTGTGGTATTTGCATCTACATGTCCATGATTTATGAGTATATTTATGTATATTTTGTAATGGTTCCTACATCCTCTTTTAATTGTTAAATGTTGCCTAGTTACTTATGCATAATATGCATCTTAATTATTTAATTGCATTCTGTCCCAGGAAGAAGTCCAACTATATGCTAGATGCAATCCACTTTTTACCAGCAGAAAATATTACTGTTAAAACATGTGTATTTTGGGGATGGATTTTAGCAGCAATCTGAGCAGACATATCCTTGAGCCTCTCTAAACCTCTACTCCTGCCTTCATCTGATGTGTTTCTACCTTTGGATTTGAGCAACAACCACTTCCTGGAAGGAAACACTGAATGAGAGGGGAAAGGAAGGGGAAAACCAGTGTTCTTAACCCCTAATCCCTGGGGATTCTGAATGTTCATTCAGATTTTCTTCTCATTTTGGAATCCTAATTCCAGTGTGTTAATGTCATGTGGCATATTTCTGAGATGGTCCAGAGGTGAAATCCTGGTGGTTTATTTGCTATGGGCAAGATTCTGCCACCCTTACTTGGTGAGAATTCTGTGCTTTCTCACAGAGATTACTCCAGTCCCTTTAACTCAACCTCTTAGTGGGCTTGTTGACTGGAAGACTCCTGTGGTAGCAGATCATCTGCTCCTGCCACAGGTCCACCTGTCCCTGCACACAACTCTGCAAGTGGACTATACAGGGTATGCATATCCCTTGCACAGCCTCTCCACAGCCTAATCTCTGCCCTCCTTGCACAGTAGACCATTGCTCTGAACCTTTAAAAGGAGCGGTGTGCTCTGATCTTAGTCCCCATTTGTGCATGTCATAAAACCATGACATAATTCAGCATTGTCAGTGTCTCTGCTCAAGGAAGGTTCAAAGCTAGATTAGCAGGGGTTAGGACTGAGGTATGTTGGCAAAAGGGGTATGGGAAAGCTCGCAGGAGTGACAGTCTGGTATTGACACCTCCTCATCAATTATTGGGAGTGGACCACATCCACCCTGGTTGAATTGGCTTTGTCAGCACTGGTTTTCCACTAGTAAGGTAACTCTCTTCTCTTCATGTGTCAGTATAATAATGCCTGCATCTGTAATGTTCACTCCATGCATCTGAAGAAGTGGGTTTTTTTACCCATAAAAGCTTATGTCCAAATAAATCTGTTAGTCTTTAAGGTGCTACCAGGCTCCTCGTTGTTTTAGTCTGATCCATATTCCTGTGATCGTGCCAGGACTCTCCCTCAGTGGCCTCACTTTCAGGAGTATATAATTCATTCATATTTTGTTTAGTAAAAGAAGTGGAGAGAGGGAATAGCAAAGGCCTGAATAATTTTCTAGTGCAAAGGAGAAAAATAGTATCCCACTGCACCGTATTTAGGATGGGTCTGATGAGCCAAATGTTTGCAAGGGGATCAGAATATGCCAGCAGGAGTCACTCTAAGCCTCCTAATGGAAATTTAGGAAGTTAACAGAAGTCTTCAAAATAATCAAAGATTGAGATGAATCATTTAATTGCAGGTGATAATGAATGTTTAAAGAACACCAGTATCAGTAAGTTCTGCAGCAATTCTTGATCATTTATTTTACTTCTGCATGATCTGGTTGCCTTTTGATTTTCTTTTAACTCATTTTTAAAAATATAATAAAGCTATTTCCTGGGACAAAGACTACATCTGTCCTCCAGACTGAAAGAACAAAAGTCTGGAGCAGTGTGTATCAAGTTGCCTCAAATTTCTTAATCTCATTACCCTGCAGCAATATCTGTTGGGAGTAGTGAGTGGACCCAGGTATTTCCCTACTGTTACTTGCTATTCCTAAGTGTTGGCATCATCAGTGGGACCCATCTTTAGTAGAAGATCAGTGTTAACTGTTAGTATTCTGAGAATGATGTATCTAGAATAATAAAAAGATTCCAATATGCGTTGTTGATGGTGTATTAGAATTGTACGAGCACACACAAGTCCAAGACCTAATTGTACAGATAAAGCCTTTAATTTTTTTTATTTTACCTTGTGATACAAGCTTCATTGGTTAACTGGTTAGACCTCAATGAACAGTCAGAAAAGCCACAAACTAAAAAGTCTGGCCTGTATGTAATAGTAAATATAATGAATACACGAATGATCAAAGTGTAATGGTTCAGAGAGTTTTAAATTATAAACGAGAGTAAATAAAACTGGGTTGTGCTTCATAATATAATCTTTTTACTTTAAAAACCCCTCTGTAACATGTAAAGTTGATTTCATTATCTTGGATAAAGCAAACACAACATAGATCGGAAGAGCAAGTAATGCCAATTTCGAAAATGTGCCTGAAAACATATATTCACTCATCCATAGATAATTCTAATTAGGAATTGTTTACTATAAATAAAGCCTGGATGCCTGACCTAAAGACAGCTTATATATGGGTACTTAGAATGTTCTGCTGGACAATAGCAAACAGCAAAGCATCACTAACGTATTATGAGTGCTGCTTCAGGTTAACGAAAACACCCCCGCTCCCCAGAACTTTAAACTGATGGGGGGAGGGATGCTCAAATACCACGAATCAGAAAAGCCACGACTCCCCCCTCCCTCCTTGAAGGAACCTGAAAGGAACTTTGACTGATGGGCGCCAGTGACTGCGGCTGCCCTGGGAAATCAGAACCGAGCAGCGCATGTGGTGTGATGCAATGAACCACCACCCTCTCGAAGAAAGCCGAGGCAAGCCGATGGCCCAGTTTTGCACTCCGAAACATGCTGCCTGGCGTTGTGGGTGGATGCCCCAGTGCAGCACATTGCCCGGCCGCACTCCCTGGAGCTGAGGCTGCACGTTGCAGACTGCCCAGAGCAGAACGCCCTCTAGCTAAAGCCAGGCTGAAGACACTGACAAGCCACCCTCCACCCCCCCATCTGACACTGAGAAAAGCAGCTCCCAGCCCTGCCACCAAAGCTACAGTGTCTGCGCTGCACACGCTGAAGTCATAATGCTGTAGACGCCAACTGATGAACAGGCTGTAATTGCAATAAAATGTAACCTTGATGAGGGTTCGAGGGCAGCAGCGCAGCCCTGCCCTTTGGTGCGTTTTAAAGGGACTAGTTGAAAACAGTTCAGGAAGTGACAAGCCTATTTCCTCTCTGTTAGCAGATCGGTACGAAGCACTCCAGATCCAGCAGGGGAGTCTTGCGGGCTTCTTCTGGAGACGGATGCTGCAAACCGTACCAAGGAGCCCAAGAGCCGGGTGCTGGAGCATGGGGACTTAATACAAAGAGACAGAGTAAGAGAGCCCGCCAGATGGGTCGCTTTCTTAATTACATGCTGGACATTCGCCTTGTCTCCTCTCCCCTTTTCCCCATTCCCCTACTAGTGGTCTGGCCCTGAGCAGATATTGTTGCAATGTGTAAAATAGTAGAGCTGGGACACTTTTATTCTCTTCTTGGAGAGAGAGCGAAAGAGAGACTGGCCTGATGGCTTGAGGTGGAAGCTATTTATTTTTTGTTTCTCTTTGTGCTTGACTGTCTCGCCTGCAACTGAAGGGATGGGACAGGGAAGTGCCCGGGTGAAGCCAAACGAAGCAAGCAAGGGAGCAGGGTCCCACTGAAAGTCTGGTCTTTGCATCCAGAAAAAAAGGCAGAGCGAGCGAGCGAGCCAGCCAGGGGTGATTGATCCTGCGGTATTCGGTTAATCCGGTTTATAACTTCATCTTTCTCGGCTGTCATTACAGAACTGTTGTTAGGGCAGAGCGAAGAGGAGGGGGATGCTGTAGGGAGGGGGGCGGCAGCTTTCCGAAAAGTTTCAGCATTATTACAAGACGGCGCTTTTGTTGATTGAAGTTTGCAGTTAGCCCAGAGATCTGGACGCCGAGCCGCGCAGTTTTGTCTTGGTTTATTACTGTTGGACAGCTCGGAACCAAGCTGTGGCTGCTGCTCGCCAGTGGGAATTGCAACTGGAAGTGTGTGTTAGGACCCCTCTGTGGTTGGATTTGTTGCTCTTCTGTTTGTGCTGGTTAAAAATTGCATGCTTTGCATTTGCACATGGCGATAGGATCCGTCCTTGAAAGGTTCTTGTAAAGTCACATTTTTGTAATACGCCATTGATTTGTCTGTCCCAGGGAGTTTATTCCCCAAGCTTGATGGCTTTTCTCGGAGGGTTAAAAGAAAGAAGTAAATCTGACCATAAACAGGCTTGCGAAGCTGACATGCGTTCTGTTGTCTGAGTGCTTTATAGTCTACTCCATAACAACATTTGTCCACAGTGCTCTAGATATGTATGTAGGGCCCACTGTATACTGTAGCAGCAATATTTTCTGCAGCTACTTTAACTTGTAACTCAGGCGTGATATTGCTGTGCTGAAATACAGCTCCTCAGTTCTTTATGCCTCAGTGTGTGTTTTAGACATACTGTACTTTGATGAACAAAGAACAGCTCTTAGCTCCCTATGATAAATGGTATTCGGCCTCCTACAGGCTATACTCTTGAGCACTATATATACATTATGTTCTTTGAGTATAGGGTACCCACTAGTAATCTGTACATTTTAACTTTAGGTGCATGCCTGTCAGTGCTTTTGTACAAGCCAGTGTAAACTTTCCTATATTCAAAGCAAGTTAGCGCTATGGTTGGCTGTTGTCAAATATGATGTTAGGATTTATTGCTCCCTTATCTTTTTTGGGGTTGTCTTAAGGCCAATACAAATGTTTTCTATATGCTGACAGAGATATTCAAATAGCTTTTTCTCATTAAAACATGATAGCATACTTCCATGTGACTTCCTTGCATATGTACTAATAGCTGTACTCATTGGTAATAGCAGACTGATTTCTTGCTGTGCCTACTTACAGCAGGCAAATAGATGGCAGTAGCATTAACTGGCCCATATGGTATATGATCTTGTTAGCCGAGAAAATCATGTATGTGAGAACACATTAGTAATGCTGACAAAAGTAACAGCTAGTCTTGTGAAATTATTATATTTGTTGTCAATTTTGTCATAGGCTCTGATTTCATCTTAATTTTAATACACTCGGTGACAAACCTGGTGCAGCTAAGATTTGAGACTGGGTTATTTAACGTGTTAATACTCTGTGCACCTTTTCCACCATAAAATAAGTTGGGAATGGAAACAAACTGTGTGTGTCTCTCCATATTTGTATTACTACCCATTTTTTTGTTCATGGGTATATTGTATCTTTGCTGAAATGATGTAAGATTGTGCTTTCATTTGTACGCCCAGCAGAACAGTGCATACAGACTGCCCTGAGTTCAGGAGACTTTAGTGGTGAGTTGGCTATAGAGAAGCTGTATCATGCTATAAAACCAAGCAAACTATAATGGTGAAGCTGGCATGTGCTGAGAGAATGGCATCCATTAGGTGCTTTAATGTACATTTGTTGCAGGAAAAACAGACAAATTCAAGACAAATTTATATAGCATAGCCAATGAGGGTTGGGGATGGAGTTACCTTTCGAGAGTTTGGGCTGTAGTGAACAACCGTTTCTCTTGTGTTAGAATTAGTATGCTCTGCCTGTGTAATTTTTTTTTCTGAATGTATCGATTTATTCCACTGTCCTTCCAGACTGGGAGTAATGGTTAGCACAGCTGAAACCAGAAATTTCAAACCACCAGCTACAAAACTTTGATCCACCTAGCTGTACCAGGACTTAAATGCACAGCAGGACGGACGTTTGACTGAATTTACTGCATTGACACACTTGCCAGCGTCACCTTTAGCCATTTACAACTTTTGCCTTCAATGAGTCCCTCATTTCTTCACATTGTTTCTTCCTGTTGGTAGCCATATTGTAGAATTTTACTTCCTGATACCAGGGGTGAGGGGCTTATTTAAGTATTATTAGGTGAATCAGTCCAACAGAGGGTAATGAAAAGCAATTTGACTACCTTTATAGAGAAGTCCAAAGGAGTTGAATACATGTGGGTTTTACGTACATTTAATTGGGTTCTGTAGAAATTACTCAACAAATCTATGAAGTAGTTTAGCCATCCTACAGCGAACTATAGCAAGGATACGTTTCTCCACTTAATTGTATGGGATTGTTCAAAATACCTACAGAGAGGTTATCATTTTCTTTGTATTGTTTAAGACTTTTCTCCTCAGGAGTCTTAAAAGATTTAATTTCCTTGACATCAAATAATATATATGGCGTTTGTAACAAAGTGCAAGGTCATGCACAATGAGTAGTTCAAAGGATTCATTTTCCATGCAGCCAGCATATATATCTTTAGCAGCCTTCAGCTGGATTTGTAGTTTGGAAATGTACCCATCTGCTTAAAAATCCCTCTAATGTGACATTAAAAAAAAGGTAGGCATAATTTGTTATATAACATGCTGATAAACTCAGCTTCAGCTGGAGATTCAAACCAGATGTGGATGTTTTCTTTTTAAATGCTCAAACAACAGTAAGAGTATATTTTGACAAATTAAAAGCTACTTGCAAATGGCAAAGGTAACATCTTGAAATAACCATCTCTATAAAAATACTGAAGACTTTGAGTGGCTTTACATTTTCTTCTTCTATCCTATTTAGTTCCATCACCTTTTAGCCAGATTCTTCATCCCTCTCATGAAGGAGCCATTTTCTAAACAGCAGTGATGCATATGGCATCTGCATGGCCTGGTCTGCTCAGCTCTGTCCCTCTCCTGGCAGCACAGCTATGATTTCTGAACAATACACAGAATATTAGAGTACAGAATGGGTCACTGTAATAGTTCTCAGCTAACAAAGTACCCAGTCCTGTAAGATAATGAGTGCCTTCAACCTGCGACTGATCTAGGACTAAATATTTACTAAGTGTGGTTGAAAAAACAGAAAATTTATGACAGAATTTCTGTAGAAAATTTTTGGGTTGCTCAAAAAACCAAATTCTTTTTGAAAAATGTTATCAAAATTTTCAAAATCTGAATGCTTTGATCAGCTCTAATATTTACCTATGTGGGGCCTGTGCCCACTGTAATTTTTGGGAGGAATATTCCACATTTGGAGAGAAAGAAGGAACATTTCTTTGTCATAAAAAAATTAAAATAAAGGCACAGTGTGTGAAGTGTGTATGTAGGTGAGAGAGAGAAAGTTTGCAAGGGGTTGCAGACCTGGCCCCTCAAATTGAACCAGATGGATGAAGGGCACACTTTAAGTACCGTCTTACCAAAGATGCTGCTCCCCCCACACTCCCTTGTTTTCAGACCACTTTAAGCAGCACTGCTAAGGCTGTTTGAAGCGGCTCAGAGATTTGGAATGTTAGAAGTAGCCCTGATGTACCTACATTAATAGACAGAAAGCAGGTGGGGGCAGTCAAAGGTGCATGATAAGTGCCATTTACTATGTGCTTCAAACAGCTGCCATTTTAAAAAAACCATCTGCCATACAAATGTTTCTTTCTTTCACCGTCAGAGGTAGAATTTCCCTCCTCAAATTAAACTGGCTTTAGAATGGCTACTGAAGACACACTGTGCTACATACATTCACAGAACAAGATGATCTACAGCAGGAATTGCTTGCACTCTTTTACATTTCAAAAGTGGGAAGGCAATTTTTGTTTTTGAATCTCCAGATTCAAATTTTTTTGTTTCCAGGTCAGATCTAAAAGAGGAGGGTTATATTTTCTGGGTCTGGTTTGGTTACAGGCCCGGTTTCAGAGGACAACTTACACGAGACTTCTATCTTATAAGGCAGATATCTTGTGAGAAAATCTCAGTTATACAACACTATCTAATCTGAACCTAGACCTGAATCATAGTCCTGACCGATCTCTGAACCTGATCCCTAGTATAAATGAATCAATATCTGATCCACTGCCCTTTATAGCTCAGAATGAGTATATATAGGCTGAGCAGGCAGTGTACAAATCAGATCCAGAATTGATTTAGGCTAGGGTTCTGATATATACATCTATATCAGGTAGGCAATGTATGGCACACGTGCCGAAGGCGGCACACAAGCTGATTTTAAGTGGCACTCACACTGCCCGGGTCCTGGCCACCGGTCCAGGGGGCTCTGCATTTTAATTTAATTTTATATGAAGCTTCTTAAACATTTTGAAAACTTTATTTACTTTACATACAACAATAGTTTAGTTATATATTATAGGCTTATAGAGAGACCTAAAAAACATTAAAATGTATTACCCGCACGTGAAACCTTAAATTAGAGTGAATAAATGAAGACTCGGCACACCACTTCTGAAAGGTTGCCAACTCGTGATCTATATTATACAATCTATTAAAATTATATATGTAATTATTTATATAATTTTAGTGTATTTTTTCAATATAACGGGTTGTGATTCAGTTTCAACAACTTAAATGGCACGGTAAGGCATACAACTTTTGCCAGAATCAATCTATAATAGATTTGTGAGAACAGGTTTAAAGAAGCTTTTCCAGTGCATGAATAGAGGTGTAACTGTGTTTTATACAATGTGTCCATTTTATATTACTGTTCAAAAGTTCTGGTTTTGTGACAGGCTGCTACATATTTTGAGGCTGTTTCTTCTATCCTTTCCTTCGTCCCAAAGTTCTACAGGGTTTCCCTCACTCTGTAGAGGAAACTCCTTAGCTATTTCTGAGAGTGGACAAAGGAAATATATTTTCTGTGTTTTTCCTACAAAGTCCCAGTTAAAGAAAGAAAAACGAAACAAACTAACTAAACCAATTTGAATGGTGTGATTCGCACCCTTTCACACTGATGTGAAATTAACTTAATTTGAGTGCTTCGTGATTGACATCAGTTGACATCAGGGCAGAATTTGGACCAAATAGGTGAAGCAGTGACAACTGCCAAAGTTGTTCACTGGTATTTAAAGGGTTTAGCCAACAGAGCCAGCTTAGGTGTTTGGGATCCTCTTGGCATGTTATGAGAGGAAGGAAATGATCATTCTTGTAAAATACCTGTATCCAAAGCAACTCTGTATCTTAGGGTGAAAAAACACTGAGGACAAGATCTTGTTTCTTCTGGTGCCATGGAGAAGCAGGACAGCCATGGAAGCATGAAAGAACTAGGAGATGTTTGTACAGTGGAAACTGAAGAGTTAAGGGCATCTTTTTAAGGAATAGAGACCTGTGTTGTTGCTTTTTACCCCTCTTTCCCTGACAGGGAAGGGAGGGTGAAGAGTGTGTGGTAGAAACAATTAGGGGAAATAAAAATATTTGAAGGGCCCTGGAGGACTTTGCATTTCAAAGGTTCCACTTTGTAGAATTTCGTATCATATCACCATGGTTTCATTTTTTTAAGGCTTCCCTCTCTTCTCTTTCTGCTGGGGGCAATGGCTGGGCAAGCTTGGCAATCTGCATCAGGAACCTGTGTTTTACATTGCAGAGGTCCATGCAAGCTATTTAAGAAATATTATACTAACAGCCTCTCTTGTATGTCTGATCCCAGGAGAACTAAATATAAACTAATCAGCATAAGAGAAGGGAATTTTTCACCATACTACCCTTGTGAGATTGTGAGTATATAAACCACTAACAAGACCTGAACCTGAATGGCTGCAAATAGATAGCAGAGCTCTACATTAGCATGTAGGAAAATTCAGATTTGCACACTATCTCCATGAATATTATGAATGGAATTTTATCAATGTGCAAATTCCAGGCCTATAAAATTAGTGCAATTCAGAATGCAGACCTACTAACATGTTTGTTAGACTAGATGCGACAATAATCTGTGCATTAGAAATGCCTGGGAGAGACAGATATGTCATTTCAGAGAGAAATCTAATTCATCTATCTACCTACCTGCTTTTATGGCCCTCTCACCATACACTCTGGACACCTCTGTAATGATAGAATTCATTATATGTCGTGTGGAGCATGGACCTGATTTTGACCAGTCTCACACTGGTGTGAAGCAGGAATATCTCCATTGAAGTCACTGGAGCTGATTCCCCTCTCACACTAGTTTTGCAAAAGTTTTACTGCCTTTCATTGAGTTACTCCTGATTTTTACTGGAGTAAGGAAGAACAGAATCATGCCTGAGAGCTTCTGTTTTGTTCTCTTATTTTGCATATCAGTAATGTGCATGATATACACATGATGAGGGAATTTATTGTTTTATAACAACATTATGCTACAAATTCACAGACTAGCCAACTCTGACCTAGCTATTTGCTTAGGCCAGTAATGCAGAACATGGCTTCGGTACAGTGAACCAGCTAACCGATCATAAGGCTGTTTTGATTTTTTTCATACTTTTATGGGTTGTCCACCCTTAGAAAGAAAAAATTTCTAAGCAAGAGTTAAATTTTGAAGTTCAGCCCTGTTGGTGTGAACTCTGGATTCAGTAATACAGAGTTTTCATGCATGCATCACCAAGTCATCAGCATCTTAAATTTGTTTTGAACATTAAGAACCTGACCCACCCAGAATTCACACCCAGAACTTCTGTTGGTTTTGAATAGGTTGTTTCATGGGTTCTAAACTTTGGGTATGTCTTCACCACTGGCCGGATTGACGGGCAGCGATCGATCCAGTGGGGATTGATTTGTTGTGTCTAGTCTAGACGTGATAAATGGATCTCTGAGAGCTCTCCCGTTGACTCCTGTACTCCAGCTTGACAAGTGGCGCAGGCAGAGTTGATGGGGGAGTGTCAGCAGTCGACTTACCGTAGTGAAGACACCACGGTGAGTCAATCTAAGTACATCGACTTCAGCTACGTTATTCACGTCGCTAAAGTTGCGTAACTTAGATTGATTCCCGCCCCTAGTGTAGACCAGGCCTTTGTCTAATAAGATTTGCAGCAGAAAAAGCCTGCTATCACAAGGGCACTCTGGGGGAGAAATTGTTTGGCATTAATAAATGCAGAAGTGTAGAAACCACAACAAATGCCAGTCATTCTTAATAGTAGAGGGACAAATTCATCCCAGTGTAATTCTGTAGTAATAATTGTATTTAAATTGAAGGTTAAAAATTAGAATAATGAATGCAAAATCTGCTGTGCTCATTTTGTGCATTGTACCAAGAAGGGCCCAAGGAAACCTTGGTCACGGTTTTTGCTTTCAGAAAATTAAATATAGCAGCAGCATTGGTGTTGCTGTAGTGCAGCCCATTTGAGTCATCCCTTGGGTTACGTAATTCCCTATTTTCATTGAAGTTGGCCATGAAGTTTGTTTTTGGCAGCCAGAGGTTTAGCACTTTTTAAATTATACTGTGCTCTAGATACTGGAATGACGTGAACAAAGAGAGTTTTATGTTTGTGCCACATCTTTACAAATATGAGGCTTTGTTAGAAATGAAATTTGGCAGATGTTGATATAGCAGTTTAAAAATTTGCCAATTCTCTTGGTTGCCACTTCAAAACCAGTTTAATTGGAAATGACCAGAATCTTTATGATGAGAAATGAGGTTTGGTGATTGCAGTCACAAAAACAAGCACAACTAGTATAAATCCGCGAGTTTGTTGACAGTCTCAGTAAAGGGGCTGAGAATTGTCTGGGTGTGCAGGTGGAGCTATCCTTTTACCCCTAAATATAATATCCTTCCAGGTCAGACTTAAAGCACATTATTGGAGTCCTGTGGGGAAGCAAACCTTGTGATTGCTTGTGATGTAAGATAGAAGGTCTTCAGTCTCCACAGGTACCGTTCCCTTGCGCTAAATTTGCATCAAGGCACCAGAATGCTAAGGAAAAGTACAGAGAATAGTACAAGCATGTAGGGACAAAATGTAGAAAGGCTAAAGCACAAAATGAGTTACACCTGCCAAGAGACATAAAATGCAATAAGAAGAGGTTTTATAAATACATAAGGAGCAAGAGAAAGATGAAGGAAAGTGTAGGTCCTCTACTTAGTGGGGTAGGCGAGCTAATAATGGAGGCTATCAAGAGAGTAGGCATTTAATGTGTGTTTTGCCTCAGTTTTCTTCCTGATCCTGTGGCCTTCCAGGCATCTGTCCACTCTCCAGTATAAATGAAAAGCAGACTGCTCTCATTTATGCTGGCTGTTAGTAGCCCCAAAGAGCTACTCCCACAGCTGAGGAACAGCCAGGTGAACCGGAGACCCAGCCATGCCTCTTTAGTCAATAGCCAGAATGTATGTGTGTGTGTGTGTGTGTGTGTGTGTGTGTGTGCGCGTGCGCGTGTGGTATAGGAGATGTTATGCCAACTCTAAACCACCTGAGGATTCCCTTGTGCCAGTGGAGTGGTATAAAGCAACTCCAAAAGGCCAACCAATCGCAACACTGTTACTTTGAAGTGGCCATTTGATGTGTTTTCAGTATTTCTGTGTTGGAATTCAGTTGCCATAACTAGGGCACCTCCATCATGAAAGGTACTGGGACTTCTTCTTAGTTCCAGCTCTGGTTCACCCAAAAGATCAGAAAGTCGCTTTAAGAAATGTTTTGTTTTGTGTCTGTAATGCACATCTCCAGTAGCCTAGTTATGTGGTCATATTTTGCCTTTGTTCTGCATGTGGCTCAAAGCCTATGGTTCTATCTTAGACTGTCCCTAACATACATATTATGGGAAACACTCACAGAGTCTCTTTGGTCATCACCAGTGCAACCTTCTACACTATATTTAGGATTTCTAATTTTAGGTTTCAAGTTGTGGAGAAGAAATGATGAAACTACTCCAACTCATTTTTCAGAGTTCAATTTTTTAGTTTTTAAATCAGCACTGGTGCTAGCTATTTTGAAATGTCAAATTGTGTTGCCGCCAGCTGTTCTTCCGCATTGATGCTTCTCATGGTGACGTTCTTATGAAAACTAGTTTTAAATTTGGTAAAAGTTTGAGGTATCTATCTCATTTATTTCACATAGCACTTATTGGATACTTCATTCATATGCCAACCGTTGTTTCTGATTGCTTCTGTAAAGGTTTCTTGAGTGACAATATGTCTGGTATAATCAGGGGTTCTCTACTATGGTTTGGTAGGAGCAGAGAGATTTCTTCCTGTAGACAGCAGTAGTGTTTTATAGGATGGCTTTTAATAGGGAGGCATGGTTGTCTAATGGTTAGAGCATGGAACTCGGGTTCAAGAGACCTGGCTTCTAGTCTCAGCTTTATCATTGACTAACTGTGTGACCATGGGCAAGTCATTTTTCCCCTCTGTGTCTTAGTTGCCTCATCTATGAAATAGGAATAATAATACTTATCAATCTTTGCAAAGTGCTATGGATGTAAAGCTTTAGGTACAAAATATGTTCTTTATTATATATTGCTTTGGGATGGTACCTAACAGTTGAGCAAGGCTGAGTGCTCTAGTCATTTCTTGTGTCACAGTTATATGCAAAAGTATAGTACTTTTGAATGGTTTAGGTTTTGTAGTTGTGTGATAACCTTAGTAGCACTGAAGCCTATTATCAAGCCTTCTGTGCTTGAAAATAGTCATACATGTCATGAAATCACTTTAAGTGTATGTTACTAAAACCCATTATGTTTTTTTTTTTGCCGCAGCCATTAAAAAACAATATCATATACCATTTTTGAAGGGGCAAGTTTTAATACTATTAAATAGATGTCAAAACATACCATCAAGTGCAAGAACTGAAAATCCATTACAATTAGGAAGACACAGAAAGCATTAAAAGAAAAATCTACATTAGTCTTTTGTAGCATCTCCATTAACCTAGAAAAGATAATCCATTTATTAAAATATCAGTTGTGTTATAATTGAAATGTAATGCAGTAGAGAGTGTTTTGCACAATGAAAGGATCATGTTTAAAGAAGATTTAAACTTACTGATATATTCATTTGGAAACTTACTCACCCACAGTTTCTGTTGCTCATTGTGTGTGCTGTTGGTCAAAATTACTTTTCCCATAGAGGTTTTGGATGAATCGTTATTATTGGATACAGGTCAGGAGGGGGCAGAGACTGGGTAAAATTGCAAACATTTTTCATACTTGCTATCTGGAAAGCTAAACATTGGCTAAATAATTCAGACTGTAGCTGCAATCCTGTTTCCACTGATGTGAAAGGGAGTTTTGTCATTGATTTCAGGGGGTGATGGAGCAGGTCCTAGATCTCTATAAAAATTAACTACTCTGGCTATAAACCTGTGAAAGTAAATGAATGTACATGAATTGCATGTAGGAGATCTGCTCTTTGTCTATATATATGTATTGAAGTGAGCAATTTAATAACTCTGAATTCTTTGGAAACAAATTTATCCTACGACTTCCCAAACAATTCCATGAATATAATACATACTCTTATATGTTTTGACAAATTAAGTATTTTTAACTTCATTTTTAAAATTCAAACTCTTTTATGTGATTGATTGGATTGCTAGCACCCTTGTTATATGCAAACTATTGTTTTAGCTGTTTGCATGCCTCTTGTGTCCTGTGACAATGCTGTAATTCACAGTCACAATAAGGTTACAGATTTTAAAATAATGATGTTAGAACTGAAATGAAAGTCCAAATTACAGACAGAAGGTCTGATTTTTCAACCTTTACTCATGATTAGTAGCACTTACACAAGTAGTCCAATTGACTTCACTGGAACACACTACTTCTCAGCATGTAAATTCAATCTAATTAGGGAGTATTAAGTTGAGCTGTATTCCTTTTTAAGGATATCTCAGTTATGGTACAAAGCACTGCAAACGGAAGTGAGTCTGTCACGTTGACAGAATAGTTCTCAGTTATTGAAGAAACCCTATTTTCCACTCCATGCATCTGATGAAGTGGGTTCTAGCCCACAAAAGCTTATGTCCAAATAAATTTGTTAGTCTCTAAGGTGCCACAAGGACTCCTCATTGTTTTTGCTAATACAGACTAACATGGCTACCCCTCTGAAACCTGTAAGTTCTGTCACCATCATGTGCCTATTAAACTCAGCCATTCTCCGCACTAACTTCATAATGTCTACTTGTGTGCATCAAGGAAAAAGCCTGATGTCCTTACTCAGTTCTTCCCAACTGTTTGTCCAAGTTGTGACTGAGTAAGTTAGGCCCACAGACAAACTTCTAAAAGCAACGAACATTAACTATCTATTCTTTGATATTTATACAAATCCTATCACCTTAGTTCTTAAGAACGGTACCATTTTCCATTCTATCTATGGACAGCAGACACTGACGTTAGCATAAAAACAATCTCTTCTTTTCTTTTAATACTATGTGCTGTTAGTTTTTCCATGCATACTCCTTATATTGACAGTCTAACCTACAAAAATGTGACCGCTAGAAAACTCTCTCATGTATTAATTGGCAGCAGATACATGCTAAAAGCTAATTAATAAGGAAGAACTCAAGAGAAGAGTGAAATCACTTTACACATGTTGCAAGTATGAATTGAGCATCCTGTTGGATATGAGTAGTCCAAATGTTTTCAGAAAACAAGAGGACTGTGGGTAGATGGATTTCTGCTCTGTTTAAAACTGGAGTAGGAGAGATGGAGCATGGTTTGATGTAAGAATAGAATTAGCTCTAGTGTTTTAAATTATTGGGTTTGTCATGGATGAGCCAATCATGTAACAACTTTTAATTTAATGGAATCTTTATTAATCCTTTACACCTGATGTAACTTTTGACACCTTATGTGATAGAAAAGTCATATTTTGTGTTCTAACATTTCAGAATAATATCTGTACAATTTTTAAGTAGTTTTCATCCTTAAGGATCTCAAAATTCTTTGTAAAATATTTTCAGTAGTGTTCAGCATTTACAGTTGTTAAAAAATCAGTACAGTGTATATTTTGCATTAGCTTTTTCCTGTAATAAATACATCATTTTACTAGGTGTTATTATTTACTTATACAATGCCAAAGGTGTGCATGCTGCTTTACATATATGGGGGGGGGAGACAAGTTCCCTGCCTTGAATATAAAACATCTTATAAAATGAGATCATCTCTCTAGCAAGAGAACTAATTAGGGAACACTTTGATATGCACACATAATTCCTACTGTTGCTAATGAGAATTGTATGATTTTATTGAGGGCAGAATATTATTTACTTTTTCTATGACTGAAGATTGATTGAAACATATCCTCTGCTGCTGCCAGCTGGCTCTCAATGGAGCTGTGCTAGTTTACACTGGCCCATTTCTTAAAAAGAGGAAACATGTCTAACATAGAGTATGCCCATTCAGAGAAACAGGGCTTCTAATATTCAGAAAACAAAAGCCCATCCAGGAGGTACTAGCGCTGGGTCAACTTTCATTATCTGGAAAAAGAGTCAGAAACATTCATTTTTCTTTCTCACATTCTTTTCGAAGCAAAGAGAGGCCCCTTTAATAAAGAATTGTAATAGTAAAAGTGTTTTATGGGACTAAAATAAAATGAAACATAAATCAATTACCATCAAAAAGCAAAAGTAGCTACAGAACCTAAATAGGATTGTACCAGGGGGTGGAAGGGCAACACCAAGATTTCATGGGAGGGATGGAACAAACCACCTCACCAGGCCAGAAGAAGCCAAGTTTTAAATGTCCAGTAGAGCTTATAAGTGAGTCTTTTTGCATTGGACAGCCCAGTCACACACAGAATTCTGAGAGGGTGTCTTTAAATCAGTGAAGAAGCCAAGAAATGGTTATCAGTATCTGATCATAGACCTTTGGTTTGTCCTTTCTTTGGAAGGAAATACATGCAAAGGTTGCTGTCTCTAAAAAGGGGTTGATGCCTGTTAGTCAAGTAATGTTAGGTAATTACAATATTGCCAACTCTCGCAATGTTTAGTGTGTTTCTTAAATCCCCTGCTGCTGGAGTCAAGAGATTTTAAATGAAAGCTGAGCTTCTCATGCAAAGAAATGCATTATGAGCCCAGTCATGGTTGCCAAGGAATGCTTGAAAATGTGAAGCAAGTGCTCCCTAAAGGCTCAGAAACCAGTAGACAAAGAGAGAGAACCCAACATTTAAAAAACAAATGCGGTCTATCTCATGATTTTTGAACGCTTGGAGTTGCAGTACTGTAATAAGTCCATGCAACATGTTGATATGGATTTTCCCATGTAACAGGGATGAGTTTTCTAGCTTCTGTGTTTGCACTGAGGAATCATTCATTGTTGTGCACTGACAAAACAGCTGGCACAGTTGTTTATCCAAATAGCACAGGGACCGTCGTCAGCTTTGAAGCTGTGTCAGGATTCAGCATCGGGTCAGTTCTTCTCAGGATGTTGCTTCAGAAGAGAACTGTGATGAGACCAGAGATATGCTGGAGGAGGCTTAGTTAAAAATCATGGCTCAAAATGGGCTGGAACTTCTCTCTTTTGTTCTTCTCATTTCTCTGCTCCATGTGTGAGCACTGAGGAGTCTGTTTCACTTCTTGATTTTCATGGAGCAGAAGGGAGTGGGGAAGGAGGGAAGCAAGAAATGAAGTAGATGTTCTGTCTGAGGAGATGGCTAGAAGCACTTGTGGAAGCTGCTGCCTCGCTTCATACCACCACAGTCTTGCTACCACAGTCTTCTTTCCTCAAAACCTCTCAGAAGTGAAAGGGGCTAGAAGTCACCAAGAGAAGGCTGGAGTGTGAAAGAAGGTTGAGAAATCATGGACTAATTATAAACTTCAATCTGAACCTTAACTTCTTTTTGACTTGATGTTAATATAGACTTCAGAATAATTATTTTTGAATACCATAAGTAGATAATTATTCACTTGCAAATACTACAAAGTCAGCTTGCTGTTGGGGGCATTAATGGGAAAATGCAGATTTTCTCTTTCGTGGATGTGCATGCAATTGTAAATGACTCAACACTGAAAGGAATTAAGCAGTATCTCAGAGGCAGTGTTTGAAGAAAGCTGAAAATAAGGTGCTTGGTTCAGCCTGAATATAAGCAGATATCTGTTCATTTGTGTTTGCTTTTCAGTATCTCTTTCTAACACTTCAGAGGCAGATTAGATTGCTTTGCTTGTGTTGGGGCACACTTGCTCAGATGAGTAATCTGAGCAGTTTAGTGGAGCTACTCATTTGAGTATGTGTGAATAAGAGTTCCCCAATGTGGCCCTCAGGGAGCCACTTATAGGTCCAGAATTATGAGTTCTAGTCTCCTGCTGTTTCTACCCTCCAGGAACTGCAATACTATGAGAATATCGGGTTTTGTATTATTTCATCCCCATAAATGGTGTTAAGATGTAAGTGAAACTATAAACATAAATACTAGACCCCCACATACATCTCACTAGAATGGTTTTCAAGAAAGCAACTTCTTCAGGCGCTATTTGGCATTGATTCAAAGGACAGTCATGGCAGGATGTTGCTTTGACTTCTTCAAAGAGGAAGACTTTATGTGAGAAAACATGGACAGGCTGAAACAGCAGCTACTATAACTCATCACAAAATTAAATCACTCCTGAATAGACAGATTCTGCTGCTTTTATTCATATAGGGTACTGTCTTACTCCGTGAGTCTCATTAAAACAAGTCAAATTCTGCCAGTCTTACTCTCACTGTGTAGCGCCTTACTTCTCAAGTGGTCTGACTGAAATTAGTGGAATTACGTGTGACCCTTAGATTTTCCTCATTACCCGAAGACCTGACAAACTTCTGAAGATGTAAGTAATGTTGTCATGTTCATTTGCTTTTGACCTATGAAGGCATCTGTATCCAGTCTGTCTGCATAGCTCAGATGATGGGTCATATGCGACACAGATTTCCTATCTGTCTTTTCATCCACTCAGTCCCTTATATCCCATCCCTGTTGAAGCTTCACAAAGTTCCATCAGCTCTGATGGATACTCTGATGTTCCAAATGTAGAGCTGAGCATTGTAGTGTAGTTGGCAATAGCTATAGGAAATTCCTTGAGCACTTCCCTCCAAAGCTTCCTTAATTTAGCATAGTGGATGCAAATAGTCATCCCTTTGCACTGATGAATTGTGAAGAACAGGAAGGGAGAGTTCCCTTCCCCTCTTTCTGTATTTCCACATCTCCACTGGAACTATCCACATTGGTTCCTTTGCAGCTTCCACATACAGGAACCATCTTCTGGTAACAGATTGTTGTGTGTTTAATTAACTTGAGGAAAGCAAGAAATTTAAAGGCTGAAGGACTACATAAGTTTGCCCTTCAGTCTGCCAAATTCACACTAACTCAGACAACTCACAGAAGTTTGGCTTCTCATTCATTAAAGAGATTTATGTAAGGCACAGGGTTCCAAAATCTATTTCCAGGGTTCTGGAGAGTTCTGAGTGGCATCAGCTATTTGCAAGCATGAGATGAAATCTAAGTGGAGCCAACCAGTGTCTTTGTCACTTACACTCCTCATTACCACAGAGAAGGGAATAACTATCCAGACATTACCACCTCTGCAGGGGGAATCAGAGCAACCTAACTGGTAATGACTACAGTAGAACCTCAGAGTTATTAACACCAGAGTTACGAACTGACTGGTTAACCACACACACGAAATACGCAGTCAGGCAGCAGCAGAGACAATAGCAAATACAGTACAGGACTGTTCTAAAAAAATAAAGGGAAAGTTTTAAAAAAAGATTTGGCAAGGTAAGGAACCTGTTTCTGTGCTTGTTTCATTTAAATTAAGATGCTTAAAAGCAGCATTTTTCTTCTGCATAGTAAAGTTTCAAATCTGTATTAAGTCAATGTTTAGTTGTAAACTTTTGAAAGAACAAATATAATGTTTTGTTTAGAGTTATGAACATTTCAGAGTTACAAGGTGTTCATAACTCTGAGGGTCTACAGTTGGCAATGCATTGGCTCAGTTGCCTTGGATCAGAGGGGTTCTTTAGGAATGTGTGCGTGGAATAACATCCACTGTTATAATTCTGTCTAAGGCCTATTTCAGTCCACTGCAAGGGCCCTTAGTCAGTCAGTGTGAGGTACTCAAAAGCCATAGGCACAGAGAATCTATATACAGTATTCTAAAGAAACTAGTATTAAAAAAACAAGCCCCTATTCTTTTCAAGTTGCAGTGAAAGCCTCTGTTGTATAACACTTTGCAGTGCTGGTTATTTTGAGCCAGCAAGCTAAAACAAACATACCAACATATGTGTGAGCTTCACCCACGTATCTCATCAGGAATCTAACTTCAGCTACAGTACCTGGGTGTGGCCAATGAGATGTTAACACTAGATAATCAACACACAAATGTCCCTCTTAAATTATTGAAATGTACTAATAAGAGCTGTAGCTAGTTTTCATTTTGTGATTCCCTGAAAAGAAAAAACCAAAAACATTTCCAGCATTCCACTACTACCGTAGACATAAGAGCCAGCTGTCCTATGCCAGCTGTGTGGTGTCAGAACAAAGATGTATATATTATTGTAATTGATGCATTTGATCTTTTATCAAAATTTATTATGGCATATTAGCTCAACTGCGTGACACTTTATCTGGCTTGCCTCAAATGAATAGCTACATCATTTCCTTCCACCCTTAGATTTAGATAGTTTCTCTCAGCACAGAGTCATTCTAGGCAGCGTTGTTCTTCAGATATTTTCCTTGGGTGGATGAGTAGCTTAAAACTCTGGTTTTTGAAAGGGGTGGTTCTTTCTACATCATTGTGTTTTCAGAGGCTTTTCAACCAATAGCCTAATGGAAAGCTGTAAGCTAACACTCAGCAGTGGAAAGTGTCACTGAGAACATTCGCCTGTTCAGGTTATTCAATAACAAAGATTGCCCAATAACACAAATTATGACAATGGCAGTTAAGATTTTTGAACTGTCTCCAGTCATACAGATTGTAACCACACTGATGGGATCTGTAATGGAATCTGTACTAAATAATGGGTTTTGCATGCTTGTTGTGCCTAGATGACATACTTCATAGGGCACTGGGTTTGAGAAACTCAGATCATTCAGTCTACTTAGTTCATCTGAGCCATTAGAACTTTCCTGACTGATCATTTTTCTAGGCTTTACACCAGACTCTATGATCTTAATGTCACCTTGTCACTAAGTCAACAATGCCAGTGAGAGCTCTGTCTTTCCAGGTTCAGCCTTAAGAAAATGGAAAAATATGGCTTGCTAACATTGTCCTGACCTTTCGTGTGAAGGGCTATGTTATCTGGTGATGTAGGTGAATTTCACTAGTACTCAATCCATCCAGTCCCTCTCTGGTGATCACCATTGACACTTTGACATTGTTATAGGGAACACTTACATTTTGAGGTACAGTTTTGCAGCTTAAGCTTTCTGCAAGACAAACTCCTTCATATAAATCATCAAGAACTCTGAGCAAGCAAGTCCTGAGCCCACCAAGAACTCTCTGCCTTTGGAGCATTATTGCCTGGCTGTAAGTAGATGGACATCATTTCATAAAGGTAGGCACTGATATGGGTTTTAGTAATATTTGAAGTGTGTCCATGCTTTGAAAAGTGGTTCTGTAAAAATGCCATGATAGGATTCCATGTCTGTTGTTTCTCAATGACTCTATATCAAGTTTATTCTGTTTATGGGGAAAAAGTTTTTCTCTTTGCCAGTTCAATATGGGAAGTCAAAGTCAAGATGGATTCTTCCTGGATTGTGTAGCATCCTTAGTAATTAAGAGTCTGCAGCTGAAACAATTCTATAGATGATGTCCTTGGAACAGAATCCACTCACTCTCCCATAGCTGTATTGGCTCTCAAGTGTTACTGGGAGTAAAAAATGGTAACATTTTATTTTTGTCACCAAAGTACATAAACCAGACTTTGAATACAGGTCTATTCAGTAAGAAGGTTCCTTTTTACAGTCATTTTTCTGACCATAACTGCACTTCAAGTTGAGATCTCTCAGTGGCTTAAGATATGAGTGATCCCTTTTGTGCCATTATCATGTCCTCCACAAGAAGTTTTGTGCAGCCTAAATGGTGATCAAGTTACTTCAAGACCTCTTATCAAAGCCACCAATGAGTTTGCCCGTGTCTCCTTTCACTATTTCTGGGTGTTAGTAACACATAGCAAATCAGATATTAGCAGGAGTCCATGATCCTCATGGTCTAGTCAATTAGAAACTGCCACCTCTGAGTAGCAGTCCAACACTCTTCTAGTTTGCTGGGTTCTTATCCATCAATTGGTATTTGCTGCTCGCAGTAACTAATTTTGCTCTTTTTTCCCCTTTCAGTTGCCAAGAAGGAAAATGCAAAATCAGTGCCAGCACCATGTCCTTAATCTGAGAAGGAACGGCAACTGAGATGATCGGACAAATCACCTCTGACCCTCTCCTGTCATTTCTCTCTATCCCTTTCCGCTGTTTGTTTGTAAGGGAGTCTTTCCCCTGCCACTCCTATTCCTTAAGAGCAAGGGGACAATAAACTGATGTTGTTTTTCACTGACTCAGATGGTGTGTCATTTTCCTTTAATTGCTCTTAATTCTTTCAGTTTAAATTTGTACCTAGCGATGGGCTCCAACCAAAACATTCAGACCTGGGTCTGTGTTTGGATTTCAAACTCTCCCAGCCTTTGGGGATATTTAGATTTAAGGTTTTGTGTCCGGCTCATTACAAAGATCAGGGCTGTCTGCAAAGTCCGAAGGCATTTTGCATTTGAAGGTTTGCGTTTTGATATCTGCTCGCCCAAAGTGCAGGGGTGTTTGAGACCAGGACTTGGTTCAGGCCCATCTCTACTTGCTTTAGTTATTTATGTGTGATTGT
This sequence comes from Gopherus evgoodei, assembly GCF_007399415.2. Taxonomy (NCBI): domain Eukaryota; kingdom Metazoa; phylum Chordata; order Testudines; family Testudinidae; genus Gopherus; species Gopherus evgoodei. The sequence goes on along the minus strand of NC_044328.1, from coordinate 21,752,931 downwards.
GGGTAACAGTTGTTGTTCTTGTGACTTAGGGATAATCATGGAACTCACAAGTGGGGTTGCACATGGTCATCCCTAATGACTGAAGGCTACTATGTGTTCTATTTACAGGGTAGCTCGTGATGGTGTGCTTGCACAACTATAACAATAAATCTTTGGCTCTGCCTATAGCTGTTGTTATTATTAACATAGCTGTAGAGGACAACTGCTTAGTCTAGAACTATCCTGTATTGGCAATTATCCTCCCCACTTGAATGATACGGGTTTCTTTGACGAGAATCTCCCTCTTGCATTAAGATGTTAAACATAAATGAAGAGCTCATGTGGGTCATAGAGCCAAGCAAATCTGCAGAGCTTCTATCTTCTTAAACACCGCCATTTATTACTTTCGCCTTTGTTATATGTGTAGTTTAAGTGTTAAATCCAGGCAAGTCTTTTACTTATTAATTGTGAAAGTGTATCTTTATCTTGTTAGCCAGGCAAAAAGTTATGGTGTAGCTACCACTGGCAGGAAAATTGGGAGACTTCATAGTCCCGCTTTTTTTTTTAATGGCTGAACCATTAAGTCAAGATAAAATTATATTCTCATGATAGAATTGTTCCTCTCTACACAATTAAAGTGGCTCTTTTTTATTTATTGAAATCTTTCGCAACACTTGACAGCTACCTGAGTTATATCAGTTTCCTTTATTATGTGGTGAGGCTGAATCACTGTTCTGCATGATCTGTAATAAAGGTTAAGTTGAGGAGGAATGCTGTGGAAAGGAGTGTTGCCTCTTATCTAAGAAAGAAGTAGTGTCTTGTTTCTTGGCAATGAGCTACATGCTGAGCTGTAATGAAATGGCAGGAGGATTGTGGTTGCCCTACTATAAATTTTACAACTAAATCCTAGATTTGGGTGTAATATGTGACTATATTTTTTATAAACTTTACATTTTCCTTAACATTGTGCTTTTCCATCTCAACAGATTCAGATACATGACCAAACACACAATAAGTCATGAAGTAAAATGAATTAGAAAAGAGTTTAGGAGAGAGTTGGAACTGGGGTTGGGAAAAGATTTATAACAATCCTTTATCCTTGCCCACTACCTTTTATCTTTTATCCAAGGCTCTCCAGAGGCCAAATCCAAAGCCCTTGGAAGTTAGTGGAAAGACTCCCATTGACTACTATGAATTTGAGTAGTCTCAATGAACTTTACAAATATTAATCAAGCCTTGCAATATGCCTTGTGAGGTAGATAAGTATTTTAACCATTTCACAGATGGAGAATCCAAGGGCTGGTCTACACTAACTCTATAAGTCAATCTAAATTATGCCGGTTCAGTTACATAAGTTATGTAACTGAAGTCGATGTAACGTAGATTGACTTTCAGCGGTGTCTACATCGTGCTATGTTGATGGGTGATGCTCTCCTATCGACATAGCTTCCGCCTCTTGGGGAGGTGGAGTATAGACGTTAATGGGAGAGTGCCCTCCTATTGACTTAGACTGTCTTGAGCAGACCTGTTAAATCGACACTGCTGCATTGATCACAGCAGTGCTGATTTAACCAGTAGTGTAGACATGGCCTAAGACTGATACGACTTGTCTTAGGTGACGTAAAATACTCTTCTCGGCCCCAAAATGGTGGTAGGGATGTTTTATTGTGGGGTGTAGATTTTCTCCCCTTAAATGAAAACATTGTTCATCAATTATTTTTCAGAGAGTCCGAAACAGACCTAACTTACTCTAGAAAGGGGGCAAAATACACAGAACTGAGCCCCTATCTTCTCCACTACAGAAGGTAAATTATTTCCTGAAAGAGTGAGGAAATGAGACCACATGTCAAATAATTATTAGAATAAACTTTAAACTTACAGGGTTTTCCAAAATATAAAAAAAATTGAAGTAAACATCGAAGTGAATATGGACCTCTATCATTTCAGATGCCGATTCTGAGATATCTAGATCACACAGAATGAGGATCGATTTGAACTGTAGCCTTTGATATCTCCATTCTTATCAGAATCTCTTTCTTTTAATATTTAGTTAGCCCTCCAGTTTTGTTTGAAACCTTCTAGGGAAGTATGGCTGTTATCACATGGATGGTCTCCCCTGACTGGGCAGAAGTATTGCACAATATTTATAGCTTTAATTCTGCCCTTCAGCACATAACTCCTGTCCCATACAAATTTTCTGGAGCAATTTGGCTTCCTGTGAGAATGCTGGTTGATTTCTAATTTTTGTTTTAAATCTACAGGATGAGTTGGAGCTGGGAATTTTGTTTCGGTTGCACAGTTCTCTGTCTGCGCTTATGCTGTCCTCTGACGACATACTTGATATACTTTGAAGAGTATGTGCCTGATTCTGACACCCTTATTTGCGATGTAAAAACACCTCACGCCCAAAGAGGTCCCGCTGACTTCAGTAGAACCACTTACTGAGTAATGGACTAGTGTTCATGGGTAAGGATATCAGAATCTGGCCATATAAGCAAAGAGAAATTGAAATCTTCAGTATACTGGCCAAATTCTAGCAGAGCATTATGTATATAAAGCACTCTTCCAACTCCCCCCCCCTCCCCCGCTACACTAGGGAAAGCTAATCCTGGATACCCTTCAAAATTCCAGGTAAGAAGCTGGGGCTTGACACTTTGGAGCAAGGTATTTGGCCTGCATGCTTTTGAACCTAGAATCCCATACTCAGCAATGGTCTTGCTGCATGTAGAGATTATAATCTGTGTAAAGGGGAGGGGATTTTTGTGTGTACATGGGATCCATTGCCAGTCAGAATATGGGTGTAGAATCTGGCCTAAGGGGATTTGGTCTGGTTAATGAAACTTGTAAATCATCTAAAACTCATCAAATAAGATTTGCAAACTGAATAATTGTTCACATACATGCTCTTCAAGTTTGTGATTTTCTGCTAGGTGGAAGTGAGGTTTGCATTTTCCACAGTGAAGCCTGACTGCTTTTCCTTTTTGAGAGCCACTGATGTAAAAATTACTTGTTCTCTTCTATGTCTCACATTCATTTTTCTGTAACTTTACTTGTGGTGCTATTTTCAACAACTAGATTGCACTTACTGACCTCTCCTGCCCTGGTACAAGGAAAATGTTGCCTTTTCAGCAGTCTTCTAAATAGTAGCTGCCAAAAGATGAACTTAGCTTGGAGACTTGGCCTCACCTACCCTTGCTTATTGACGCAGATATTTGCGTTATAGTCTGAATAGTGTTGGACTTGGTTATAAAGAGTTATTTTGTCACATTTTGCAGTATCGTGATGTGGAAGCTTTTCACAAATGGCCAAATTTGTTCGCAGTTACACTAGTGTACCTTTCTGTTGATTTCTATGGAGGTAACTCAAGTTACATAAAAAGCAAATTCTGGACCTAAGTATTTCTATTCTATCACATTTCACAAAGTTTTGAAATTTCCCAAAACTTATGACAGATTCAGAAGTGGATGGCAATTCTTAGGATGAGCAAAGAGATTTGATTCAGAAGTGAAAATGACTGGTTCATTTATTCTTTCTTTTTAACAGACATTGTTATGTGTTTTGCAAAGTAAAACAGATGCCTGAATTGATTTTACTGTTGCAGTAGTCAAAGGAACATTATAGTGAGAGCATTTCATTCAGAAACTGAATCGTAGTTCAATCATTTCAACTATGCTAAACACAGCTTTTTCACTGACTTTTTTAGAACAGAATTATTAAAAAAATCAATGCAGAAACCCGCAATCTGTATTCCAAGAGCTATCAAATGTTACAGTTTTTGGGATATAGAAAAATGCAAAATAAGGATCAATTTCTGATTTTCTGTATCATCTCCTTACTTATAAATGGATTTTATATTAGACTTTCTACTGAGAGATAAATTATTTGCAGCTGAGTAATTTTTGAATTTGTTTTGTACAGAGGGTCACTGTTACAAGAGAGTTTGAAATCTGTGTTTGCTGGTAAAGCACACACTTGTCCACATTCTTCAGGATAGAGAGTACAGAGGAGAGTGTGGTATATGTGTACGTCATATTAAGTATTGGTCGTGCTACCTTCAGTCATGGCATAGTGGCTGACATATGTCACAGCTTAATACAGCTCTATGGTTGAGCCGCTTTTCCATACTTTTCATTATGGTTGATGAAGGAGATGCAACGTTGGATAATCTGTAGGATTTTGCCTAGTGTTTCATTGTTGAATTTGGAGCTGTATTCTTTGCATACCCAAAACTTCCATGGAGGCCACAGTAATATTTGCCTGAATAAGAACAGCAACACTAAGACTATAATTATTACAAGCATAATGTATGATATTTTTGCATTTACTGGACATTACCTTGTAATCCCATGAATGAATCTTTGACTGACCAACCTAGGGAAGTACACAAAAGAGTGCTTCAAATACACAAAAGAGTGCTTCATGTCACTTAGGGGCTAAGAAAGGAGCTTCCCCTGACCTTGTTGGCTGGAAGGATGATGGCGGCCTTGACATGGGACTATGAGATTGAGATGATAGAGAAGGGGCAAATGTGGGATTTTTAGGGCTCTAAATTGGACTCTGAGGACTAAGAGGGCAGAGAGGAGGAAATAAAGTATTGTCAGTATTACTATTTTGTCAAAATATCAGTTGCAAATTGTTCCATAGTTTTCATTCATTCCTATCAGTATGGAATCTAATCTAATCTAAAAGTCTCTAACTATCTGCTTATAGTAGTAGTCTGTTTCTCTACCTGCCTCCCATACAGGGTGAAATCCACCTCACCTTCGTAAAGCCCGAGTATCTATGTGGGTGAGTTCACAGATGCCGAGGAGCTGGAATGCACCCCTAACCCAATGCCAGAGTTCAGAGCAGCTGCCATTCCAGTTTATAGGATGGAATAATGGCCATGGCCTCTCTGCACAGTTGCACAGGGTAGTGATGCCACTGGATCTGTGTACAGGTAGATCTGTGGACCAGACCCTCATTGTATAAAGTCCTTAGAGATTTACTGATGACAAATCTTATATAAAAGAGAACGGGTTTTATTATTATTATTGTGGCCTTGCACACAAGGCTATGTGGGACTGGCTCAGAGATGTTTTTGCAGCATGCAGAGGATGTTCCACCAGTGGATGCCTGGTACACCTCTGTTTGGGGCTTATGTGGTACAGCGGTCCTTTGACTGGCACTCTGTATCATGGAGAAATCTCTCCCCTAGAAAACATTGATGGTGTGTGTGATATCATGTTCAGAATCCTTGTACTGATATGAGTTTGGGATAGTTGCATTACTCACAGGTGGCAAAGTTTTAGAGGTCATTACAAGCGAGTGCAGATAAAACATCTGTGCCACATCATCTTGTATTCTATATATGCCACATATGTTACATACTATTTTAGAAATGTTTTAGAAGGGGTGTAAAATGTTTTTGTGCTTTTTTAAAATCCTTCAGCCAGTAAAGCCAGGCTTCCCTAGTTACCAGAACCACTTCATGCTTCAGTTTCTTCACCTGTAAAGTGGATACAATAATAGCTACCCAACTTTGTAGACCACTTTGAGCAGTATGGATGAAAAGAGTTAGCTGTAGTCAAGCAAAGACATGATCCATAAAGAAGGGCCAGTAAATTGTAGGTAGAGGAAATACATTTTTGAATCATAAAGGAAGTTCTGCTGTGTCTGATGACATGCACAACAATTTATTTGTTCATTAATTAATTTGACAATAACAAGAGAAATATACTATTAATTTACAGCATCAACAGCAAGAAATTGTAGATTAACTTTAAGCAACCCTGCTGGCCACTGATGTTAATTGATAAGTAATACAAATTATGTATGGTGTTGGCTTCACTTCTAAGTTTCAACACCTCTGTCTTCAAACAGCATGAACATTTGTTTTGGTGTTTGATCACAAGACCTAGTGGCCTTATGTGAGACTTAGCAATGTCGGTTTCTTCTTCTCACAATGCTGTTTACATGAAGAACAACACTCGGTTGCTGCAATATTCTCCCAGAGAGCAGATCTCAGATAACCCTGATTCTTCCTGTAAGAGCTACATGTGCTTCCACTCAGTCTGGATTTAGAAGCAATAAATGAGGGGGGAAATTATTTCCAATTTCCATGAACTTAGTACCGTTGATAAAGATAGTGCTAACGATAGAGATAACCAGGTCTGCAGTATATTTCTAGGTGTGGTGTTAGGGCCTGTGGTTTTCAATAGTATTCAGCTGGGTGGTAATTGAGGAGGGACATACCTTATTCACATTTACTTTTTGGTATAAATTAAGGGGAAGATTTGGACACGTTATTATACTGAGTTTGCCTATGTATTAGTTCTCAGTTACAGAGCACTCTGCCCATAGCATTCCCATTGCAGAAGTGAATCCTAAGAAATCAGAATGTTTAAATAACCTCTGGCAGAAGTCGTGGAGTATAAAGAACAAACATGAGCAGAAAAGTAATTCACTTTGCCTCCAGAAGGACTGATCATGGGTGTAAACATGAAATTTGCATCGAGTTTTATTAAAAAGAAAGCCATTAGGTATTGTCACTGAACTGCTATATACTCACAGAAATGCAGCAAGGACAAAGAAGACCAAAGAGAAGTGATAAACCCTCCCTTCTGACATGTAGACCTGGAGCCCTATGAAGCTCTCTCTCCCCCATTGTCCCACAAAATGAGATTTTTCTGCTTTGTATTTTAAGGGGATACTGTCTGGTAGTTTAGGCATAAAATTCAGGTTTTGTAGAAAGCAAGGATTTTATAAGACTGATAAGGCATAAAAATGCTCCCTAACTCCCAGCATGTAATGGCTTACAGGAAGAACCTATCACATGGGTGATCTGAGATGAGGATATAAAAGCAAACAAACTGTTATAGCAGTGGTTATCTAGGGGAAAGATTTCACTCTTTTCTCCCAGCTTGCTAAAAGCTGGAAAGATCTTGGGGATTGTTACCCCGTGTTCTGAGACTTTGTTCTTTTCTTTGAATCTTTGTGTTAATAAAGCCAGCCCTGAGGAAAGGGACTTGAACTGGACTATAGTCTGGGCTTTTATTTATCTTTCTTAGTTAATATATCTGCACCATAGACTCAATGTGAACTGAAGTGTTGGCTTAATTATTTTGTAAATTTCAATGGTTATAGCAGTTCTGAGATCTAAAATTTGGCCTGGAGAAACCTAGACATAATAACATTGTGCTGGTGCAGGAGAACCAGAACATGATGTTTCACTGTCCAAGATGGACATGAAAAACAAATATGCAGCAAAATGCAAATGATATTTTGAAATGTCTTTCCATTTTAGTAGTCCACTCAACCTTGAAGGTCCACTGGAAAGAAATCTCAGGGTGACATTCCATTGTGTTGTCTGTAGTGTGATATTATGTCATCAAAGTCTTCCCTGAGCCACAGATGGTTCATCAGGCTGACGTGGCTTAAAGCATGTCATTTCCCCACAGCCACAGGTAAAGATGGGAGTGATGTGGCGAGCATCACTTCCAATCACCTTTGACTTCCCTAACCTATGGATCAGGTATTCCTTTTGCAGCTGGGTAAATTGGAAGCAGACTGTCAGTGTGAGATTGAGTGAGACTCAAATCCACAATCTCCAGGACTGTAGTCAAGCACCTTGATCACTTGGCTACCACACTTCGATGCACTCTGATTATAGTGGCTGTCTGTGTCTCCAGTCTGTGCTGCCTAGTCTCTCTTCTGCCTGGCTGCTGAGAGGCAAGAGGAGTGTCTGTCTCCGATATACGTCTTTCATCTGCTTGCTTCTGAGCTGCTTGGCTCTTGTAACCTCTTGGTTCATTTGTTCAGCACTATCATACCACTTCCTGTGTGTTAAGTGGTGGGGACAGTGCACTTATAATGGGCTTACCTGGGAACAGGCAGAGTAAGAAAAGTTCTGATTAAATGCGTGAACCCTGCAAGAACTGAATGTAGGGCCCAAAATGAGTATTACAGACTTAGGTGTTATCAGCAAATAGAGATAGGCCAAAGCTGGAATGCTGTAGAAAATTTAGCTGTGCTGTAAGCGGATGCAGGGGCGGCTCTAGCCATTTCACTGCCCCAAGCATGGCAGCACGCCGCGGGGGGCATTCTGCCGCTCGCCGGTTCCGCAGCTCCGGTGGACCTCCCACAGACGTGCCTGCAGAGGGTCTGCTGGTCCAGCGGCTCCGGTGGACCTCCCGCAGGCATGCAGGTGCCTGCAGGAGGTCCACCAGAGCCGCCTGCCGCCCTCCTGGCAACCGGCAGAGTGCACCCTGTGGCATGCCGCCCCAAGCACGCACTTGGCGTGCTGGGGCCTGGAGCCACCCCTGAGCAGATGGAATTTGACTGAAATCAGTGGAGTTGTGCCTGCTTACCTCAGGGCTGAATTTAGCTCCTTGCATCTGATTCCATTTGAATTTCAAAGTTGGGTGCAGTGGGGTTTTCCTCTTTGAATCTCTGGATCTGAATCCACCACTGAGGTTCTGGTGTATGGCTGGACTCAAAAGTGCAGGAGGCCTTTTTTCCAGATCTATTTCAGATTCTGTCCAAGATGGTGGAAAACTAATGAGATCAACTGGTCTAGTGAGATTTCAGTCATTTTGGTGATGAAATCTCACCAGAACATCTCACAAGATGTCAGCACTATCTTACTCTAGTTCTGCCTTAAACTCAGCCTAAACCTGGTATGAATATTATCTCCTCATCCCATTTCAGTGAGGAAAATGTATTATTTTAAAATATTTGGTTTTTATCTACAGAGTGTCTCTTTAGAAACATCGGCCCAATTGAAAACTGAAGCCTACACCTGCAATAGACAAGAAAACTGTATACAAATATATACACTGGCTTCCTTCAAAAAGAGCAAGGTTAATGAAAAGAAGGTAGAAAGCCTGAGGAACGTTCTGTTTCTTGTATCATTGGTTTGCATGAATAGGGCATGACAGGGCATGGCTGTGCTCAGGTCACGCTGTGCCTCAGGAGTGTTATGAGGCCGGACGGGAAGCCAAAGATTACATTTCAGTGGAAAGTTTGACTTTTCTGTTGGAGGGTTTTGAAAAGTCTATCATCATCAGTGGTAGTTAAAACAAAGCAGTCAGATTTGAAAATAGACCACCCATGAGTGGACAAACTGAGGGGGACCAGAACAGAAGGAGAACTTCAGATGACCTTAAAACCCAGTTTAAAAGACTCTATTCTTTCTTTTTTTTCTTTTCTTTTTTTTTTTTTTGCACATAAGGAGCTTACCATTATTATACTGTTGCCACACTCTGAAATCCTCACTTATGGCCAGACCAAGACACCTTGGGGGCATGCAGAACAGTGTACACCATAGTATGTCCAACCAAGGAAGAGTACTTTTTGCCTGAACTTGTCATAGTTGCTGCCTCCTGGATTATGCAGTCCTAGGTGTGTATAGCTTGTTGCAGAAGCATTAATCATTCATTACCTTACGGAAAGATAATTATTCGTATAGAAATCATGCCCTATTAATAAGGAACTTTGTTTAACTATTTGAATATTGCTGAGTGCTCCAGGCACTGTACATCCTAACTTTCCACTGACTTATAATCAATAATCATGATGCTTTGCATTTGTATAACACTTTCCATCTGACAATTTCAAAGCACTTTAGAAACACAATGAATTAAACCACGTGACACCTCTGAAAAGAGGGAAAATATACTTATTCTCTGTAAGTCAGCATTGGTGTTAATGTCATGTGGTTAAGTACTATTGCACCACCTTGTGCGATGGAATGTGGCACAGGAAAGAACAAGAACAAGAGAATAAGTATACCTGAAAGGTATAATTTATGTCCCCGAGCAGGCCCTGACCCATCCTGGAGGGGATGGACAGCTGGTACCAACTATCTCTTCCTCTTTTCCTCTGTGCCACATGGAGGGGAGGGGGAACCAGAAGGGACACAGATCTTCCTGCAGAAGGGAGGCAGATAGGGGAATCCCTGCTTGGACAACTCTTCCCAATTAGGTGCTGCTCGACCTACTGATGGGAAGGCTTGGAGCCCTATAAACTCCTAGCCAGGCCCCAGCTCCTGCTGCTCCCACTTCAGATTCTCCAACCCAATGAGTCTTCATTTCACCAGTCACTGAAGAGGCAGGAAGAGGAGGAACTCTGGTGGAGCTCTGCGTCTCTTCCCTTACCCCCAAGCCCAAAAGAAGAGAGGAAAAAGAACTCTCTTCCTTGTATTAGTGGAGGATGGGGAGCTGTGGCTCTCACATGCTCCCTCTTACTGTAATGTCTGCTGAGCAACTCCCTTGCTGGTTTGATGCCAGCGTGCCTTGTTTGGCATCCCTAATGTCAAGGCTCAGGCCTCTGTGAAGTCACTAACTCAGCCACTTCAACATGCTGATCTGATGGTAAGGCTCTCTCTGAGGGTTAGCCCCTGTAGTTTGCTGGTCTTTTCTCAAGGGCAGACCTGTGATGTCACTGACTCAACAATGCTAGTTTGCTGGTCTGATGTCAATGCATAGGCCTTTGTGGTATCATTGACTCATCTTCTTTAGCTGGCTAGGCTTATGTCAAGGTGGAGGAATTTCTGAGGGGAATGACTAGCTTAGTGGTCAAATGTCAGGGGAGGTCATTGGTTCAGTAGTCTACCTTGTAGTGCAGATGCCAAGGCACAGGCCTCTGGGAGCTCATTGTCCAAGAGCTCAAGTTTTCTGGATTGATGTCAAAGCTAAGGCCTCATTGAGGTCACTAGTTCAGCAGCTTTAGTATGTTGGGATGATCTTAAGAGAGAGACTTCTGGAAGCTCTCTTTCTCAAACCTCTAGCTTGCTGGTCTGAAGCCAAGGCGTGCATCTTTGTCAAGTTACTGGCTCAGCCCCTTTCACTTTAGAGGCCTGTGTTGAAGTAAAGGCCTCTGTGTGGTCATTGGATCTGCACTTGCAGCTTGCTGGTCTGATATCAAGTGACAGGCCCTTCTGATATTACTGGATGAGTACTTCCAGTTTGACAGGCCTTTGTGAAGTTACTTGCTCAGCTCCTACTGCTGGTTACATGTAGAGGTCAAGGCAGAGGACTCTTTGAAGTTACTGACTGGTAACTAGAGATTACTGAGATTACCTCTAGATTGCTGGTCTGATGTCAAGGAATAGGCCTTTATGAGGTCATTGGATCAAGAACGTTAAGCTTTTTGGGTGTATGTGATGGCTTAGTGTTTTGTGAGGCGTCTGCCTCTGGATTCCTAGGATGATCCAAAGCACAAGCTATTGTGAGCTCAGTGCCCTTCATTTGTTGGGCTGATGTGGAAGTCTCTGTAAGGTTACTGGCTCAGCACAGAAAGCACCTAGCAGCAAAGTCAGCATTGAGCAGCATTAACTCTTTATCCGATGGAACTTTGTTGGGACATTTATGGGACAAATGGTTCTCTGCTCCATGCCCAACCACAATGCATCTAGGAGACTTGACCCTATAAAATGCTAGTGGGGACTCCATGGGGTCACCTGGAAGAGGAGATGAATCAGCAGAGCCACAGCTGTCCAGGTTAGGGTCTCCTAAGTTTCCTCTTTGTTTCCACAAGCAAAGGAGATGCTGGTATATTAGAGGTAGTAATGCTCATTTTAAACCTGATTCTCACCTCCTCCTATAGACTGAAAATAGCTGCAAGTGGTATTACAAAAATACTACATACTCCAGAAATGTTATAGATGTGTGAAAAGAATAGCTTTGAGATTGTCATTTTGTATTTCTCTTGCATTTGCACAAAGTTTAAGTGACTATTGGAAAACGGTTTTCTTTAAGAAAGTGGCCTCTCTCTCACAGGGCCAAGAAAGGCCGGGAAAGGTTCGCATTTTTTCTCAGTGATTAAAGTCAGCAAATCACATAAAATACCACAAAAGTGATCCAGACACCAGTGAGAGATTGTCTAGGCACCCCTTGCCTATGTACTAGTCTTCATAACAAAAATACTTGCAAGCAGTAGGAGTTTCCGCTATGTTCTGGCCCCCCAAATTTCCTTCCCACCACTGTGACATACATAGCAGGCTGCATGCTGGTTGTTTGCCGGACTGCATTTCTAGTAGTGCTATATGGATTTGGTTGGCAAAGTGCTTTGGGGTCCTGCCTACAAAACACTTGACAGTGGCTAAGCAGGAGGGAGCCATTAGTGCGGCTTATATACCAAATATGATTGTTTCAGTATCACTTTGTCCTCCTTCCCACACATCTGTTTATCTTCATCTGTTGCTCCCATGTTATAGGTTTAGATGGTTAGCTCTTTAAGGCAGGGACAGTCTGGACAGAGCCTAGCACAACTGGGTGCCCATCCCTGAATGGGACCTCTAAGTGCTACCAGAATATAAATACACAATAAATAGTACTAAAATGCTGTAATATAGAGATGTAAATCATTGTGATATGCTGGTTAGTGCATCTGTGGCTTGCCTGCTACTGGAGAGATTCAGAAGTGCACAGCTATGGGCCACAGGCCCTATATTGTGTATAGGTTAAGCAGGTTCTTCTTTAGCTTAAGCATTAGGAGGCTGTGCATTTATAGAAGTTCTTGAATTCTATCCCTGCTGTTTATGTGAAGTTCTGAACAGCATGCCGCAGGGTAACAACTGTGCTTTGTTGCCCTATTGTTACATTGCCCTGCAATTCGGACTATGGGGGTGTGAATAGCAGTGCACACAGAAGTGCTGCACTATACTCGCCTGTGTGGACGCTGCAAGTGCAAACTAAAAGGGTCCTACTTCACGTTAACGTAATTCTTCAAAAGGGAGTCTGATGTGATTGATTTCTGCGCCTGTACCCACTCTGCCTTTTTTACACTGCACGCTACTTGCACAAACCCAGGCTATCTGTATTACAAATGTGTGCTTTGATTTTGCCTAAGTATGTGTAATTTTGGTTGCCTGAAGTTCTTTGCTTTTAGCTTTGACAGTTTCCACCTGGTCATTGGGTTGGTCACAGATTTATGTGGAAGCTACCAGTAAATTGTACATTAACTTGACCAATCTAACATGAGAATCTTGAGTCTCTACCATTGGCCCCTTTGAACAGTAAATCATAAGAAAAGAGTATCGATTCTTCCCCCTCCTCACTCCCCAGTTTTGCACTCTGGATGAACCTTGTTCTCACAAGACAATAGTAGGTAATTATTATTATTTTTTTTTTTTACAAGCCAGCTGGTCTTTAACTGAACAATCTCAATAACATCCACCACAAACTCTAATCCAAATAAACAAGAAAATATGATTTACAATCTGCAAAGCCAATCAATATCAGTTCATAATGAGTTTTAATGCTTAGCAGCATATTCTCAAATGTTGTTCTTTCATATTGCAATTTATTTTTAATTGCATAATGGGAGAGAAGGGTTTGTGTTTTTCAGATTATTTATATGAATTATTTTTTCAGTTGCTTTAACCACAATACAGCAAAATGGTGAAAGAGGATTAGGGGAATTATTTAGGAATAACACTGATTTCTATAATCAGATCTGAGTTGCAATCTGTCTGGTTTTGAATAGTAGTAAATTTGCCACAGAGACTACCAGAAGCTGAGAAATGATTGGGCTACCATTATTGAATATTTGGTAGTCTGCTCAGTACCATGGAAGCCTTACTTGATTTCTTTATTTTTAATACATACTGGGGCCTTAATTCTAAAGCACTTATTCAGTTTTTAGTCAAGTGAAACTCCCAAGTAAAGACTAAAGTAAAAAGTAAACTAAGACTGAGTAAAAACGGAGTGGCAAGTTGTGGCCCTCGGGATTTGTGGATGGAGGGCTCTTCCTCTCCCCCCATGGAAGGAGGAGTCAGCTAACTCCACCACTCCATTGCCTTCTTCATAACGGTTTTGCATGGATTCAGGAATCCACGAGGGGGTGGTAAGCAGTGGAGGTCAGCAGAGGAAAGTAAATGCAATCAGAAAAGTGCCACTCCGTGCTGGGAAACCGCTAGCTTGGGAGTTTCTAGCAGAGCCTCACGATGCCCAGAACTGATTTGGAGACACCGGGCCCTTGTGAGATTGGTCCTGGGACATTGGTGGATCCATTTCAGAACCTTAATTTCTTCTTTGTAGGGTACTGTGCCTAGTGACCACTTTTTAATAAAGGAATTCAGAGGAAAGTCCAGAAGTGGAAGCACATGTTGTTCCCTGGCCCCATACATGTATTTCTGCATAGGAAAGTTGTCTGACCATAAGTAAGAATTTCAGAATTTGGCCTATGGATTTACTGGGTGTTTTGCTGGCATAAAAATTGATTAGAAACTGAATGAAGATTTCAGGATTTGGTCTTGATAGAATTAAGTCAGAGTCAGAAGTGGTGCTAACCCATTGCAGGAATATCCCCCCCCCAACATACTAATAGAGGCACCTCTTGAGTTGCTCTGGGCCCTAAGCAATTGCTTAATCTGCTTAGGCCTAGTGCCAGCTCTGTTCAGAGTAGAGCTCAAGTAGCTACAACATCCCTAGAACTACTGACACTTTGTGTTTGTATGGTGCCTTTCATCTGAGGAGCTCAAAGCTCTTATTCATCTTTAGAACAAATACTAAAACTACAGGAAGGTAGAACACACCAGACTTTGTGGTGGAAGAGCACTATATTTAATTTTTGATAGCACCCTAAAATGACTGTGTTTTGTGGATAATTATGTGACTTTTACCATCAGTGCATATCATCAGTGGTGTAATACCCATGTCTCTAGTTTAGTATAGATATCAGAGCTAAAAGGATTTTAAGAACTGTTAACATATTTACACATTTTAATACTGATATTACTCCATGTCATTTTATTTGCATCTTACATCTCCTGAAATTTCCTATCATCTCATGTGGTTAAACACAGAGTAAGGTCATGAGCTGCAGTGTAACTTGAAAACAGTTTTCAAAAGTAACATGAATTTGAAGTAAATATACTCCTTAAGTAGCCAGTAGCCAAGTCAAGATTATTGCAGTAATTGCACGCAGTTCACAGGCTGATGCGTAGCCAATTGTTTCATTGACTACAGCACCTAAAAGTTGTCACATCTTTTCCCATCCTTCCCTCACAACCTTGCACTTAGCAACCTGGTTTGTGAAAATGCTTTAAAAATGTTTGTGTCTTTCTTTTGTGTATGCAGGGAGTTAACAAGAGTTGGAAACTACAGTGGACCCATCCTGTGAGTGAAGCAGATGGGAGTTGGTTCTGTTGAACTTTTCACTTGGGAAAATGCATTAAAAAAGAAGCTTTCCTGGAACATGGCTGATAGTGAACTTTGCCTGTATTGTAATGGATCCCAATGCATGATTTCATTACCATGGTGATGATCTTAACCAAAACGCTGGAAAACAAAGGTGCTGACTCTGTGACATGCAGGACTGAGCTGGTAAGATATGTAAAATCTTAATTACAAACTATCTTCCTGCTGCTCGCTGCACTGTAGCTGTATAATATGTATTTCAGATTTAGGGCCAGAACCTCAGTTGGTGTAAACTGGTGTAGCTCCAGACACTTCAGCTGAACTACATCCGTTTACACCAGCTGAGCATCTTGCCCTTAGTAAATAACAGGAATGCTGTGGTTTTAGTATGTGAATCTCAGCAAAGCATTCAATCTAGTGCCATAAAATAAACACATTAAAAAACTGGATAAACACCAACTAGATGAATAGCTTGGATTAGAAGTTGCCTGACGAAGAGTGAACAGATGGTCACCAGTAATAGTAAGATGAGCAAGTGGGGAGCAGTATTAAATGGGGGATGGCAAGGGTCGGTACTGTGTTACTTAACAGTTTTGTTAAGAATCTAGAGAAAAATGCAGATTCAAACACCATCAAATGAGCTGACAGCACAGAAAAATCAGAGAGGCAACAAACACACAGAAAGACCAAATTACATTGCCAAGTGAATTGGGGAGAGTGGAACAGTGGGCTGAGTGTACCTAAGGAAAAGAAATAAATGGCACAAATGCAAATTAGGGGCAACTGCCTGGAAAGCAATGAGTGCAAAAATGACCTGGGGATGATAATAGAGAGCAATCTGAATAGGCTCTCAAAGTGCCAAATAGTCAATGCTAGTCTCAGATGTGTTTATATATAGTGGCATTCAGGAGAATTATTCACAGTCTAGAAAAAAATTAGAACAAGGTGCTGTTGCCTGGAAAATGCTTTGGGAGTTTCAGAAAAGATTCACAAGTACAAATACTCCTCTCTCTCCTGCCCCCCACCCCCCAGAAGAAGCAGAGAGCTCCACCCTCTTAACTGACAGATCCTCCAAAGATCAATTCAGATTGTGGAGGACCTGCAGAAAGCAACGGGCAGCTGCCTATTGCACAGCTGACGTCTCCATGGAAGGAGGAGGAGCTTCGGCAGGGTTGGAGGAAGCACGTTGCAGAGGCTGAACTTCACCCTTCTGTGGGCACAGGGTCCCCTCTGAGAGCAATACAGGCATACAGGAGGCATACCACTCAAATGTCCCCCAAAGAGGAGGTGAATATGTTCTATGAGGGAGCAAAGTCCTTGTCTGAACATAAATTGTTTTGGTCAGCCAATAAAGGAAAAAATATGAAAAACATGATGAAATTTAACTGGTCTGAAAGATTCCCCCAGGCAGGCCTTCTGCAAACCATTGACTAAAGTTCACTTGAAAGTCATTGGATTAAGAAGGTGGGCAAAGGGAAGTGACAACGGGTCATGTACAAGCTACTAATGAGATTTGGTGGCTGTGGGAGACTCACTGGTTTGGGATGAGTATAAATTATTCTGTGCACTATGGATCCACATGGTGCCAGACCACTGTAAAACAACAAAAGCAGCCCTTCCATTCCCTTTGCTGGGGGCAAAGTTGTTAGCTTTTGAAATATTGCAGACTAGTTAGAATGTAATTGCCTCGCTGCAGGGCCCTTGGTTATTAATTGTTTGTTAGCACTTTTGGTGCTATGTAAATACAATAATAAAGATTGCTCTGGATATACATTTCTAATTGCCTGGGATGTTGCATTGGCACAGATGTTCCCACATGGGCCTGATCCAAAGTCCACTGAATACAGTGGGAGTCTTTGTAATGACTTCAGTGGGCTTTGGATCCGGCTCAAAGAATGGAAACCAAACAATGAAAACTGAATAAAATCTAAAACCACATACAGAAAACAAAAGACTGAAAAAATCCTCCAAAACTCCCCCAGTGAATTAGTTTACCGTTTTACTTCCCAGTTTTGATGTAAAACTCAAATCTTATGAAATGGCAATTGCACTTAGTATAGGAACATATGTCATTTCAAAATGTTTCTTTCTTCCTCATTTTTAGACCTTAATTTTTGTCTCCGAACAGAACTTGCTCTTCTTTGATATTTGCTAGGCGGATGTATGCTGTGAACAACTGTTTTACTAGTGTTTGTTCTCTTTTCAAGTTTGCTCTAGTTTGGCCTTACTTTTGATACAGCTATTTGTCATCTTTGTTCTCTGGTTACTTCATACTGGCCTGTAAATAAATTAGGTCCCAATGGATAAATGTTTCTACTTTGCCTGGGAAGTGACAGCATGCTTCAAAAAGGTGGCCAAACATTTACTTACAATTTAAATCGCTTTTGCACATCTGCACAATTAGCATTTTCTGCCTCCTTAACACCTTATCTTTGATTGTAAGGTATATGGTGTGCATATTTATTAGGGTCATTTTCATTAGATTATTTTTATAATGGATTGTCAGCAGTCATCACTGTATAGTTATGTAAATGGCCAACATTCAAAATACGAATTGGGAGAGAAGTAGGTGCATATGCAGTTGCCTAAACTCAGATAAAATGCAAATGTGGCAGAGCAGATCACCCTGGAATTTATTTTGGTGCTGGTACTTAAGTAAAAGTATCATTACTAAAGTCAAGTAGGATGCAGGTGCAGGGGGAAAATATCAGAAGTAGAATAGGGACATTTTTGGGACAGCAGAAGAATGGTGACCATGATAGGAATTGCTAACGTATTCTGGACCTGTAGCGAGCATATTGATTTATTGCATTTAAAGCTGAAGTTTGATCATGGCAGTTTTTAGGAGAAGGCTTTAGATGATTATGCTGTCAAGGGAAAAATTGTTGGAAAGGGTGTTTAAATAGAAAACATCACAAAGTCACTGGAATTGGTTTGTCCCCGTATAACATTGATGTTTCCATTTTCAGTGTAAATAAAAAGAACAATCCAAGTGCTATGAGCATCATTTGAAAAAGAGCTGTAGTGCAGGAGCCCACCTTTGCAAACACAAGCCATGTTAAACATGGTCTTTTAGTATCGAAATGGGAAAATTTAGTGAGCCTCTAAGAAATTCAAAATCCCAATAAGTCCACTGGTCTCTTGTTTGTCCCAGCACAAAATTATTGCTGAACTCCCCCTCTTTGTTTAGTTTCCCCAGTAGTTTAGGGTCCTGAGTCCAGCCATGAGTAGTCCCTGACTTCAGTGGAATACTCACACCCAGGAGTAAGGGCTTGCGTGACTGGATCCCAGTGCTGCCACTTTGCAGTTCTTAACAAAGCTTAATTAACTGAAGGAAATATGGAGGGAGGATGGTCAGTTGGTTAATGAACAAGACTGGGTCTTAGGGAGTTTCAGTTCTGTCCCCAGCACGGCCACTTGAATTCTTTGGGCAAGTCCCTACGGACTGCCACTCTTGCTCATGTTAACTAGTCCTACTGAGTGCTAACTCAGCAAGAATAGGGATGGTGGAATTGGGCCCTAAAGTTCAGAATAACTTCAGATGAGTTAGTCAAGTCTACGAGAAGTGAATAGCTTTTCTGGTTGTTTTCAGCACACTCCAAAGATGAGTCAAGGACCTACTCTCTTCTCCTGTGGAATTATGGGTAAGTAACAAATTTCTTCAATATTTACTGAATCTCTGCTCCTGTCATTTAATCAGTGACCTTTCATAACTGCCGGGTGTAAAGGGAAAGCTTCTTTTTTTTTTTTTTTCTGACGGGCGGAGGGAAGGAGGAAATCTTAGTAAGAATGTATTCTAGAATTGTTTCCTACTAATCACAAGCTCTGTTGCACTTTTTCTCTAAACACAGTATCTGAACTCAGAAAGGCCCCAGGGCCCTTTACTTTGGAAGCCACATAGCTATTTGTTTATCTACTGTATGCTACACCTCTTGGCATTCAGTTGGGGAGCAGTGTGTTCGTTTCCAGTTGGACAACCTGTATCTTCAGCTATATGTAAGCTCAGCGTCATCCTAAGCAATAGAATCTACTTAGTCATTCATCTTTTCTAATTATTGCCATGTGCATTTAACTGGGACAGTTGCAAGCGATTCAGTGCAAAGCCTTTCATGATTCTAAAAAATGGCTATGTGGCATAGCCCCTGTGTCTAAATGGCATGTCCAGTTGTGCCTGTAAGCCTGGTCGAAGAAGTTCACAGGTAGGAAATAAGTTAGTGTCTGCTGTCATGCACTACCCACCGGCTCCATTGGTGATTGATAAATAAGTGATTTACCTTGTTTTTCTAAATACTTTTGTGACAGTCAGCAGCAATCCCCTAACAGCTAGTAGTCTTATAAAACTGTCAACCATTAGAAGAAATTGGACACCTCACGGACACAGTAGCCTAAACTTTTGAACTGTCTTCCCTTATTGGTCTTGAGGCAGTTAAAGCTGGTCCTAAGCCAGTTTTTACTGAGCAGATTGCAAAAGTGCAGGGTTTGCTAACCACCAATCAAAATGCTAACACGACCAAAGCTTGTGTGTGAGTGTGTATAAAAAATACTTTTTGTATGGAGTAGAGTTTTTTTGTACCAAGGTACAGAACTCTCCTTTCTTCTGCAGAATAAAGCAACCTTTCCTTATTCCTGTCTGGCTGTCATTGGCTCTCAGCTAGGCAGACCAGACATTTTGGTAACAGTTTCTGGCACCCCAGATGGGATACTGACGAATTTGAGGAATTACAATGCCTGGCTTTAAGGTTATAGGCACTGGTTTTGTTTGGAGAGTGCTTAAGTTTGTTTTTAAAGTGCCCTATAGGGAGGCTTTTACCTTTTGTTTGAGTTGCTTGGGTAGGATTGAGTCCGCAGGCAGGATTGAGTTTTTTGAAGCCTGGGTTAGAACAGCACATAGCTGGGGAAGCTGGTTTTGAGGTAACCAGAGGATGATTTTATTATTTGAAAAAAAAATTTGAGCATGCAATTTACACAACAGGTTTTTGCTTAAGAGATTAACTGGGGAATCCGGAGCTAGCAAAAAGGCATGGGAGGCGGAGACACCAGAGATTTTTATACTAGCTTTTTGCAACACAGAACAGTTAAATGGCTTTTTGCCTATACTTATTACCGGAATATTTTTATTTATGACACTTTTTTTTTTTGGCTTGACAGTAACAGTGGAGAGGGCAGCCCCAGAGTTTAGAAGACAAGAATAAATGGGTTTTTTTAAAGTTAGACGGACCTGGGGGTCATTGGGAACAAACATAAGTGGTAAAATTATTTGAATACGTGACAGAAGAACTTCCTGGTTGCCGTTATTTTTTATTGTTGTTAATGTTTGGTTTTTTTAGTTATTTGGTGTTGAGGTGGGTCTGGGCGGTGGGGCTGCCGCCCAGTGGGTTGGTATGGGCATTCCCTCTTCCAATGACCAAGCTGCTTACAATAGTTATATATATTTTTGGCGTGTTTTGGGGCCTTCCCTCTGTTTGTCTTAGGTTGCTTTTGGGTTTTTTTTTTTTACTTTTTTTGTTTTTTATTTTTAGCATTTATAAGAACCACTAGCATTTTTACCTGCTTTGTTTTTTGTATTTTTTTTTTTTTGTTACATATATGAGTGGCAACGCTTACCAGTTTTTTTAGGGATTTTTTTTTAGCGCTTTTAAGTTGCTGTAACTGTCAGCAGCGACTCCCTAACAGCTAGTAGCCTTATAGTAGCTGGCAACCATTAAAAAAAATTGGACACCTCACGGACACAGTAGCCTAAACTTTTAAACTGTCTTCTCTTATCGGTCTTGAGGTAGTTTGGTCCTAAGCCGTTTTTTGCTGAGCAAATTGCAAAAGTGCAGGGTTTGCTAACCACCAATCAAATGCTAACACGACCGAAGCCTGTGTATAAGTGTGTATAAAAAATTCTTAGTTTTTGTATGAAGTAGAGTTTTTTGTACCAAGGTACAGAACTCTCCTTTCTTCTGCAGAATAAAGCAACCTTTCCTTATCCTCGTCTGGCTGTCATTGGCTCTCAGCTAGGCGGACTCAACATTTCGGTAACACTTTGATGCTTTTGCTTATTTTTAGAGTATTCGTACAATACATATCTTGCATGTCTTTTGGAGAAGGGACAGTTTTTTTATTCTGTGTTTTGCACAGTTCCTAACACCAGGGGGTCATGGGTCAATGACTGGGGCTCTTAGGTGCTATCACAATACAAATAAATAAACATCAATATTATCAGTAAAAAAGAATACCTCCAAGCCAAAAGTTTTTAGACAAGCCTCTGCTAGTAAGGACAGTTGCTTATTTGGTCCTTTTTTGTCTCTGCCACGAGCATGGATTGTATTGTACAACTTCTAAGTGATCCAGAGTACATCACTTTTTATGCAGAACTGCCATTGACTTCCAGGGGAGTTTGGTGCATGGACTGACGAGCCTGAGGGGCCAATCAGACTGAAAGATGTGGCATTGTACTGTGCTCAGTGGGCATTGTAATGTGCAGAGTGACTCGCTAGGAACTGGGCAAAGATCTCCAAACCCAATTAAAATTTTAAGTGGCGACTGAATTAAACTACTTGATATGAAAGCCAGTGCTTTAAAAACAGAGATGCTGCTCCCTCTATTAACAGACGTAATTCTCGTTAGTGTTAATGGGAGCTGAGTACATGCATTAAGGGAAGATATTTTCCAAGCCTCCAGATAACTAGAGCCATCTGAAGTGGGGGGGGGGGGAAGAGATGAAATAATTTTGATTTTCCAAATGAAAGTCACAAGATTCAAAGTCAAGAAGTGACAGAAACCGTCAGTTCCCTTTATTCTGCCTGTCAAGAATAAACAAGGAACAAAGAATACTCAATCAGTTGGGTTAGCCTTGTGATAAGGCATTTACAGAACTGTCAACAAATATGAAGGGGCTAAGCCTAACTGAAAAACAGCTTGTTAATAGCTTTCTACAAAGCTGTTAGGATCTGAGCTAAACTGTGCTGGTCTTCCTTGTGTGCCAAATTATCCTGTTTCCAAGGGAACCTAATCTTACCTCCTTGACCACAGCTCACCATGTAATTGTCTTTGTCATGCCCAGTCAAGAAGAGTGAGTCTCATTGGCATGTGAGGGCATTATTTTGTTTTTAGGCATCTTTCCCAATGCATTTCTTGATGTCTTCAGACTTGTGCCAAGATCACAGACCAATTCAGTGTTGAAACTTGTTCAATGTTTTAAGTCCGTTCAGTGATTATAGTGGCACTGATTTGAAATTGGTTGACTATTTCAGATCAGCTGGCCAGATTCCTGCTTGTGAAAAGCAGAGAGAGAAATAAATACATTGAAGTGGAGGCCAAGATTTACAGTCCCATGTAAAACCTGTGGGGATTGGAGAGAACTTGGCTGGATTTCTTGTCCTTTCAGTCAGGGTGTCTTAAAAAAAATGATCCTTTTGGATTCCACTGGAGGCAGTGAATGGAGAGGGAGATATTGCTGGCCAATCTGTGGAGCAAACTGGCATTACATTTTGAGAAGGAAATCCATGCCAACCTCTCGGCTTCAAGGAAGAAGCCATGAGGTTGACCACAGGGAACTGAAAAGTGTCAAGGAATGAAGTGATGCCGAGTGGTGGAGAAGAGCATGTCCCTTCTTTTTCATTTGTGTATACCTTTGGCTGCAATATACTTTGGCTGCAATTTCTTCAGAACTCAAGACCAGCAAGTTAGTTTTTGGATGGGAGCCATGAAAGAAAAACCCAGAATGCTCTAAGTGATTCTGTAAATGGGTTTCTGGTTTGAATAAATATTGAACCAATACCCCATTTAGGTGACAGTGTGATATGAGAGTTATTGTCTTAAAGATGAGACAAAGTAAAACTCTTTGTACCCTGCTGTAGTAGGGATCCCATTGGCTAAGACAAAGTGTGGTAAAACAGTTAAGTCTTGCACTGCTTGCAGAAGCTTGTCAAACCTAGTCTCTGACAGGCTGCCAGGAAGAGTGAGGTCCTGAAGCATGGGCTCTCTGCAGAGAATACCTTGCACTTGTTTTGGAGAGTATGTCTCCAAGAAGGAATAGCAAGATTGTAACCACTGGAACAAGGCAAGAAGAAAGAGGCTATGTATCAGAGATCTGGGACCGTTTGTGACCAACACTTTGAACTGCACTTGGGAACAAATAGCCAGTGCAGAGTATGGGGCATTTGGGACTCTTCCAGTCAAGAGGTGAGGTGCTCTTTGTGCATCAGCTGAACATTCCAGTTGCATTTCAACAATAGCCTGGAGGAGAGTGGATTTCAGTAATTTAGTTTCAGAGTGACAGAGGTGGAGATCACTAGAATAACATCTGCATCAGAGCGTCACAGCTGTCTGGACAACCAAAAAAAAAAACAAACAAGTATGTTGTGCCATAGCTTACACCTGATAATCCAGAAGCCTGTCTGGCTTCATTCTGACTCTTAGTCTATTACTAAGGTGCAAAGCTTGGACATGAGCCTCCAACAGAAGGCAATTTCAGGTTCTTGCCCATTCCTCCAGATGTTCGCCCCTCTCTACCAGCATCACCTCCACCTTATTCTGATGGAGCCAAGGTTGTTTTACTCTCATCCACATCTCTACTTCTCACAGGTCCTGGGAGAACTTGGAGAACACAAAATTCAGGGTTGCTGAAAATTAGATGTAGAGAAGAGTGTCATGTTCCTACTAATGGCACTGCCAGCCAAAGCATCTTACGGTCTCCCTTGGCATCTGCACATACACACTAAACACACTGGGTGAAGTCAGAATCCTGCAGGATGCTGCATGTGAAAGTCCTTGAGGATGGAGAGTAAAATACTTATTACTATTCTCAAGAGGAAAGAATGAAGCCCAACCTAACTTCATGCATAGTGGCATTAAAGGCTGTGAATAAACCTAATAAAAACATAATGGACACAACTACGTCAGCTGCCAGATGGAGACTGTAAAAAAAGAGTAGCATTCCCATATTACATACCAGGGTCTTAATCCAAACATAAAGGGACTAAGATTTCCCAACATCACTTTATCAGAAATATTTCCCATCAGTAGGAGATTAGAGACCATGTTATAACTGGAACAGTTTATGGCCATTAAATGCACCATAGTACTTTTCAGACAAGTAAGGCTGCTGTTAGTTCTAGTGAAATTCTGATTTGGGTAATTACATTTGGCCTGTGTAAACTGACCAGCAGTTTCAACAGGATATGGTATTCTGCTTCATTTCCTTGCCCTAACTGATAGCTAGTGTTGCTGAGCACTGTTAAACAGCTGCCATGTTACACCTCAGAAGGCTGACTGCAGTTCACTGGTGGATGGAATGGTATAATAATTTGCAAAACCCTTTAAGATTCTGCAGACTGAGAAGTGCTACACAACTGGAGGATCTTGTCATTCATTCATGGACCCTCTTCCTGTTGGAAATAAATTATTTTAGACGATTATAACAAAAGAATCAATATGAAAATGCGCACAAAAGCTTTGCAATTGTCATATCAATACATCATACAAATGTTTTGTGAAGGAGGAAAAGATACTGAAAACTACCTGGGGGGGTAGGAAGGCAGGAGAAGAGAATGAACTAGAGCTTGTAAATTGTCTATATAATTTAGATATTTATAAAGCACTAAACATTATGAGACTCTATAAGAAACATTAAGCTTTATAAAGAGCCATTAACGAAAGATTTGATAAGTCAGAAAATCTAACATCAAACCATTTTCCAAATGGCCTAAAGAATCTTGTTTTTTATTTTGACATAAACAAGAAATGCTCTCCCAGTGTAATAATAATAATACTAAAAAGATTGGTTCTGATCTTTATAGCTTTGCTTTGCTAGAAAGGGGACCAAAGCTGAAAAACCTACACCTATAAATTCAGCCCTGAGAATGAACACTTTCTTGCACCTGGCTTGAGTGGTCCTTGAAACATCAGGGAATACAAGACATTTCTTATTAGGAAACAGAATTTTTCCATTTCCCTCCCACACAGCCAGCAGTACATGCCCACAGTCAAAAGGCATGGAAATGTAATGGAATCTGAGCCAGAGATAGAAGCCATTTTTTAGAAAGTTTGGTTATTGACTCTTGATTCAGATTTTCTGTATCTGAGAGGGTTGGGATGGTAAAATCTTTTAAAGAGTTTAATAATATAGTAACATCATCAACAAATTCTTCCCAACTAGATATTGAAGGAACACCCAGTATCTGAATGTCCAGTATCAGACACCATTGTGATGGATGGCTGAATAGGAAATTAGATAGATACTTTACTAAAGCTAACGTTTCAGGCTGTGCGTCAGAGCATTAGCCAAATCCAGTCAGTCTTTTATTTTTATTACGATAGCAGCAAGGTCTATATCAGGGCCTCATTGTGGTAGGCACCATAGACGCAAAGTAAAGACATCTTACAAAGGGCGTAAGCTCTAAGGAAAGAGGACAGAGAAACAGAAATAGGCAGACAAAAATAATAACTAAGTAACATTTCATAACTAAAGAACTCTTTGCTCAGCAGAAAATCAGGCTCATAGTTTCTAAAAAAAGTTTATCTGTGATGATTGTGTTAGGCAGTTACTGAAAGGAGAAGGATTTTGCATGAGGAAACTAAATGACAATGTGAGGTGCAAAAGTACAACCCCCAAGTAAAAATAATGGGCTTATTTTTGGTAAGTTTATGAAACTCATCGTTTTGGTTCATCATGTTCAATAAGGATTGTTGAATCATATATTAATTCTTTATAAAATGCACTTTAAAAAAGCAGCCTGCGCTCTTCCTGGAGAATTTACCCAGAATTCATTTCAATTTAATACTTTGTCAGGAATGAGTCCACAATAAAATATGGTGGTGAAGAAAATTCTGAATTTCGTGCATTCGGCCTCTGACACTAGAAGTGGGACTGGAGCAAAGTTTCTTTAAAATCCATGGGCATGATTCTACTCAAAGTGAATGGAACTGATGTCAGTGGGATTACTTTAAGAAGCAAGCATGCCCACTGGTGGTTGCACCACTGGGGCTAGTGTTAGTAACGTGGCTACATGAAACTGGTTGTGAGCTCTACAATGAGGAAAGCCAAGAAATCAGAAGAAAAACTGATAATGAAATAAAAAAATAAACCAAAGCAAAACTTGAGCCTTTAACTTCAGACATCATCATATTAACCTTATACGAGATGGCAAGGGCGAGGACAATCCTTGTTGCAAGGGCTATAGTCATTTTAAGACTGCTAATTTGGAAATGTTGCCTTTTTATTTGAACAAGACTGTTTTGCAGCTCTGTTTCCCACAATAAGGCATCATTTTCCCTTCTAATCCACATCTTCTATTTCTGAACTAAAATTTCCTTTGAAAACAGCTTGTCTGTGTAAGGTTCCATCTAAATGACTAATTGCTGTGTACTTGTAACAGGAAATATTGCTCAGAAAGCAGCTACAACTCTATATGCATTGCCTAGGCTTTGCTTTTCAAGCTAACATAACCATGAGAGCTTTGTTCAGATTTGCTCAGACGTGTATTTGTGTGTGAGTGTGTATGCATGTGTGCAGTGTATCTACTAGCACCTGAAAACTAGAAAAAAGTGCAGCTAGGTAGAAGAATAGGGAGACATTTAACTCCACCAAGATTGGGAGAGCTGTATAGAGGGACATATTAAAGAATGAAAGAATCTTTTTGCTGAAAAAAGTAGGGACTTTCCCTCTGAAATAAAGACAGTTGGTACGAATGGTGTACAGACCACAGACTTGATTTGTCGTGTTTGTTCTGAAGAGAGAGATTTTGGGACTATCATTTTCATTTCCCACTGAAGCATAGCTGCATGCATCATATTTTAATCTTGTTTGTGAAACAGGAAAGCAGGAGTACTGGTGTGGTTCTATGTCATTGCCATCAATTAATTACAGCCATTAAATTTGTTCCACATTTAGAAGCCAGCTCTTGCACATAAACAGGGGACAATGGAAAATACAGACTGCCTTTTCTCCTGTGCACAAAACGCAGAAGAGACTGAAATTTAAGTAAAAGAATATGTGAGAAAGTGAATTAAATACAAACTTATCACAAACAAGACATGCACAAAAAGAAGTGTTTGTAAATATGTGTTGTTAAATTGGGATCCAAACAGAATTCATATGCCAATTTTTTTTTAAATTGATTGAAACCCATAATTACTTTATGAGTTGCTCTAATAAATTATTGATTAATGTAAATTATTTCACAGGAAAAGAACATAAAGGAAACACGAGCAGAAGGATCATCCATTATGTATAAAAAGGAACTGTAAAAATATTATAGCAGCACATTTGTGTTGCTATAGTTAAAGTTGTGTCAGCATTTTAATTGTAAACCCTTATTTTCTGTGGTTTATAACTTGGTTTTTAAAATTTACACTGTGTCATCTGAGAAACATATTTTTAGTTACACTAATTTAAAAAGCATGAGGCTATTTTGAAGCTGTAGGGTTGGAAAAAATGGCAGTTTCCTGTGCTTTTTACTTGTGCGTGTGTGTGTGCGCGCGCGCGCTACAGTAATTCAGAATCAGGTCAGTTATTTCATATGAAATTTTGTGGGACCCTAGTTAGTCTGTAATGTGGATTAAACCCTTTTAAAATGGCCACCTTAAATTTGGCTACTGTGATAATGCAATTTCATATTTTAGATGTTTAAAAAAAAATCTCTCTCCTCCTCCCTGACCCTCATGGGAGTTGAGTGAGTTCCTGCCCAGTGAAGTGCCCGCAGAGGAGATGGCCTGCTGCATCCATTTGCTGGCTTTAAGGGGTTATTGAGAGGAGCAAAGTCCAGAGCAGTGCTTTCTTTCTCTTTTTTTCCCTCTGGTTGAGAGGTTTTGAAGCTCCAGCCCATGTGGGGCCTCCAATGGGAGTTGGGAAAAGGGGCCTGGGCCACTGCCACTGTGTGCGGGGTCCAAGAGGTGAGCCCATCCTGGTTCTTCACCACCTGCCTGCTGAAGGCACTTCCAGTACAGTGTCACCTGCTTTAGAAGCGGTGCGAACCTGGCTTTAGAATATGCATGTTTTGTTATTATTTTGTCAGGCTACCAAAATTTCCATGAGACCTGCAAGAGAGAGATGGGAAATGGCAGTTTTTAAAAAGATTCTATCTCAGCAAAAGCTGAACAGAATTTCATGGAATTTTTCAAAGAAATGGCATTTCTGTAGCCCAAGTGTATTTCTCTGCCAGCTAACAAAAGACTGCTGCCAACAATGCAGGTGTGAGAAAAAAAAGGTCAAGAGAATCCTTCTTAATGAAAGTGTGAGGCAATCTAAATATAAGAGTCACTGTCAACTCCCCTTATAATATTGGGCCATGACATGCCATTCCATAGAAAAACTTGTAGGAAGGAGATGAGGAGTATGTGGGATTCATGAGGGAAGGAATTTCCCCAGGATTGCTTAGTCAGGGTTCAGCTCTTGTAACCTGTGGATTTCTGGAGATTTACTGCAGTCATGTAATAGAACTACACTAACAGGTTCTCCTGACCTACTGCCCATGAAGGGTACTCTGCTGAAAAGCAAGTACAACCTCATGCTGTATGAAATTTCCATCGATTCCCTAATTGTGATACGAATCTCCGGAGAGCACTGCAGTTTTAAAGGGATCTAAACCTGGCCTCTCATTTTGTGCCTGCAAATTCTTGTGGGCACAGTTTTGCAGATTTAACTAAATGCAGGCACTGATAATGACAGTGAAAGTCATTAATGTATGACTGCATTTTCTTGGGAATCCAGATGCACTGATTATTCTGATTTTAAAAGCATATTGTCAAGGTGTTTTTCATCATCTGTAAGATGTATGACCTTCTAGAAGCTTGAAGGTGAAATCTGTATCCCCACCAAACAACTGGGTCCCCTCTCCTCACAGGAACGCAGCAGTATGCTTGGAAAGTTGCTCATGAGTGGTTGGCCACTGTTGTTGATGTATTTATTTTTATCTTATAAAAATATAGCATTTAATTTATCATGAAAAGAAAGCAAAAAAGTACATGGTCGCTGCAAACAAATCTAAGGAAAAAAGTGGGACGTTGCTGTTCTAAGTTTGGGCCTTTCAGCTCAGTTTCTTTGAAGAAACTGTAGCAGTGCAGCCTATTGGATTTTTCAGCAGGCCACATTTTTCAGATCTGTTTAAAGATCCTTTAAAGTTCCCTTTAATGTTAATGCTCTAATTTCAGATGATATTTTCGGTTCTGGTAAGCGCTGGCATTTCCTAATTCAAGGCAGATTGAGGGGCCCTGATGTCACTGCAGAACCAGTAAGCTGTACAGCTAGCATTTAGGCAGAAAGCAGCAACTTCAGAAGAGATTCTGTAGTGATGATAACCTAACCCCCTCCAACTGTCGTGGCTCTTGCCTCTGAAGCTAAGACCAGGTTAACCAGAAACATGTTTCAACACGTTTTTTGCTAGAATGCATCTAGCACAGTTTTCCTGGTTCATGGACATGTGGGTGGGTTGTGTTGCAGTCAGTTTTACAAAACCTTACTGGAGATTAGGGACTAGGGCTTGTTTATAGCAGGATTTTGTAAAATGGTTCATACCATAGCTAGGGCCTATCATAAACTTGGTCCTAGCAACAATCTGATGTATACATAGTTCTGCGTCCTAAATCCAATATGAGGTGAAGTCTCGGCAGTGGATGAGGAAATCCAACGGATTGCTCAAAGGCTAGGCAGGCAGTGGTGTCAAGGAGCTGGGTGTACTGAATTTGATGTTTGATGCTTGAGCAGGGGCGATATCTTTCTTATTTAGGGCTACTACTGGCCTTCAGGGGTGCAGAAATCTGCTTCTTCTCCCAGCACTATCAGCTGCAGTTTCTCCTTTCTCACTTGCTGCTCTCCTAATGGTGTGAGGCTTATGTTATTTTGAAATGACCAGTTTTAGAATGGAAAATGGACAACATTCCTTCCTTTTAAAACAAATTCTGCCCTCTTCAAAATTTGATGATATAAATCTTTACTTTTTGCCTTGAAGGTAAGTTCAAAATATCATCATGGCAATGATGATTTAACATGTTACCAAAGATCCGAAGATCGGTTAAACCATATTTCACACGCAAGCAGTTTCAGTTCCAACTTTCTGACTTGCCTTAGTTTCTGAACAGGAAAAAAAAGGCCAGCACGCCCTAACATTAAAAGCACAGGATGTGTTGGCTCTAGTTGAGGCTTGTTCGTGGCTTGGTACTTAACAAAGCTAGTGTCAACCACAGTTGAGTACACAAGTCTTAATAGCTGTCAGCCACAGCAGATGTAGGTGAAACATTACAATTAATAAGCAGGCCATGGAGAACAGTAGTGTAACTACACCTCCAGCATCTTTTCGCCCCCATGTCTGATGTGTTTTAGGTTCTTAGCTTTTTGCAGAAAACCACACCTTTTTCGGAGTCTTTAGGTTTATGTCATGAAATAGCACCATGTGTCAGAAAAAGAATCAAGGTCAAATAGGTGCCTGAATCTTGGGTCATCATGTGACTGTTCTGCTTTGATCACAAAGGGCTTTGGATCCTCTATAGTTAACCAGGTTAATTTGTGCCTGTATTAAAGGCACAAAGAATATGAGGCTTGAAGACAAACTAGGCTTTTAAGATTAAAGGAACAAAGCCAAAGTGGTGAGGTTCTAAAATGAACTTACCTTAAAAAAGATACTGGACCAAATTCGTCCTTGTGTAGTTCCTCTGAAATCAATGAAGTTACAATAGGGATGAAAGTAGCTACTATTTTATTCTTAGCCTTACACAGAAAAGATCTTTCTGTAGCTCTCCCCCAAACAATGTCCGATACAGCTTTAAGTTGCCTTCTCCTCAGGAACAAACTTAGAGCCTAATACTCACTGAAGTCACTGAGGGTGTGTCTACACCGCAAGCTGGGGGTGTGACTCCCAGCTTGAAGAGACATACTCATACTAGCCTCATTGAGCAAGTATGCTAAAAATAGAATGTAGATGCAGCCACACAAGAAGCAAGATGGGGTAGCTTTCCTGAATACATACCTAGGGCTTCCGGCAGGCGTGTAGTCAGGGCAGTTAGTCTGTTCTGCTGCCCATACTCTGAAGCCTCATTCTGGTTTTAGTGCGCTAGCTACTGTTGGGAGCTGGTATATGTCTCCTCAGGCTGGGAATCACACCTCTAGCTCCAAGTATAGACGTATCCTGAGAGTTTTGCCATTAATTTAAGCGAGAGGTGAGACCGAGCCCCTCAGGGCTTGATCCAGAGCCCACTGAAGTCAATGGAGACTCCACTGTGGGCTTCAGATCAGGCCCTTAGTGAGAGTTTTGAGTGCACAAGGAATGCAGGATCAGGCTGGACTGGTTGAATGAGATAGCACATGTGAGAGGGTTATTCAAACGCGAACTAGGGATTTAATAATATTGCAGACTTGGTTTGGAGAGCTGGATCAGGCTGGTTATGTGTTCTTGTACGGCTGGACAGCCTGTAAAGTTTGAACTTCTTTTTAACTTGCCGCTGCTTCATGCCTCTCTCTCTCTTTTGTGCCAGGATACTGCAGCGTAAGTGGTAAGCAATTGTTTTCAGACTTCTGCAACACTCAAACACAAAGACGAGTAAAGGGAAATTATTCATTGTCAGAGTTCTCTGACTTTTGTGGTTGAATGTTACAGCTTGAAGGTTCTTACTTGTAATATTTTTATGTCATTTCCTTTTCTTATTAGAGTGTTTAAAAAAGAAAGAAGGGGGAGGTTACGGGAGGTCTGAGCCTTTCTCTGACCACAGGTTTTTAAAACTTCTATAAAATTACTTTCTGGGTTCTTTTACCCGTTTTTCCTGTGACCTTGGGCAATTC
Organism: Gopherus evgoodei; assembly: GCF_007399415.2. Classification (NCBI taxonomy): domain Eukaryota; kingdom Metazoa; phylum Chordata; order Testudines; family Testudinidae; genus Gopherus; species Gopherus evgoodei. Next base: position 21,721,074 of record NC_044328.1, on the reverse strand, counting down.
ACTTAATCTCTGTGTGCCTCTGTTTCCCCTCCCGCCCTTTGTCTTTTCCATGTAGACTGAAAGCACTGGAGAGCAGGGACAGTGCCTTATTATGTGTGTTGTAGAGCCTATAACACAATGGGTTTCTAACCTCAGCTGGGATCTTGAAGTGCTTCTGCAGTAGAAATAAAAGCTACAATAACTTGTTTGACAATGACGGTCTGTATTTTGGGAGCTTTGAAAGCTATTTCATGATCAAATAGGTGCTCAGAAAACATTTGGTATGCCCTATAAATACAGACCTGTAAGATAAAAAAAAAATTAGGAAAAATTTATTGGACACGTGCAATAAGCAACTTGACATTTTCAGTTTTATGGTTGTAAGTTAAACCCAAAAGTAAGTGGCCTGAGGGCCAGCAGTGTTTCTTTTTAACAGACTAACTAACAGCGATACCTTTTTAATTGCAGCAGGGAAAAAAGCACCCGAGATTCTTTTTTTTTTGGTAGCTTGTCTCCCATTTATAAGTGAGCAAATAAATGTTCCCAAACAAAGCAGTTTGCTTTTGCATTGAGGTGCTCTCATGGTAAATTTTGTTCTGGAACAAATTTCAGCAACTGGGTAAACCAAATTGAGGTGTACAACTTAAAAAAATTAACACGTCCTTACCTACAGCAGTATAAAGGCCTCCCCTACAATTAGTATCAGGGTTTAGAAGACGATACTCCTGTTCTTAAAAAAACAGCGAAACCCTTTTTCTTAGAGGGCTTTATTGAGTCATTTAAAAAGAAAACCTTGCAATATCCTTTTTTTTTTCAGTTTAGCATCCAATCAGTTTCAAAGTTAACATTTATTTGCCGTAAAAATAATTTCCTGGGTTATCACGTGATATTTAAAAATAATAGTCCGATACTGATGGACTACAAGCAGGCTAAAACATATGACAGTCTTCATGCTGTAATTCTTCAGCACAGAGAGAACCCTGCTAAATATGGCTGACTGAACATATATTGAATCATTTATATTGGCCACCATACTGTAAAGGACATTGCACAGTAGGAGCATTGCTATAGACTCCTCGGTAGCATACTTCATATGTAAAGAGAATTCACAGTTTTCACTGGTGAAAAGTACGTTTTGCAAGGTTTGTTTTAAAATGCAAAAGAAAAAAAATCTTAAGTGTTGCTCAAGATGATACTGTGCCTTAGATTTTCTTTGTAGTTTTAAAAGATTTATAGCTGTTTGTGCAAAAGTGATGTCGAAAGAGGAAGGTATCCTGTATCCTCTTCTTATAACTCACCACGTCCTTTTGTGAAATATGACGTCTAGAACCTGAAGGTCATGGCAGCTTGCCATCAAAAATTAGCTTCTATTTCTGTTTCTTTTGTCTGGTGAATTGACCTGAGAAATCTCCCTGTTGGCTGCATTAATAAGGGGGGGAATAATGAAGATCTAACTATAGATGTAATTGTTTAGTGTATATTTATCACTCTTCATTGTGTTTATTAAAATGAGAAAGACAGCAATGATTAAAATAGAACTGAATTAATAGCTATGGTCAGAAACAACGTTTGGCTCTGCGGTTAGTAAGTAGCATTCTCTTGGAATTAGAAATAATAAAACTTGCCCATTGCAGTGAGAAATGAAAGGATGTCAACCTAGTTAAGTGCCAAATTTGACCTCTCTGACCTAAATGATCATTATATGTTGGGGAATAGTCCATGTTAGTCTTTATTTATTATTTGTTTTATGTTAGTGCCTCGAACTGTAGATTGACTAAATAGTTCATTTAAAATCAGCATTCAGTTGCTTACGTTAAAAAAAAATCACACAATTTTGATGTAAACACATGAAAACTCTGCAGCAACAGTTAACTGATATATTTTGCCTCTGTTTGCAACAACCATCTACAAAAACAGTTGCCGGTCACGCTTGGTGAAGTGATTACTTTTTTCCATCACGGCTGTTGATGGCATAGTTCTAACATGGTTTTCCTGTTGAGTGTGATCAAGGATGTTTTTAAAGAACTTCATTAGCCTTAACCATATTGTAGAGTATGGGTCAAATATTTCTCACTTGTGTACTGTCATTGACTTCAGTAGGACTATCTGCATGGATACGATCAACAGGATTTGCCCTATGCTCCTAGGTGGTCAACCGCAATCTATCTGAACATAATTGTAACGTGATTTGCAACCTTCTTTCATGTAGCTGCAATCAGTGTTCTAACCATAACCATATCTGTAAATATTTTCAAACATAATTGTGAGCTGTTACATGGTTAAGAAACAACAAATGCTATTCGCAGCGCCATTCACCAAGCACATGCTAGCTGATGGAGCTGATAGGTACACATGGAGAAATACTCAAAAGGAGGTCATATTGGCTTTTGTTCTGCTATATTAGAAATGCATTAAAAATTCTAAGTGAGATGAACAAAATTGACAGAGAAAGAAATTTCCATGTGGATTTGTTGAATGAAAAATGGGGAGTGGGGTGGGGTGGGAGGAGCATAAAAACTAAACACACATTGACGTGTCCCTTTAAATTAAGAAGTATTTAATTGTTACATATTGTCACGTTTATCACAAAGCATGAACAATTTATTGCACTCTTTATGACTGAGAATTCCAGGGGAACCTAGAAGATGTTAAACACCCAGCTCCCACTGAAATTCAATAGGACTTGAGTACCTAACTCCCTTTGGGTAGTTTGAAAATCCCAGCCTATTTATATCATTCTCATATGAACATAGACTGAAAGGCTGCTTTGAATTCGGAAGAGACTCAACATTGCATGCTACTGTCAAAGTAAGGGCCAACATTTTCAAATATGAGTTCACTTCAGTGAGAACTGTGGCTACTCAGCAGCTACCATAGGAAAATAAGGTCATTTACTTAGGTACTTGATTGTGGATATAGGTGTCTGATGTTAAAGCATCTATGTTTGCAAATTTTGATATTCTATTACAACAGCTACCTCCCCACATTGATAAGGTCACATTATGTGTTCTTCCGCCTATGTTACCCTGCTCTAAGGCCATTCTTTTTTTAAATAGAAGAGGAGTGAGAGCTATCCACTAGACCTCACTGGAGCTTACATGTACTTACTTCATTAGGATTGCTGTCTTAAGGACAACTCCAAAGAAAACCTTGGAGCCAGATCCTCAGCTGGTGTAGCTTCATTGACTTCAGTGGAGCTACACCAACTTACGCCAGCTAAGAACCTGGCCCTTGACATTTAATTCTGATTTTAAGTTTCCTTTAGACTCTTGTAACCTTGTAAACCTCTCAGGTAATTGTTGCTTATAAAGTCTGGAACTAAACGCATGATTCTCAGGCATATTTTGTCACAGAGATAAAGTGATTATTGTATGCTTTTGTAAAGCTAAGTTCTCCTTAGCTAGTTCATTCTGTATAGTCTCTTCTTATAGCAGTCTTAGTTCTATATTAACTTTTTTGCTGCTGCTGCTATTATCTATCTATCTCTCTGTCCATCCATCTGATAGCAATCACTCAGCAAGCACTCTGGGAAACCATATTCCCTGGGATAATTTATAGTGGAAAATGTCCCATGTGTTATTTTTAGTAAACGGACATAGAAAATGAACTATATAATTAATTCATGCTAATATATGTGTGTGTGTGTATAGATATATTGATGTATATTAATATATAATTTTTTAAATCATTTTTAAACTAGAAAATGACAGATGGAGAGATCTCAGCAGGAAGTATCCACTTCAAATTGAGCAACCTAGTACCATAATCTGGGACTGTGTGCCTGATAAAAGTGAAGATGGCTCAATATGGCACAGAGAGGCAGCTAACACTTGTTCAGTTACCAACTTGATCAAAGACCTCAGTCTTAGTGACCATAATGGCAACCCATCAGCACCTCCCAGCAAACGCCAGTGTAGGTCACTCTCTTTTTCTGATGAAATGTCTAGCTGCAGGACATCATGGAGGCCTTTAGGGTCAAAGGTCTGGACTCCTGTAGAAAAGAGACGGTGTTATAGTGGGGGAAGTGTCCAGCGCTATTCCAATGGCATCACCACCATGCAGCGGAGTTCAAGTTTCAGCCTCCCTTCAAGGTCAAACATGATTTCCTCATCATATGACCAGTCTGGATTTAGCAACAAATTTGGATGTCAGCCATGCCAAGGGCTGAGGAAGTCAACCACCTGTAGGCAGGCAGGTGACATCTGGGGTTATGATCACAATTCTGTAGATGGTAACCGGGTGGACATGCAGAGGTCCCTCTCCTGTTCACATGATCAGTTTTCCTCTTCAGAATATTGTGCACCCTCAGCAAACAGCACACCTGCCTCAACACCAGAGCTGATGAGACGCTCCCACGGGCTGTCGCGAAGCCGATCACAGCCCTGTGTCCTTAATGATAAGAAGGTTGGAGTTAAACGACGACGGCCTGAGGAGGTTCAGGAACAAAGACCTTCATTGGACCTTGCCAAGATGACCCAGGTAAGACATACTTACGTTATTAACAGGCAAACATGGGTGGCACAGACATTTACGGAACATAATTGAACACTTATGTGTGGGCAGAACACAGCATCACATGGGGTTATTTTTCAGTCAACAGAAGCCTGAATTTTAATTGCTTCCATTTGGGTTAAAATCCATTTTCTTCTGACTCAGCTGTATTAATCTGGATTAAATAGATGTGATTGTTATGGATAAGTTTGTTCCTTTTGTTAGAGTAGAAAACTTATTCCTGTGCAGCTGGATTTGTAGCATTATTCTTTCAAAACCTTCCTTCTTTTTTTTTTCCCTGACGCTGAGGCCTGTAGCACATCACACCAATATTTCCTCACACTGTGTGTTTCTATCAGAAATAATTTTTTAAAGTAGAATTTGTATAGGAAATGTTTAGGGGAGAGGAGCTTTGAGAGCATGCAGGAGGAAGTGAAGGCAACATCCAGGATATTCAGCATTAACTTTATCACTAGTTGAATTTTCACTGGTAGGGACTGTACTGGCTATTAGCGGTGACTTCAAGCAGTCTTGACTCCTGTAATTTTCCACTCTGGAGATGTTATCAAGTTTCATATTCAGGTGCAAACATAGGGCAAAATTTTCTTCCTCAATATGCAGTGTGAATCTACAGTGCAGATAAGAGAATTGAAGTGCATATCTGAGAGGATTTTGCTCCATAGCCCTCAATCTTCAAGACCTAATTATGTGATATTGGCCTTCAAAAATGTGTGAGAAAGTCAAAATGAAAGGACATATTAAAGAACAGTACAAGAAGCAATTTCATTTTGCATGTCTAAAATTTTCCATAACCACAGTTTTATGATTCAGGATTTCTAATGTCAATAATTTACAATAATAAACTCTGTGATAACACTAGCTTTGTGTGGTACAGAGATAAATTTGGGTCTAAAGATCCCATGGTTCATTTTGCAAGAGTAAGGTATTAACCCTGCAGTTCTGGCCAAATTCCAATGTTTTCTATTACATTCTGCCTGCCAAAAATTTCCCCTAAAGTTTCAACTGGATATGATATTCTTCTTCACTCTCTGTTGTGTAATGTTGCTGTTAAACAGCTGTTTCATTTCATCCCAAATGTGACTGCATTTCAGTAGGCTAGTGCATAATGAAGTTTAGTTTATTGTTAACAATAAAACTAGTGACATCTCCTAAGCAGGTACAGTTCAGAAATAGAGTTGCAAATTTCCTTTCCTTCCCGTCACCCAGTGTAATGACTTCTGATGTTATAAATATCATTTTTTTCTTTTAGAATAATGTGATATTTTATGACATTTTATGCTTATATGGTTCAATGGTTGCTTGAATTAGTTCATTGTGTTTGAGGAAGTGACTAGTCTGTCCTCTTCCAAAGAAGCTTAAATGATAAAAAGGGACAGAAACAGTTGTTCTTGGGTGATACACTGTGATCTCCATTTGATAAACTGTGTCAGTTACATCTAACACACTTAGCTTATTTTATTAGCTAATAAGCTGGATGGGTAGTAAAAGCAACTTACACATGTTGTTATATTTCATTAGCTACAAGTTGAAATAACACAACTGGCATCACTGAAGTCCTTTTCATTTCCTGGCATTGGCAGAAACATTTTAAAAATACATACAGTAGTTCTGTATATTTGTGCCCACATATGTAGGATATTTCATGTGCTCCAGGCTGGTCTCCAAGAAAGTGGTGGTGGAGGTGGTAGGAAGAGGTCAAAGGGGCAGCTGTGAATTAAAACACTTCTGCTGATAGCTCAGTGTTCATCAACAAGTCTCTAGGTACGTTAAACATACCTAAAAGTGGATAGCAGGGGATTTATGATCCCTTCAGGGAGAAGGAGCCTTGGGAGAAGTGGATGCTGTGATTTGGAATAATTCTGGGGATTTATATTGCCTGAAAGACACAGGGCTGGCTTGTGCAACCTTAGCATTGGTGAGGCAAGTAGTAGTCTCATTGGTTTCAACAGCAGTACTCATGTGAGTGAGTGCTCACCACCATGGGGAAGGGTTGCACAGTCTGGTTCTAAATAAAGGTTGAGGCAAATTTGTAAAGTAGTGTGGAGAAGATGGCATGACTGCTGTGCAATTGAAGAAGCTTTTCCCTGGCACTACAGTCTCTCTCTCTCTCTGTTTTTTAGAAAAATCAGAACAGTGGCCAGCCATGCTACCTTGTGGCCATGCAGTCAGCTGCCTTCCAAGTGTGGTCCTTGAACCCAACCTCTCACTCTCAGGCAGGGGCATGTTCAGGAATTTAAATTTGACCCCTTTAGGAGGGGCAGCTAGGAGCTCATGCCCCTCCTGCCCTGCTCGGCCCCGGCAGGAACTCTCTCTATCCTCTCCCCAGCCCTTGCCTTCGTAGGAGCTCGCTCTTCCCTGCCTCTGTGACCCTGGGGCCGGAGAAGTTCTGTGCCCCCGATGATTATTGGTGGGGGTGTGCCCCTGCTTGTCCCCCCTTGTGCACACCCTTGCTCTCAGGTGGTGGTGCTAAAGGGAGCCGCAGAGGCCGTGAGGGAGGAAGCCCTTTACGTTACTATGCAGAGAACCCTGGGCTGTTTGCAGAACACCGTTGTTAGGGTTCAGAGAGGGCCCTGTGAGCGAACACTGACAGGGAGTACCATGCCATGACAAGAGGCCTTGAAGGCGAAGGAATAATGTGCAGCCCATCAGGGGTGGGGAGTCATAGGACTTGGGAGCACATTCTCCAAACCAACTGAGTAACCACAGCCTGGAAAATGGATCCCACACTGGGAAGGATCCATTTTTCAGCTACCTTTTACTTAGTCCCTTTGTGCCAAATAGAAGAATAAACTCCAATTCCTTTTGCAACAGCTTCTCATTTAAGTTTAACTTCAGCCCCAGCTGCCTCTGTTTCTGAGTGACGGTAAATGACACGCTGGTTTGGGTTGATGGAGAGGTTTAAATCTGCCTCCAGAGACAAAGACCTTTCAGATCTTCAGGGGCCCAAGAGTCCAGGGTCCATGAAGGGCTGCGTGTGATATTCATTTTAAAAGAATGCAAACAAAATTTGAGTCATGTACTGCAAGACAAGGAGACTATTAAAAAAATTCAAGTCCGTTTTTGTAAAATGTACCTGTGCCCATTGAAATAAACCAACCGTAATATTCAGTATCCACTCTCAGCTGAGCTCCCTCCTATCTGTGTCATGATTATGTCCCTAGCCGCTCTCTCGGTATTTAAACCCATGTGAAGCTGAAGGTATTGTATATCCCCAAAACATTTTGGATTTCAAGTCCGTAGAGCAAAATTATAGCAAAAAAGAAAAGCAATGAACTGTAATGCTACACCTCAGGCTGTGTGGCTATAGTATTTTGAGCACACTTTTCACACACTAAATATTTCTCTCTTCTGACTTTGGTTCCCACGATGGACCCAAGCTAAAGTGGTACTTAAAGTCTATCTGACAATAACTAATATTGAAAAGTGCAGTGTTCCTGCACAATGCTGCACAATAAAAATCCTTTGCAGGAATGGGTAACTGCATCTTTATGACCGCATGACCCCTTCGCCCTCACCTTGTGTTGTTTCTTGTGTGATCTTACCATCTAGGATGAAGCGAACTAAGTAAATTAATCCCAAATAATAATCAAAGTAATGAAAAGCCCAACATTTTGGAATGATACAAGGACCCATTCAAGAAATGTAGCCTCTGTGTAATTGTAATTATAACCACGCTGTTTCACAGCAGAAGTTGTTTTAAAGCAGTGCAAGGAATCGGTCACATTCCTCTGATTCACGTACAAGGTGGTTTCATTTAGAGTTCACAAACAGCTCTTTGCTATAAAAATACCTTATGAAACGGCTTTGATCCATTGCTTTCTGTGTTTGGCTGCAGGACCCTGAAAAATGACACAATATGCTCTACAGCAGGGCAGGGCTTAAACCAATCATTTATTTATAGCATCAGATTTTTGCAGCTCCAAAAGCATGATCAGTATTTTTCTTCTTGCCACCACACACTAGTGACTGTATTTTTCTTTGGCTCCATTAGTAACAGGTTCATTGAGAAAAAGATCACACAGGACTGTGTTTCAGATTTTGAAATTGTGATGATAATGCAGTGATGCCCACTGACAGGAGATACAGGAGAAAGGAGGAGGAAGGATGCTTCTGCAGATAAGGCGCTGGACTGAGTCAGGAGAGATGCGCTATCTTTTCCAGTTCTGGAAGTCTTTGTGTGTGACCACAGGGAAACAATTTCACCTTTCTTGGCCCATATTTCCATAAAGGGAGATTGTGCAACCAAATTCAGCAATATTTACTGCAAATAAATACAGTGAGATTCTTGGGATAAAAAGCATTAAGGAGATGCGGAGTATATCAGATAAGAAAAAATCTGCTTACAAGGTGCCATGCTTAAGGCCGATTTTTGCATCCTGGCTTGTTTTGTGCATGGGTAACTTGCCATGCAGCATTTGCACAGCATCTGACCCTTGGTCTGTTCCATGCTAGATAGGTTCTTCTACAGCACTCATCACAGATGGTAAAATGGATGTGCACACAAACCTCAGTGCTGTATGCATACGTGGGCTGGGCTTGCAAATCTACCTGATAACAATTTGCTTGTTTTATCCAATGACTTGTGTACACAAAGTTGGGCATGCCCCATATGCTCTGTCAGCAACCTTGAAAGGGTGTGAAGGATTCTTAGTTTGTGGTAGGAGGTGTTCAGGACTTTTCAGGATCAGATCCAAATAGAGAGACAGTGGCCCTGCATGCCAAACCATTCCATATGCCTCTCTGTTACAACGGCATTTGTTGCAAGAACAGCTGCTGAATGAATAAAAGAAATGTTAGTATTTTTATTCCTTTAGTGATTTTGAGAGTCTGCACAAAGGCCTCTAAACTCTCCATCTTCAGCAGGATTTTGGACATTGTGGGAAGAGGGGAAAATGATCTGTACAAATCCCGGGGAAGGGAGAGTTGCAGGGATGGAAGGGGGTTGCAGGAAGAAAAGAGGTCAGAATCGGGCAGACCCTGACCACCAGGTGCTATCATTAGTTTGCAGTTTCAGCCCATTGGACATTACAGGAGAACCCGAGATCAGTCAGTGCCATATTTGGCAGTTTAAAAACTACAGAGGGAAACAGATATAAAAATCAAATATCTTAGTCAATTCTTTTTTTTTTAATTGATATTCTCACTGCAGTTTTCTCAGTGTAATGGCCTGGGCTCTTTTTGTTTGCTTGATTCTGTACATATGGAAAGTAAGTTGAATTCTTTCTAAATATCAGGATGAGAGAGAGTAGAAATTGAAAGTGTAACTGATTGCTCCAGCCTACACAGTGAGTGAGCTCTGGAACAGCTGCTTGGCTGTGCTTTAAATACTATTTTAGTAATTGTTGATGAGGCCTGTGTGTGCTAAACAGGGGCGTGCTGTAAAAACAGGAAAGTGGAGAATAAGTCATCTGTCTTGGCTCATCATTTTGTATTAAAATGTGTTAGGCTGCTAGGAAAATTAAGAGAACCATTGAGCTGTAGGTCTCTGTGTGTGTTGTGCCGTTTGCTGTGGCATTATGAATTACCCTGCTGTGAGCTGTCAGTGCTGTTATTGCACAAGTAATCTTCCTAAGGTCATGGCGACTGTGAGCTCTGCAGCTTCGATCTCACGTTAAAAAAAGTTAATGAGTTTATCTTTGAAAATGCCAATGAAGCAATTTTTTTTCTAAGGCTCCTTGCAATTTTCTTCTCTTTAATTGTTGGCCATTTGCAACTAAAGATTCCTAAGAGGGAAACGCAACTGAAAAAGGGAAAAGTGGTATGGCAGATGACACTGTGTCTTCCTTACACAGGGTAAAGAAAGAAATCCTGCTTCCCATGCAAGTGTTAAAATGTAGCTCCAGTCCACCTTTATGCAGAAGCAGTCTGGAGACCAAAGACATTTGGGAAATTGCTATGGAGAGAGGAGACTTAGTGCTTGGTCCAATGAAGCCAATGGCCATCCTTCTCTTGGCTCAGCTCATACACAAGTGCTCAAGGAAAGGCTGGAGAGTGCAGGCCCAGGTTCTCGGAGAGAATGTAGGGAACTTCATACTGGAAGGAAGGGAGGATGGTCTTGTGGTTTAGATGCTTGGCAGAGGAGCAGGAGAGCTGGCTTCCATTCCCAGCTTTGTTGCAAACTTCCTGTGTGACTGTGGGCGAGTTACTGAATTATTTTCTGACTCACTCCTCCATAAAGCAAGTATAAAACTTTCCTACCTCACAGGGCGTTGTAAGGAGAAGTCCGTTAGCATTTGAGAGGTGCTCAGATGTGACCAGTGATGAGGGCTGTTGAAGTCGATAGATCGCTATTTGAGAGTCAGAGGAGGGATGTGGTGGAGAAAGGGGGACTTCCACACACAGTCACTACTGGGCTGTTGTTGTAGGCCAAACTGTTGCTTTCCTGTTTGATTGCTGGTGATACAAGTCCAGTTTATTTAGTTGTAAATATTTCACTCTGAAAGCTTTTGGGAATAAAAGCTGGGAGGAGGAACACAGACCTTGAAAGACTGTTTTTGTGGCTTTTCTTCCAGTTGACCCACGCCATCAGCCTACATCCTGTAATACAAATGCTGCTTAGTTTTTAAATCAGTGCCTAATAGGTATATAGAAAAGTCAGCAGTTAATACAGATCATTTATCTCAAAACCTTCCAGTCAGCTCCTGTTACTCTATAGAGGTCTCTCTCAGCTGCCTGAGGCTCTGCAGGAATGGTCGAAGTCTTCCAACTTGGCTCTGTTGTTTCTCTGAGGATTTAAACTACTACATTTTTTTGAACCTGAAACTAGCATTATATACTGCATCCTTTAACCCAGTTCTTCAGGTTTATTTCAGTTTTAGCAAAGCACAAAATACAAACAAGAAGGACCTTGGCTGCCAAATGTGTCAGTTTCTCCAACCTCAGGTGGCTGTCTCTCACCTTTCCTGTGTAGGAGGGACTTCTACTTCCCCTACTGGACCCTGTAGATAATGTGTAATATTCTCTTCACAGACTGGCAACAGGGTTTGAATATAAACTGTCACTACTGCAGCACAAACCTTGTGCTAAGCAAAACTTCCGCTGACTTCAGCGGGTCCAAGATTTCACTGTAGCTCTCTTTGGTGGAAGCGGTAGTAGGCTGCTATTCTGTCAATCAGCCGAAGCATAACACACAGTGCAAAATCGGTTACAAATGCGTCTCTTGTGCCTATGGGAATGGATGGATCATCGTAGCTGCCCCATTGAGAAACATTAGAAAATAAATCAGCATAAAATCACCTTTATTGCAGTTCTTTGTGCCATTCACAGCTATTGCACTAACCGAATTGCTCTTCCAGATGAAAGATCCATGTGAGGCAGCAGCTCCAGTGCCCCACTCTGTGTAGTGCAGTGACCCTCAACCTTTCCAGACTACTGTACCCCTTTCAGGAGCCTGATTTGTCTTGCGTACCCCCAAGTTTCACCTCACTTAAAAACTACTTGCTTACAAAATCAGACATAAAAATACAAAAGTGTCACAGCACACTATTACTGAAAAATTGCTTACTTTCTCATTTTCACCATGTAATTATAAACTAAATCAGTTGGAATATAAATATTGTACTTACATTTCAGTGTATAGTTTATAAAACAGTATAAACAAATCATTGTCTGGTTGAAATTTTAGTTTGTACAGTACTGACTTCGTTAGTGCTTTTTATGTAGCCTGTTGTAAAAGTAGGCAAATATCTAGATGAGCTGATGTACAGCCGGAAGACCTCTGTGTACCCCCAGAGGTATGTGTACCCCTGGTTGAGAACCACTGGCATAGTGCACATTTTATTCGGGGGACTCCAAAGCAGTTGCAGGAGGACTTTGAAGGACAGTCCAACAGCCACAAGAGAGCACTCAGAGATACTTGCAAACCATCTTCACTTAATGTGTGCATGGGCATAGATAAGGCCATTTAGAATGTCCCACCTAAAATGTTAACCTAGAGCCACCACTGCTTCCATCCAGTCTGACCTGTTCAGAGTGATGGAAGATGCCAAATGGGGTGTAGAGGTTTGAGGGTGCACATAGGAAGATGTGGAACATACATGACACCTGCAGGGATGCCCTCCCTTGCTCCTCAATACGGAGCTAAAGAAAGAAAAGCTGCAATGCGTTTCTAGCACTGAAATGCTTTCAGATTAAAAATGTATGTGGGAGGAACCCTGGATCCATGCTAGTTTAGATATTATAAACCTTTAGCAAAATTAACTCTTTACTTCCTACAGAGGAGCTGTAAGAGCCTTTTTGTTCTTGCAGCTGCAGCAGCAGCATTGACAGAGTTTTCCTTCCTCACTTTCTGTTTTGCAGCATTGCCGTAACCTCTGACATTGTACAGTCTGGGACACTAACGGCACAGTAGCACAAGAGCTCAGTTTGTTACAGTACTACACTTGGCAGTGAAGTGTAAGCCGTGGAACTGATGGCATCATCAGAAGGGAACGAGCCTCTCAGCTCTAATAAAGTTACACTACTTCTGATGACAGCATTGTGAAACAGGACGAGGAAAGGAGCTTTACTGTCTGTAGTTTCACTCTTGGTCCCGAAGAACATGAGCTCATGGGGACAAAATGGTGGACCTAGCAATCAGTCCTATTTTTAAAAGCTACTTCAGATAGATCTCTGAGCCCAACCCACATCCTCTATATCCAACTCTCAAGACATTCCAAGTCTGAGTCGTGCAAATAGCCCCTATCTTTGTGACGTCCCAATTGCCTGCATCTGAACTACAGAGGTGTTTGAAATCCAGATTGAGGTTTTGTGGTTTGACCCTTTTGTAATTTCATAGTTAGTCTCAGAATCTCTTTCTTGTGTCAGTTTTATCCATGGACCCCACCTAATGCAATAAAGTTAAAAGACAGCGAGATCCTCGTTACTGCTCTGCTTGATAAAAACGACATGCTCTGTACATTTTCTAAAAATGAGCAACAGCAGGAAGAGCTCTGCTGTTGGTCTGGAGCTGAGTTTTCCTGTGTGTAGAAGTCACCACCAGTGTTATGGTGTTGGGGTGTCAGTGTTAATTTTGTTTATTCAGATGTCAGTCACGTCGTCTCTGTTCCTCCAATATGCTCTATTTTTAAAGTCTCCTTTCTCTCCAAGAAAGATTTAAAGGTAAAATGACTTACAGAGTTTACCCAAGGTGTCCATTTTTTTCTGATATGACCAGTTTAAACCTACCAGTATTGTGAGGTGCTCCTGATACCTTTGCCCTGCTGTGCTACTCAGTTAGATACTGCTGTATGTAAAGAGCTGCACATAAGATACCATTTGCAGTACACAACAAATAGTTTTAATAGGCCCTACAAACCCAGGAACATTGTATATTCTTGAGACTCATCGGCCGACAGCTTATCTATTAACTATTCATATATACACAGTGATCTCTCTTTTCTAGAGCACTCCTGTAACATGCTGCTGGGTCAGTTTCATATTGGGGGAAACTGAGGCTAATGCTTGTGGGGCTAAGAGAGAAGTAGAAATTCCTACTTTGTGAAATCTAGAAATGGACCTGAAAAATCCACCCCATCTCCAACTTCCAAGGATTTTGGCCAGTGAAAGCTGATAAAGTGAACAGCCAGCCATAGGAATATCCCACTGATAATTCTGTAGTCCTTTATAAGGGCTGATGTCTTAAAGTGTAACATGATCTTTAATTCTAATTAACTGCTCCTTCTCACACAGTTGTCCTTATTCCTCTTATGCCCCTCCCATTCCCCTCATCTAAAATGCGCACTGAGGCAAAACCGAATCTCTGACATTTTTATATTGGTTTAGAAGCTGAAGAGAACAAATAGCACAGTGAAGAGCAGAAACTCTACACAAATACAAACTTGATTTTACTGCATTCAAAGTGAGGGTTAATTGCTTGGTTTTGGACAAAAGTTGAACAATTTCTGCATTTGAAGGCCAGATACAGCAGTACCCTGGGATGCTGGACCCAGGGAATGGCTCACTTGATGAGTACCTGTTCTGTTCTTTCCCTCTGGGGCACCTGGCATTGTCCACTGTTGGAAGACAGGATACTGGGCTAGATGGACCCTTGGTCTGATCCAGTAGGGCCGTTCTTATGTTCTTATGCTTTAAAAAATAGTAGAAAAATAGCTGAATACAAAATGTACCTCCAACACAGTAAGAGCCAGATTAATTTACACACAAGAGTTATGAGACTGCTATCAATGATACACTGAAGGTTGTTAACAATACCAGCCCCTTTAATTGGCTGGTTACAAAGAAGAACTAATAATAAAGTTTCAAAAGACTTTTTAGATAGTATAACAAACCTCACAGTTTGACTGTAAATCCCCAATCCAATGCCCAACAAATTTGTTGAAATCAGATCATTTCCTAAATCCTCATGCTTTGAGAGATAAATTAGTCCAGCTGGATTCAGGAAGAAATCCCAACCCCCAACTCCCCACTCTGGTAAAGTATTAAACAAGTAGGTATATTCCTAACAGTTTACAGCTCTCCAGATACATACTGTCACTGTTGAAGACAGATTTCCAATCTAGATTGACCACATCTGAGTTTGGCAATTCCTACTGTATGTTCCTTCAAAGATGTATCATGTAAACTATCACCCTTGTGCTACCCAGGACTCTATTTTCAAAGGCGTCTTGTATGCACTTGTGGTCACTTCCCAGACCAATGATGGGATGTAAGATTTGTGGAGTTAACAGCACTCTGAACCTCAAGGGAAAAATAAGTTTTGTAGTACTCTGCACTGACACAATGGCAGTTGTGCTCTTGGGGCACCGGAGATATTGCCCCATTGGGGAAAATTAAACAAAGTAAAATACATTTACCTCCATCCCAGTTTTGTGTGTTGTGCACAGCTGTCAATTTAAAGGCCTCATCCTTCCATTTTCCAAATGAAGGAACCATATAAGCAGGCTTCAGTACACCATGTTGTGTAATGCAAGGATACCTAGGGAGGGTGCATCCAACAACTCGACAACACCGCAGAGAACAGAGTGGCATTTCAAAAGTACTCCTGAAATGAGTGCATGTGCAGCTAACGAGAACTACAGTGCCCCATTTAGGTGTTGACTGCTTGCTGGACAGCCAGAGTACCTCGATGGGTTAGAGAGGTGATCTCATCTAGTCCTCCTGGATGCAGGGATGTTGCTGTCACACAGGATTTGAGTGCATGGTGTAAATAAAGTGGTATCCTCTGCTACTCACTATCAACACCCAAAATACAACATGGCGATGTATGCATCAGAAGGTAACCAGGACTAGGGACAGTGTGTAAGGATTTGGATCAAAACCTCTTAATTATAAAAGAACCCAGAATGCAGAATTTCTTCAAGCCTGACTCCCTTCACATTTTCTCTCTTCTTTTTAACCAATTTAAGGGTTAATAAAAGAGTTACTCTCATCCGTTTATTGCCTGAGCTCTTTTTAGCTGCAGGAGATAGTTCTACAGCTGACAGCACATATAGGAAACTATAGTCAGGAAAGGTCACAGAAGAGGGCAGGATTGAAAACTAATCTCAGATCAAGAGTCAGTTACAGCGTTTGAGACTGGGGCCTTGCTTACACTGGGGACTTCCGTCATCAGTGACCAGCCATGGGTTTAACAAGGCAGGGATGGGAAGGGCATATTTAACAGTGAGATAATGTTGAATAGAGATTTAAATGTGTTACAGCTTTATCCCACTACAGCAGGGCCACTATGTCAGGAACACAGTGTTCACAGAGGGCACTATACAGGCTTGGTAGAAACTAACTACACCAGTCATGCAGGGAGCAAAAAAACCCTAACCAAAACACAGGCTAAAGAGATGACCATTGAGGATGCATAACTATTGGTAATTAAATCTTTAAATTGTTCTCTGAAAACCTTGACCTGGCTTCAGGAGCCAACCCAGCCAGCGCTCTGGTATCCTGCAGAGAAGACACCAAGGGGAGGAGGACAGATTTATGACATGGGGATATAAAGAGGTACAGATAGGAGAAGTAAGAGATGGGCAAGTGGTAGAATTCAAAGCCGAGATGGGCTAGGACTAAAGCATCGGTGTGCTGTCTCTTCACCTCCATTCCCTCCAGCACATGAGGGACATCGGAATCACCAGACTGGATCAGACTCCCAAGGCCCATCTAGTTCTATAGCCTGTCTCTGACAGAGGTCAGCACTAGATGCTTCAGAGAAAGATGAGCGACCCTGCACTTAGCAAATGTCTACTGAGTGCAGTGTGGGAAAGCCTATCCGTTGGTTAGCTAATGGTTTCTTAGTTGGTTACCTTAGCTAATTACCAGCACAATACATTTCTGGGCTAGAGTATTGTGGATCCATGCTCTGAAACTAGGAATTCCGTTCTAATCCTGACTCTTGCAGGCTTTGGCCATCACTAGCCTCAATGTTTCAGTTCCCCACAGCAGGGATAATAATAATTACCCACCTCACAGGATGTGGTGAGGACTAGTTAGTTAATGTTTGTACAACACTTTAAATAATTGAAGTCATTGGTATTATTTCAGCTTTCTTTTGATAGGTATCTGTAGCATGGGTGCATGGATTGGCTGTAAAATACTGGCCGAGCAGTAAGAGAGAAACAGAGTTTGTGCTATGTTGCCCAGAGCCCAAGATGGTAACACATCTTCCACTTGCAGTAGTGGAAACGCAAGCACTGTTCTTCACGCCTGCAGGGACCCAACTGCTCCTCCTCCTTGCTAGGACCTGCCACCTTCTCCTTCAGATTCCTTGTAGGGATTTGCCATTGCTTCTCTTGCAGCTTCTGCTGGGGTTCCTGGCTTGCAGTAAATGTATGCCAAGCAGCACACAGTAGCTCATATTACATTGATGTTTATACACCTTTATTCAGTGGAATTTGAATTGCAAACCCCATAGGGAAAGGATGAAGAACTGTGGGGTGGAGGTGTGGGGGAAGGAAAACAGACTTAAGGTCAGGTTTTAGAATTAATTTATTTAAATTGCAATACTTTTATACCTTACATTTTTCAGGACAATGATAGATAGAATTTAGATTTTTTTCAAATTTGGTCCATGTGTCTTGAGTTTTGATAATCAGATGCATTTTATTAATTTAAAAAAAAGTTACAGTACAGATTTAACTGGGGTAGGTTTCAGGAATCACATGACTGGAGTTAGTGTGATGTCACTCTCGTTGCACGGTAGCTACTCTTGAATCATAACTTTTGAGGTGTGATAGTAACTCAAGGCATGGCTCTGTTTTCATAAAAGTTTCCATAGCAAAGTGGCAGGACATTGTGGTCTAACGTTCACAGACCTGTGTGCTGCACCAGACTACATTCTACTATGTGTCTTAAAAGGACTTAGAGATACAATAAAGAGATGCTAATAAAGTCTCTGGAACACAAAAACCAAACGAGAAGTGCAACCAGACAGCCTCTATATTGTCCCATAGGAAGCTCTCTGCTTCCACTGCTCTGTGCTGTGCCTGCAGACCCCTGCAGAGCAAGTCACAGCCAGACGTATGCTTTCTGACTGCAAAGTGGTGCTTGTGTACAGCAAGCAGGTGTGGTTCTCTGGCAACAAGCAGCTCTGCAAATGCCCAAGCACATGCATTTTTCAATTCTCAAGCTGCCTGACCTGAGACTGCAGGGAGCACCACGCTTGTCATTTGTAAATTGAGACTGCTGCTGGCTTTGTATCCCTGGTAATATGGTTTGAGGCATGTTGTAGGTGGGGGAATCTCTTTTAAAAAGGTTCCTGGACTTTGTACTAAAGTGTTACAGCTTAATCATTAATAAGGGGCAGGCTTGGTATAGTAAGTGTGAAATTTTCTTGAATGGGCAGTATATCTCAGCTCAATGCCAGCAGGGTGAATGTGCTAAGAGGAGGGTGAGTCAGAGGTCAGATAGATACACCTGCCCTCCACTGAACTGCCCTGTACACCCATTTGCTTTCGGTCTGACTCCGGGGGTGTGTTATGTTGCTTTCCAATGACTAGCCCAGAGAAAGAATAAGAGTATGTCCACACTGCAATTAGACACCTGTGGCTGGCCCATGCCAGCCGACTTGGGCTCACAGGGCTTGGGCTAAAGGGCTGTTTAATTATCGTGTACAAGTTCAGGCTTGGGCTGCAGCCTGAGCTCTGGGACCCTCCCCCCGCACAGTGTCCTAGAGCCTGGGCTCAGCTTAAGTCTACACCACAATTAAAAGGCCCCTTAACCTGAGCTCCGCGAGCCCAAGTTAGCAGGCACAGGCCAGCTGCAAGTTTTTAATGGCAGTGTAGACATACCCTCAGAGACTTGGGGTCTACTCCAGAGCCTACAGATTTCAATGGGAGTCTTTCCATTAACTTCAATGGAGTTTGGATTCAGGCCATTAGTGCTAGTAGTAGGCAAGGAGTTTGTTAGCTCATGTGTGCTACAGAGCTTTGTTTTTGCTGCCAAAAGCCTTGGGTTCTGTCCCAGATGCCCCATGTTTGAGGATCAGCTGATAATCATGGTGCAGGTGTGCATGCACCCATGGATTTGTTACACAATGCTGAGTTCTCTGTGTTTGGATGCAGCTCACTTGATTTCTCTCTCTCTCTCTGTTTTCCCATCTGTAAAAAGGCATTCCTACCATACCTTGTTAGTTAATATTTGTACAGCTCTTTGAAGATTTCATATATTAAGTAAGTGCTAAGTATTGTTACAAGTGAGGAAAATATTATTTTTGTCCTTTGCTACCTATTTTAGAGGTCATGGCTACATATTTAAAGGTGTACTGTCTCAATCCTGTTACATATCTCCTCAAGATATTTCGAGCTGCATGTCCTTAAGGGGTAAACAAACACTCAGCAAGGTCTCAGTCTATCTTCATATCATCCCCACTGATCAGAGCCCTAACCACATACAATCCATCTTCAAAACTTCCTCACTAGCTTAATCAGAAACGAGTTTCATAAAGGGGATATTGTACAGTAGGTGGAAATGGCAACAGGAGAAAAACAGTAAAAGACTAAGAACTAGAGACAACATGATTTATAACAAGATGGTTGTGGTTATGAAATAGTCAAGATACTAAAAGTAGCAGCATGCCACTGTAGCAAATGTATTTGGTAATAGAATTTCAACAGATGTGGTGTGATTATGCAGCATTAGCTGTTTGGCAAGAAACAGGAGATGTAATCTAAAATGGTGTGAGATTAATTGTCACTCACTGGAGGTACAAGAGCGACAGCTTGATTCGCACAGAAAAAATAATAGAAAAGTAAATTCAGTGGTGTCAGCCTTAGAACTCTGAAAATCAAGACGTTCGCAGTTATGGTTAAAACTCTGACTTGAGTTCATCTTGTTACACCTCTGGTATTGCAACCCATGTGGTGAATTAAATCACACACAGCTCCCATTTGCTACGGGAAGTAAGTCATTTCTCTTAATATAGAGAGAGTATTCTCTAGTGGTTAAACCAGAGGGCTAGAAGTCCGAATAGCTGGGTTTTATTCCCAGATCTGCCACTGACATGCTCTGTGACCTTCAGAAAGTCACAGTGAGGCAGTCTCTGTTATTATTTGTTATTATTATTGGTTAAGTGCAGATGTCATCTCTGATTTACAAAAACACAGAAAAAACCATTGTCCCTGCCCCAGGAGGCTTACAAACTAAAGGGACAGACACAACAATAACAGATCCAAACCATTCTGATGGACAGACAGAAGTTGCCAGTGTCATAGACTGGTCTGTAATTGGGTATGTAACCGCTTTTCTAACCTACTGTGAGTTTACACTGATAGTCCTTGGTCAGAGTCTGTACATTACTGGCCTATTAAGATAGTTTATGAGTTATAAGAATAGAAAAAAATCTTAAGCTAGTGAATCCATTTGTGTGTGTGTGTGTTCTTATAACTCAAAACAACCTGAAAATTGTCCTTGTTTGAGCCCCATCACATTGTATGACAGCACAGGGTCTTAATTCACCACTGCACGGGGCCTTGTATCATTTTAGATGCCTGTGCAAATGGTTACCACAGCAGAATGGTGGCATTTTACACTCACCTTGCCTGGCCGGAAATGACCACGGAAAGTGCAGCAAAGCAGTGGGGAATCAGGGCCATAATTTCCTCTTTTTTGAAGGCAAATCCTGACAAATTCTCCCTCAGCTGCAGTGGTATGAATGGGCCACTGTAATAATCTAAGTCTGAAATATGATGCTGTCTCTTGTTGTCATTCTGTCCTGCTTTGATCAGATACTGTATTTCAGTTCCAAATCAGCAGTTTTTGAAAAATGAATGTTAATTGCTCCTTACTTCTTCTTTGGTTTTGTATTGCATGTCACTTTATGTTCTTGAAGGACTTCTAGGCTAGAAGATGTAATTTTCAGGTCAATAGATACATCGATTAATGTGTAACTTGCATTTCCTACCCTTCCATTCATAACTGGACATTTCCTAACTGTAGTTTTGAACCCTGGAGATTACAAGGCGCTGCCAGGATCCTGATAGCTAGTGGAGGATGAGAGGTCTTTTAAGAAGCAAAGCACCAAGAAAGTAGTGCATGTGGATGGAAGCCCCAATACAAGATGCTCCTGAGTACTTTAAGATCATGCTACCTTATTTTGCAACCTGATCAGATCAGAGATCCTTGATGGCTCAAGCCTTGATGGTTCTATTCCAGACAATAAAAATTCTTAATGAAATTTAAATATCATTCTTGGGGTAAAACTGCAGTGCATCAATGGAGAAAGCATCAATTACTATGAATGCTGGAATCTTGGAGTCAAAAGAGCTGAATGTAGGAGCACCTTTACTCCCCAGTCACTGGAGAACATGAGAACATAAGAATGGCCATACTGGGTCAGACCAAAGGTCCATGCAGCCCAGTATCCTATCTACCGGCAGTGGCCAATGCCAGGTGCCCCAGAGGAAGTGAACCTAACAGGTAATGATCAAATGATCTCTCTCCTGCCATCCATCTCCACCCTCTGACAAACAGAGGCTAGGGATACTATTCCTTACCCATCCTAGTTAATAGCCATTAATGAACTTAACCTCCACGAATTTATCTAGTTCTCTTTTAAACCCTGTTATAGTCCTAGCCTTTACAACCTTCTCAGGCAAGGAATTCCACAGGGTGACTGTGCACTGTGTGAAGAAGAACTTCCTTTTATTATTATTAAACTGCAGTAGGTTTGAAAAATCAGAGCTTCCATTAGTTCAGAAAGATACTGTCAAGGTTGACACAGGCCCAACATTTAACTCATCTTCCCCTCAAAATTACACTCCTTTCCACAAAAAATATCACTAAGCTAGTGAACAAGCCCTGTCAGTCTGCAAAACAAGAGCTGCAGGGATTGTTGTTCCTGAACTGGAATAAACAAACCCCACTCTCCATTCAGTCTCAGTCAGTGGTCTTGCAAGACAAGCAAGGTCAGGGAGAGCAGGTGCAGGTTCCCACACAGCTAAGAACCTTGGGTTTGAGGTTAGGAGAAGATCTGCAAGTTTACGCTGTTGCAACCCTTGGTTTGAACATGAGTTTTCGCTAAACCTGTAGACATTTTATAAACAAAAGAAAAATAAAGTGAGTCTTGCCTTCAGTTGTTTTTTCCCAGCTTTCAGTGATGCCACCGAAAGATCGTGAGCGAGGCTCTTCAGATCAGCACGAGAGAGGTGCTCACGTATATGCAGTTCTCTGATAATACATATCCCTAAGGTGATGTGGTTAAAGATTATTATTACTGCAGTAGAGCATAGTGCTGGACCAGGACCTCATTGTGGTCTGAGCAGTATAAACACAAAACAAAAAGGTGGTCCCTGCCCCAAGAAGTTTACTATATAAGTATAAGACGAGAGAACAGATAGATACAGGCTGACTGACGGGGCAATAAAAGCAAACAATGCAATAGTATTGGTCAGCACGACAGGCAGTGGGCTCAGCACACCAGAATCCTAGTTCTTGTCAAACGTTGTGTAGGCCTAACAGAAAAGGAGCGTTTGTAAGAAGGATTTGAAGGAGGATAATGAGTTAGTTTAGCATATTTTTAGGGGGAGCTTCTGCTCAGTATGCAAACAGCATGGGAAAAAGCATGGAGATGCTAGTTTGAAAAGGTAACAAGTGAGTGATGGTGGTGACACCATTGGCATTAAAGGCAGGGATTGACAGCTCAATAGGGAATGAGAAATTATAGGTAGGCGGGGATAGGCTGTGAAGGGCCTTGAAAGGGTAGACAAGGAGCCTGTTTTTGATGCAATAGAAAATGGGGAGCCAGTGGAAGGATGCACAGACTGGAGTCAAAGGAACAGGCCACGAAAATGATCTTTGTGGCAGCATTCACCTCTAGCTCCCATGCCACAAGTAGAATTACTGGACAACAACCTTATAGAATAAATTAATTGATCCGTGACCTTGGTCACTTCCAAGCACAGGTCTCCATTTTTAGGTGCCATGGTGTGGCAGGTTCCAGACATTCTGGCCCTTCCATGCCGTGATTGCAACCATGGTGATGAGCACGTGTTGGGTAGCATGTGAATAAGAAATGATAGTACTAATGTAAAGCAACAAACAATGCTTTATACATAGATGTTTCCTGACTGGCTTACAGCATGGCTTCTCTGATGTGGGGATATTTTTGAGAACCAAGGCCTTTTTATACCAGGCTCATGTTTCTGAGAAAAAACAAATCCCTGTGCAAGCTGATCAGTGAACCCATGCTGGAACCCTGCTAGCAATGCGCCTCTTTCAACATGACTGTTGTTTGCAGTTTCAGCCATATTTGCTCCAGTAACAAAATTTTCAAAAGTAAACTATTTTTGAATATTGTAGAGCATGGTTTGGAAAATGATCAGGCTCGAGTCATTATCACCACTGACACTCCCATCACAGAAGTGGAGATTTTAAGGCCAGAATTCATGATTGCGAACATGTAGTATGACTCCTGCACAACACAAGCCATAGAATTTCACCCAGTAATTCCTGCACTGCACCTATTCGTGTGTGGCTGAACTAGACCATACCTTTCAGAAAGCAGCATCTGATCTTGTCAAAGATAGCAAGAGGTGGAGAATCCACTACATCCCTTGGTGCCAATGGTTATCATTCAGGCCTGCAATCTATGGGTTATGTTCAATTCCTCTCTTTCCCTTGCTCCACGTATCCAGGCCCTATCCAAATCCTGCTTCCTCATCTTCCTCAGCATCTTCACCCTTTTCTTTCCATCCCCAGAGACAAGTCTGTTGATCGGGCTCCTGTTATATTCCACTTGGACTACTGCAACATCCCTCTTCCTGGCCTTCCAAACACACATGATGCAGCCCTTCAGCCCATACAAAACATGGCCCCAAAAGTAATCTTTCATGGCTGTTGGTTTGATCATATAACTCTCCTCTTTGCGTCCCCCCCCCCCCCCACTGGCTCTCATCCTCTGTTGCATTGGATTCAGGTGTCTTGTCTCCAGTTTCAAAGTGCTATATAACTGCCTCTCTCTATTGTCAAGTTTCACCTCACCTCTGCACATTCCTCTCTGCACCCCCTTTCCACCTGCTGGTTAGCTTCTGTCAGTGCCCAGGCAGAAGGCATCCATGCTGCCTTCTGTGCCTGGTAGGGCCTCCCTGAGCTCATCTGCAGGGACCCTACCCTATTCACATTAAGTCCCACTTTTAGCCCCACTTCTGTTGGGCTGGCTGATGACAGTGAATCTGTGGCTATGTTTAAAGTAAAATCCCTAAAGATTGTTCTTCTTCCTGTAACTTCTCACTACCTATCAGGCTTTAGACTGAGCTCCCTGTGCCAGGGACATCCCTTCTTGAATGCCTGAAAAGTGTCTAGCTCATTGTGTGTGCTACCATAAATAAATAATACATAGTAAAAGCTACAAAGTCACTGTATTGCTATCAGCAAATACAGAGTGACTGTATTAACTTGAGTTGGAGAAGGGATAGCTCAGTGGTTTGAGCACTGGCCTGCTAAACCCAGGGTTGTGAGCTCCATCTTTGAGGGGGCCATTTAGGGATCTGAGGTAAAAATCTGTCTGGAGATTGGTTCTGCTTTGAGCCAGGGGTTGGACTAGATGACCTCCTGAGGTCCCTTCCAATCCTGACATTCTATCTATGGTTTTACACCACTGCAAATGTGGGCAAAATTTGGCCCTCAGTTGCTGGTGGAGAGAACACTACAGGGTAACCCTTTACCAGTCATAATTCAGGAGTTCTGTCATTGGCCTGAGTAGGAACAGGACTGTAGCTATAAATAATAAGAAAAAGGACCAGACCCAAGTATGGGCTGGATTTTTATTACTTGTACAGTTCACTTAGGAAAGTAGCCCTGCCAGCTTTCATGCTAAAGTACAGGATATCTTCATGTGGGAGTAATATATTAACTGGCACAGAGCAACAGAGCAAGATTAGGCAAGTTATGTTGAACATTCTTGACTTTGGTGGAGTCGATTTTCATAGGTGAAGGGGATTTTGACACAGCAGACAAGCAGGGCAGACTCCTGGAGGTAAAAGGAACATAATGTTAGTGAGTTCATGCTGCTTGGACAGGGGCAGAAACTGGCATAGCAATGTGCAGTCTAGCACACTTACCATTCCCTGTGGCTGATTCTAATGAGATTACAGGAGTAAACTATGAATTAGAAGACTGGAGGGTTAGATGGTGTCAGATAAAGACACTGAATAATGACTTGTCATCTTTATTACTACATGTTTCCTCTGCTCTTCCCTCAAGTTTTGGGGGAAAGGCTCTTTGTAATTCCTGGAGTGGGCAATCAAAATAAACAGCCTAAAAATTAACAAAATGATGACAGGGGTGTTCTGAATTTCAGGCTCTGGGTTGGCTAGTTACCTTCCAGAAGCAAATTTGTCCTAATGACAACAAACAACAACAAGAAAAGTTTAGTATACATTCTGTACTTCTGCCCACGTTGAAGTAAATTGTGCTGGTCAGTTACCATGCCATGTTGCAATAAAAAAAATCTACCTCTTCTCCATTACTTTTCTAAATTATTTTTTAAAAAAGCATTGAAGGTTGTTTGCATAAGCAGGGTAACTTAGAAGATGTTCTGCAAATCAAATGGATTTACAGGCATATGAAACATTTTTTTCCCCAGAGGCAGAAAAAAAACCCAGAATGATGAAGTGGCAAGAACAGAGCTCACTTAATGGGAAGATATATAATTCCTTACTTGTGTTAATAATAACAACTCTTGTTTGTACAGAGCTTAGATCATGGGTGGGCAAACTTTTTGGCCCAAAGGCCACATCTGGGTATGAAAATTGTATAGCAGGCCATGAATGTTCATGAAATTGGGAGTTGGCGTGTGGGAGGGAGTGAGGGCTCTGGCTGGGGGTGCGGGCTCTGGGCTGGGACCAGAAATGGGGAGTTCAGGGTGTGGGAGAAAGCTCCAGGCTGGGGCAGAGGGTTGGGGTTGGGGGGCTCAGGCTGGGACTGCGAGCTCGGGGGTTGGGCTGGGGATGAGGGGTTGGGGGTGCAGGAGGGAGCTCTGGGCTGGGATGGAAAGGTTTGGAGGGCAGAAGGGGGTCGGGGTGCAGGCTCCGGGTGGCACTTACCTCAAGCAACTCCTGGAAGTAGCAGTACATCCCCTCTCCAGCTCCTACACGGAAGCATGGCCAAGCACCTCTGTGTGCTGCCCAGTCTGCAGGTGCCACCCCTGCAGCTCCTATTGCCCATGGTTCCTGGCTACTAGGAGCTGCGGGGCAGCGCTTTGGATGGATGCAGCATGTGGAACCCCCTGGCTGCTCCTACGTGTAGGAGCTGGAGGAGGGACATGGCTCTGCTTCTGGGAGCCATGCGGTGTCACTGCAGGCATGGACCAGGGCAAGCCCCCGACCCCATTCCCTGGCAGGAGCTCAAGGGCCAGATTAAAACATCTGAAGTTTGCCCACTCCTGGCTTAGATACTATTACAGTAGAAATAATAATCAAAAACTGGAACTGAAAGAACTTTTGTTTAACTGTTAGGCTGGGGTTTTTGAATTACGATAGCATTCAGGGGCTTAACTCCCTTCTGCCTGGTCTACCCACAGTTTTTGTACTGGTGGAACTATTTCAGTTAAGGGTGTGATTTTTCATTGAAATAGTTCTGCCAGCGCAGTCCCTGGTGTGGATCCAGCTATAAAGGTGCCTTGCACAGATATAGCTTATTGCCCATCCTATAGAAGAATAGCTGTACTAACACAAAGCACTCTTATACCAGTACAGTAACTCCTCACTTAATGTCCTCCTGCTTAACATTATTTCAAAGTTATGACACTGCTCCATTGGGAAAATGCTCATTTAAAGTTGTGCAGTGCTCCCTTATAATGTTGTTTGGCTGCCTGCTCTGTCCACTGCTTGTAAGATTCCGTGGAAGAGAATTTACAAGAGAGCATTGCACAACTTTAAACTAGCATCTGCTACTTCCCTTCGCTCCCAGAAAGTCCTCGGTGCCACCAAACAGTTGTCTGGCGGCAGGGAAGCGCTGGGTGGGAG